>NC_069135.1:54960162-55560162 GCF_026914265.1 Mya arenaria
GTTTTAAAGTGATTTCAAGTGGTTGATCCTTTCCCGCGTTATTGTGACGTCATTTGAAAAAAATGTTTCCGGTTATAGTCGGGTCGTTCTATTTACAGAATGGGTAAGAAAGGATTACTGAAAGGTTTTCTTAAATGAAATGAAGTATTTTTTTAACAATTCTTGAATAAAATAATGAACTATTGGTGTAAATATAAGGAATGAATTGCGGGGTTCGGACACCACACACATTGACCAACCCAATTGCGTTCATACCCCGATAATGACATCAACCCCGCAATTCATTCCTTAATTGGAATGTTATTTATTATGCTTTGTTCTCAAATATAGGTCGACAAACGATAAAAGAAAAGTAAAAGATACATGAACCTACTAAATTAATCAAATTTGAGCAACAAATAAATACGATCGCAGTGTCTGATCATGTCTCTGTTTAAAAAACTTGACAGACGTTTTTGATGTGTGAGCCTAAATTTTACTACTGGAGGACTGTATGGGGGTATGTTTTGTATGTTTTATGTGATATATCACCATGAAATGTTTCGTCTACCGTATATGTCACAATATTTTAGATGTTGCGGTTGTCTTTTACATATAGCATACCATGGTGCCTTGTGTTTGGACCTAATCCTTGTAAATATGTCCACGTCATTTAATGCCCTTCATTCTGTATTGTTTCTTTCAAGACAATTCAAACATTTGATGAAGGTATGACAAAAACTCATGCCGATGTTAGAAATATTTTGAGTCAGTTGCGATAAATACGACAGGTTGACATTGATGGGTACTACATGTGAGTAGCAAAATTTTATTTTCTTGACCTGAATGTATATATATTATCTTACAAATAATGACGTCAATACATCCTGGTCTTGGTTCGCCGGATGTACGGAAGCAAACACGTACATACACAGAACCTGCGACAAGCCTACTCATTAATTTTGAACTTTCCGTTTTTTGAAAATCGTATATTGCATGGTAAAGATACAGCCCAAATAAGGTTCAATGTAGATCAGTTGTTTCAACGATCTGTTAACAATTAACCACTGACCTTTGAGGTACAGGTCTGAATCTTGTTTGTGACACGCCGCCTTGTCATAGTATGCCTTTATGTATGTTAAACTTATAGTCTTGACAAGGTTCAGTCCGGACGGACACACTTACGCAAAAACTGACGCACTTACGCACACACGCATTTACACGGAACCGCCATTGTGGCAGCTATGTAGAGATCACCGAAGTATATTACGGAATCATTACTCTTACTGTACGGTCATGCCGTATTTAGGCTCATATGTAGGTACACTAAGGAGCATTGTTACTGCATTAACAGACAAAAATAAAATACGTTGCCTTTTCACTAAGAGTGCAAGCATATATCAACAGCACGTGTGTGTCTAACAATATAATAGTCGACCTCAAATCGAGCAAAACGCATGTTAAACAAGACTAAAAAAACATTCAGACACAACAATATTTCAGTAACTCCGCCTCCTTTTTAAAAAAGGAATAAAATCATGCAAAACAAACGCCAAAAAATGATTCGTATTTTACACAATAAACTATAAACAACAGCGCGGTAAGCCCAAACTCTAAATGTTGTTGTTTTACTCATATTTCGATAGTGTTTTTCTACCCGGATTCGGATCCCACCAGACACGAGATTATGCGGTAACCGTTTTAATTTTCCAACAACTAGTATGTTTTGGATATTTAAGTGAAAAAGTAATCTTAAATGCGCTTCAAAGATGAATAAGGTATTTGGATGCGGTCCCAATTATCTATTTATAAAATAGTAATATTCTATGTAATATCATTATAACAGTAAATAAACGTTTAATTGACATATACACTTTAATGTTTTATCAGTACTTATACACTTAAAAATTATACATAAATAATTCATAGCGAATACCGACCATATATGTTTATCAAAAGCATAAAGAATGCTTTATTTTTAAGTCCTAAGTAAAGAATAAATGTCATGTCTGAACGTTTCCTATCTTATCAAAACGTGTGTTGTCATTTTATCGGAGCGTTGGTTCTTAAAGAAAAATATCACAAACAATTTATTTTAATTCAATAATAAATGAGATAACATAAAATTTTCAAAACGTGAGCATGGTTTTATTATTATTAAACGCACCATACCATTGGTCGTGAAAATATATTACCTTCTGATCACATATTACATTGTCTCCCAAAGGTTGCAACGATGTTTCCAAAAGGTCTGATGTGTCCAAATACATCGGGCACTCTAACAAGCATGTTATAGTAATTTTCTCACTGTGACTCTTCAAAATTCTCAAGTGTCAATGGGGTTGTATTTCGTTTCTCATGTATGCAAAATGTGTTTTTCTAGTTAGAAAACGAGTTATATAGTTATAGAAAAGCAGAGCGTACAACAAAACTAATTTAAAAGTAGACAGTCGAGAGTCAATACTATATTATCGATGTTGTGATGTTTTACGTAATGTCGGTAGATTATTAAACAACACAATTTCTTTAATATTTTAATATTGCTATCGTAATTAAGACATAAGACAATAAATTATAATTATCCATGACTTTCAGGCAAACTGTTAAACGAATAAAACCCGTAACACAGAGCCTTAAAAAAAACGTATCAACGAATACATTATACATCGAATAACGAAAAGGTTTACTTTTTTCGTCTGTGATGGTGTTGTGCCGACCACCACAAAGCAATATCATTTCCCGCGCTACATGCATTTCAGAAATGTCGTGCCCGGATTAAGATGGTGTTACGTACCAAAAGTTTAAGGTTTTGGGTTAGCAATTTTGGATGTTTTTTTTCCAAATGATTATCTTAAAAATGATCCTAAAATAGCTGCTAATAACATCTTCACAACTCTTTTTATATGGTATGTGTTTACAATTCAGTCGCTGCCAGTCACATAAAATTAGCTGAATTATCGCCGATCAGCCTTAACAATTTAATTTTTATTTATAAACCGCCGTATCTGCGGTAAACAGTTGCCGATCAATTACTGACCTGTAGTAAATATTGTCGCTGAATACAAGAACACAACCTACACACAACACACATCTATGACCATTATATTAGCAGGTACATCGCGTCAATTTGAGGTCACATTAAAGTCGTGACGTTGTCGATGCCAATCCAAGGCAGGGCTGGTGAAGACAATATTGTTTACATTGATCAGAGATAAAATCTCTGCCAACAGGAAAGGATGGAATACAAGCTGAATCTCAGCTATTTGGCACGGATACCAACCGGTTTATATATATATATATATATATATCTAAAGGATGGAGAATAAATAAATTACATAAATAAAATATGCACATGTATATCCGTCCTTCTGTGTCTTTTACCAACCATAAGAAGACTTCACCGTTTTCTTAATGCAGTATTTATATGCGAGGGTCATGGGAAGAAGCTTGTAATAATATACTATTCCGGTGAGTGTATATGAGATGTTGATAAATTATCTCGGACAAGATATGTGTACAATTGAAGAAAACTTCTGTAAAGCTGTAACAATATACACACTACAGATAATTAGCAATCCGCCGAAAGGTAAGAAGGTTGTCAAGGCGTATCCAATTCAAGATGATATTGACATTGGCGAAGATGAAGAGTCAAGTCCTGAATTACACTTGGTGGATGCAGCAAGTGACAACCTGGTAGAAAGTTTTAGTTTCTTTAGGATTTCTCTGAAAGATTTTAGCAAACAGTAAATTCAACTTAAACATGTATATACCGATTTCATATAACAATCCAGGGGGTCATCAGCTTTTTAACGGTAATATGCATATGTGCAATCAGGCAAACATTCATAATTTTAACCATAAGTGTACAATTTGGTGAAATTTTGTCACGAAATAACTGGCCAATACGATGGAGAACATGTGGAATCAAATGTTTTTAAACATTAAACTTGTCAAGGAGGCCCCTTAAAAGATACTAGTTCACATCAGTCAAGCCCAATTTTAGAAATAAATCATATCTGAAACTTATGAACAGTAACTTAAATCATTTTAACACCTTAAAGCTAGCGTGGTTCAAAATATATGCTTCTTGAAGCGTAAACCGGTTTAAACCCCGAAAAATACATTACTCATTGTTCACTTACAGTGCCAATGCGGAATCCTCAACATTTGTCAATGAAGACGTTTCATATCTGTTGAATTGTGTCTCTTGTGCTTCTTTGACCTTTATCCTTGTGCCTTAAACAGGATCTTTGTAACATTTTAGGCTTCAAGGCTTGACTCTTGTACGTAATGCTTCGACGTGATACACATTTGTACATAGCTATGTTAAGAACATGCACTAAGTTTAAAGCGTTTATATATGGCCGCGAACATGTTTCGTAGGCCGCCAACGGCCAAGTAGAATATGACGACGACCACCTGTCCCACGTGTTCTTCAAATGTCCAACCATAAAAAAACGGACGTCACCAAAAATGGCCGCAGAGTATTTAAAATATTCCCGCAATAGAGTTAGTTGAAATTTCCGCCAAAAGATATTTGAAAAACCCCGCCAAAATTATTTGAAAATTTCAGCCAAAATAATTTGAAAATTCCTGCCAATAATTTTTGTAAATTCCGTCATCCTTAGCGCACGCGCATTTATCACAGGCGATTATCACGTGATCGCTATTGTACATCGGCCGAACAAGATCGCGAATAATTCGCCCGTTTCAACCTATAATTTTGGCTTTTACGGATGGAGAATGTTAAGATAGGATCTTTAAAATAGGCGCAGAGTACTCGCGTTGTAACACAGTTTACTCGCATGATTTTTGTTTTTCGGTTTGCTAAGTTTAAGCCTGAAACTCGATACAGACTTTATTTATGTTCGTTCATTGTCCGAATAAGTCAGTTGTCCGTGTGTTTTAGCGCAAAAAGCAGGTATATGAAACAAATGTCTACAAAATATTGATTAAATTTGCAAATGTATCCTTCGTTGTAATTTTCAAGTGATAGTTCGGTGTTTTACAAAAGTTCTGGACAATTTTCAAAGCGAGTACAATTTCCGAACAAAATATCTACGAGTACAATGTCCGAACGAGTTCATTTTTGTAGCATTTCTCGTTAAAAATATATATACCGTTCCCTTCTTCTTATAGATTATGCTGCACCACAAGTTTGTCCATACTTAAATCGCTTTTTTGACAAGTGACGTGATACTCACCTGTGTTTATGTAGCCAAACCGGCTCGATACTACTAATGTAACGCACCCAGGCAGATCAGACATTCCTTAAACCATAACATATAAAGCGATGTGAGCGAGCGCTATCCTATTCATCCAGATTAGTCAAAATGTTTCGTTTTCTTCTGTTTGGACTATTAATGTCGGTGTTTGTTACGCTTCCTTCGGTTAGGGCTGGCGGTATGTTTTGTTTTCTTCTGTTTGGACTATTAATGTCGGTGTTTGTTACGCTTCCTTCGGTTAGGGCTGGCGGTATGTTTTGTTTTCTTCTGTTTGGACTATTAATGTCGGTGTTTGTTACGCTTCCTTCGGTTAGGGCTGGCGGTATGTTTTGTTTTCTTTTGCAATGAAACATATTTCTTAATTGTATTATAATACTATCACCAGCGACAATTTTTCCAGATTGTTCACAAATGACAGTAAAATAAACGTGTTGTGATCTTAAAGCAGAATGTTATGATTACACCATTTGTTTTATTTTTGTTGTATATTTCTTGCCTAGGGATCGTTGATGTTAAAAGTATGTATGATGAGATGTATGCATAAAAATCATTTTCTAATTTATTAGTAAAACATAAATTGTTAATAAAATATTAATAATAATAATAATAATAATAATAATAATAATAATAATAATAATAATAATAATAATAATAATTATATAATAATAATAATAATAATAATAATAATAATAATAATAATAATAATAATAATTAGTTATAACAAAGAGTTTCCAATGTTGGAAAATCTATAATTACTCAGTTCTTTTTCCCTAACGTTTTTATTTATTTAGTGGTGCTTGGGTACCATTATATATCTAAAATATGCTTTAGAAATAGAATTTCGCTTCAACTCCGTTGACATTGTTTCCTTATTGTCAATAAACAGTTTAAATTATTAATGCAATGAAAACAACACCAGTTTAGAGAACAATTGTTCGTAAAGCTACGAACAGCAGTGTCGAAACTCTCTCCGAGATACGATGCCGCTCGGTTCCATTGTTCCTGGTATGGTGTATGTGCTGTTTTATTGGCTCTGGTTTTGTTGCATTATGATAATTCAATGCAACTTCATTATGTTATTGCAATGGTCCTAGGATTATCAACCCATGACATGCGAATATTTTAATATTATTGTATCGAAAATAAAGGTTTTACCTCGATACAAATTTCAGACAACCAAAGCCAGCATGAACGTTGAGATCTATATAACATATTGCTATAACAATTGCCGAAAAATTGCTTGCATATATACTTGCCGTTTCCTCGGAAAAAGCTCGATTATGTAAATTTGTCTATTACAGATAAATCGACCGACCAAAAGCTCCTAGAAGCGATTGAAAGAGCGTTAGATCGACAACTCATGGATATAAAAGTAATACAAGAACTTAGTTATTTTATTGGTTTCCATCTTGTTTTGTTTCGTTTCGATATCGTAAGCAAAGCTTCGAAGATCTTTTTTTGAATATTATGATAGGTTAGTCGCAACCGTTGCAAAAATGTTTTCGTTTGATTGTTACCGGTTCTGTTGTTTTTTTTTGGTGTAAAGGTCGGGCCAACTAGTGACAGTGAATACAAAACCTACGACTGTGAAGGAAACCAGATATGCAAGGACTGTTTTGACGAATGTGGGGGAAAAGTGAAGTGTGCAAGCGTTTGCATGCTGCGCGATTTTGAAGATGAAGACAAACGTGGAAGGTCAATAATTACACGTCATTGTATATATTTTTGTTGCTTTCCGTTCCAGTTTTCAAAACATATGTATGTTTGTTTGAGTTTACGATCGCATTGAATTTCACATCGCAAACATCGAAAGTAAATATTCACTCAGGGTACAACTCTTCGTGCGAAATCAGTGAAAAACCTTGCGATCTTACACTGAAACGGGTGACTATTAGTTTATTTAACGCAGCTACTGATCCTTTCATGAGTTTCGGCCCCAGTGATTAGTCTTGTTAGTTTGGCACACAGTGCACAGACAGAATAAAACACTGGTTAGAGTTACACTTGTTCTTTAACGTACATCAGCGTATAACATGGTCACACGGGACCACTGTTTAACTAGTGTTTTAGTGGTAAGGCGGGGAATCGAACTTGTGACACTGGTTTGCCATTGTCTTAGCACTAGGCCTGAGATTCGCCACTTATAATGAAACAAACAGCTTTACTCTAGTTCATACAGTTTTGTCGTTGTTTGTATCAGCGGTATTTGTATCACATTTTTGCCAGTTATACTATCTCTAAGTTCTGAATAAGTAGCACAATGTAGTTAGTCTAAGAAATGATATTCAGACTCAACATAGTTAAAAAAAAATTCAACCTTTGTTTTCTCGATCAATTTTCAGTGACGATACGCAAAAGAAAGGATGGTGGTACACATAAACTCGGAGATTTCTACCTTCATATCCTATTCGGAGAATTTCATGATTGGCATATATGTGTATACAAAGTTCATACCGAATACATTAAACTAAATAGGTATTCATTAGGTTATCGTGTCTGCACCAACACCTGTTTCGATTTGTTCTATAAAGTCCATAACAGTATGAGCAGAGTTAATCAGTCGCCTTTCCCAATTTAAAATTTGGAATTAATTGTAAGTATTATTCAAAAGGCACAATACAGCTTGATACCGAAAACATTTTTATTTTTATCTTAATGCATTATTATGTTTAACTCATTTGTTTTTAATGATAAGAGAAACAGAAAACATAATCTAACACCTTCTTCTAGCTGACAAGCATCACCAATTTTACGAAAATTTAATTTCAAATTATATCCGCACACAATTGTTTTACAACATCGTATCTTTGATTAAAGAAAGCAACACCCCCTCGTGTACTTATTATACATGTAATACTTATATTTGCATTTATTTTTCCCTTAATAACCCTGTCCCTGTCTTGTAAAATAAATTCTGAAAACTACCTAAATTGTTTGTTTGTTCCTCCTAGTTGACCTGAATGTTTAATGTCATTCTAGGAAAGGGTCTTGGATATTTCTGTGCAAATTCCCACCTGTTTAAGTGCACCAAAACGGCTCATAAAAATTGAAGGTTTTGAAATATGTCATTCTCTTACGGTATGATGAAGCCATTTACATGCAATTTGGTAAAACCAAAGCAAATTAAAGTTCAATAGTTAAATCGAATATTCAAACGTGCATGTCATCAGAGTTGTGTGGTAAAAGTTGTTACTGTAAAAAGAGTTGCAAGTGCGGCTCTAAGACATTTATTTGTCATTGTGAAATAATGGTGAATTATTCAGTTTTACATGACAAGTGTAGCAATGAGCAACACATGATTTTCTCAGACCTGAAAAAAAGTTCATTTAAGGTAGAAGAAACGTGTTTTGGGGCCATTGAATCAATAGGGTTACCTAGTTAATGATACCTTCAGATACTTTCGAATCTAATGGTGTGTTTTTGCGTGAAAATACTGGGTACGCAAGTTTTCTGATCGGCATGCCAGCAAAGCCTCATATTTTAATTGGTGACAATGATTTACAGATGGATTTCTAATGATTTTATGAAAATGTTTTTTGTTTGTTCTCGGCTGTAATGTGGGAATGCAAATCTTACACTCAGACTAAAGTGAAGTTTTCCAGTCGCCAAGTTATCGTGATGTTACATCGACTTATGCATTCAATCTGCATTGTGTACAGGGCGACGTCAAAGTGCTTCAATTACGTTTGTAACGTAAACAGGGTCGACAAATAACATCTTTAGGCCAGAGGCATACATAATTTATTACCGCAAATCGAAAGCTAGTACCGTCAAATCTACTTTTTGACATGACATGATAAAAAAATTAATGCGCCGGGGTAACACAGTGTGACGTATGGTGCTTTTCGGTTTAAAAAAAGTGCGAATTAATAGACCACTCCATTTAAATATGTTCAATTTACAATGTAGGCAATTTGAAAGCAGGCCGAAGTATTTTAAATAAAACTCGGCGAGGAACCGACGGGAATAGATAAAAATTGAAATTAAAATTACGCAGAAAATTGAATGAGTTGACTGAAAGACCCTGCCTTATTTTACTTAATACAAATAGTTAAAATGTCCTAAACCAATATCATTTTTTAATTAACTTTGCACAAGTTATGCACTTGCGAGATAAAAACAATGTTAATATACCCTTGTTAATATAGCCTGATTGTATAAAACCATCAGCAATTAACATTACCTATTCTTAGGTAATGACAGGCACTTATCGGTTACTGTTTGGGGCCACTCACAATATTTCTTGATCCGATTTGAATTGCTTGTGAAAATATTTGTAAAAATATAAACTCACGCTTGTAAGCGCTTTTTACTTAACTTTACAGCGATTAAATTGGCAAATGCATGTCAAAATGAACATTGCAGGCTCCTTTTAGTTCTATTACTCGATGGTTACTTTATCAACAAAATGAAGGTGTTTTATGACATTATAAATGCCATGCTTATGACATTATAAAGGCCATTCTTTTTATCCCGCCCTCCCGTCTCCTTTCCAAACTGATGTCAATTGCACACGTTACACATATGACTTAATATACCAGCAGGACATTTAAGCGGGCTCATAATCAATAAAAATGTGTCAGTTCCCTTAAGTTATCGTCCTGTCTGTCCGTCCACAGGATCTTACATTACGGTGAGTAGCTTTTTTGTATAGTTTCTATAAAAACAATTATCAAACCACGTGTTTATGATTTATTGTTTTAAAGAAGGAACACCCTCATCACCCATCAATGTTGGTTCTTTCGATCATTAATTTGATAATATGTTAAGCAAAAATGAAAATAATTTAATTTGAATTATTCATATTCATACACATATTGTATAAGAGGTCTAGAATACATTTAATCACAGTAAATATTAAAGTACGCATTGTAGTTTGATAATGTGCCTAAAAAGACATTTGGATACAACTGTATGCATAAATTTAATACCATAAATGTATCAATTGAAATTATGCCAATAAGCCAATTTTCTAGAATGCAAAACCTTCTATATTCGAACGCAGTTCTTATTATATATTTCTTTCGCAATGCAAAACCCTGAGCTTAGTATGTAATAGTTAACAAGTTATGGTTTTAACGAAGTGAAAGGAAAACGCAATATTGGAAAAAGAACTGAACATAAGATAGCATTTAACAGCGAGAAAATCGACAAAGGCAAGATCTGCATTTGAAAGTATAAAAAATGCACGTCATTTAATGCATTACCGATGTATTTATTTACAATGAAACTTCCCTTTGCGTGTAATATGACACGCCAATTTGTCATCAATATTGCTGTCGAATGGAAAATACACCTAATAAGAGATGCTATTTATTTAAGAAGACTTGATTTAATGTAATGGTAGAATAACTTCAATTGTTTAAAAACTTCTTTAAGCAACTTTGCACATTTGGCGGAAAAGTGCACACGATGGTGACCTTGACCAAGTTCCCGACATATACGAATATATTATAAACGTTCGTTTAAAGGCGTTCTATTTTTAGATAATGCTTTATTGTTCGAAATACCTGTTTACAAGTGCGCACATTCAGCTGAAACGTGCACCCGATGACGACCTTGACAAAGTTACATTGTGCATTTACAAAAATGTTCTAAACCACGTATGAAGCCGTTCTTTTTTTATGTAATGCTTTGTAAATCATCATAAATAAGACTTACAGCCATTTATTTTGTTTCCAATTTAACGGCTAATACTTTGTGTATCCCCATTTCTTTAACTGAAGTCTCTTTTTTTGATTCGCTCGCAATACTTTACTCATAGTTAAATTAGCTTAAATAACATTCATTAGATAACATCATTATGCACCAGTCAATTGTAACCCCCCCCCCCCCGAACCTAAGGTCCGGTGAATAGCGGGGACTTTGACTTTCGGTCCAGCAAACCCCGGGTAAAATCCCAGCCCTGCGGGGACAAACAGATGGTAAAATGCCCTCCAAATACCCCCGCACCCAGAGACCCTAGGTAAGGCCCATTCCCCGCTATATTTTGCGCAAAGACAAAACCACCGCATTCACCGGCACTGCGGGGCCACCTGAAAGGTAAAAACACGGCCCCTTTCCCCGGCTATCCCCGGTATACCCCCGGACCTGGGTGGGGGGGGGGGGGGCGTGGTTACCATTGACTGGTGCATTACCTGTTTGCCAGTCACAGTGACTATATATGATCAACCTATTCACTTTAAACTTGTAATATTTATGTTAACCGTGCCTTACTGCTGGAAGAATTTTTTTGTTGAACTCTTCGTCTATATATTTTTATTTTGACATTATCCCTTTCAATAAAATATGTCAAGTGTTTCGTGTAATGTCACACTAAACTGAAATACTAAGTGCGCTCTAGACTGAAGTCAGTGGCGGTTCTACCGGGGGCACAGAGGGCCCGTGCCCCCCCCCCCACCCAACGGGCCGGCAAGTAATGTTTTTTTGGGCACATCTTTATTGATTTAACTGTAAAAATAAGTTGTTTTGTCACAATTTAAATTATATATTAGCATTTGAGCAAATAAACAATTGAGCCTGATTATCGAGTAGAATATAGTATACGAAACGAAAACGTCGAACCTGTTCCGATTCCCCAACCCGGCTAGATATCTTTGTTGGTTTTTGAAAGGTTTATCTTAGATCAGTAAATGCTATCTTTTCAATTCAATTGATCTGCCAAACATCATTGACAGTGAAGACAAATGTTAATTCCATGTCATTATATGATTAAAATAATGCATTCAAAAAAAGTTTGATATGTTTATAATTAGTTGTGCCCCCCATTTAGAAAATCCTGGATCCGCCACTGGAAGTTACATAAAATTGTGTCTCCGTAACTACGAACACTTTCGAGTTGCATTGATCACTTCGAGCTCTTTGTTTCGTCCACACCTAATGAAGTATTTATATATGTGATGGTGTAAAAAATGCCTTTATGAAAAGGAATTAGTTGATACTCGACAACCCACAAATTATTTGTCCAAGAGGAAGAAGTAAAGTGCAGCATAGTTTTCGGACTGCAACGATGAGAATATGTATTACTGAAGGGTATTGAAAAAGGAACTTGCCTTTAGCGCCTTGTAAAGGGACCGATTTTTGTTGATTGTAGCGTTACCGCATATTTGCACGAGTACCGCCCTTTGTTTCTATATTGGCCATTTGCGTAAACACGTAGATACATGCCTGACTATATTAAAAATATAGATCCATGCCATGATGGTAACAGTAGTGGCTGAAGCCTTCATGTACAAAATCACTTTATTCATCTTCATTTTCTGATATAATGTACATGCGACTGGTATCGAACTGAATTTCAACAATAAATCTGGCATAAATGCCCCCAGATGTGTAGAATATGGAGTTCCTAATATCAGCATGTAGAATACTACCTCATGTGCCAGAATATTGCGTACCTGACATCGGTATCAAAACTGCTATGAGGTTGGCCAGAATATGGCTTGCCTGACATCGGTATCAAAACTGCTATGAGGTTGGCCAGAATATGGCTTGCCTGACATCGGTATCAAAACTGCTATGAGGTTGGCCAGAATATGGCGTTCCTGGCATCGGTATCAAAATGCCATGAGGAGGGCCAGAATATTGCGTTCCTTGCTTCGGTATCAAAAATGCCGTGAGGTGAGCCAGAATATTGCGTTCCTTGCTTCGGTATCAAAAATGCCATGAGGAGGGCCAGAATATTGCGTTCCTTGCTTCAGTATCAAAAATGCCATGAGGGGGGCCAGAATATTGCGTTCCTGGCATCGATATCAAAAATGGCCATGAGGAGGGCCAGAATATTTCGTTCCTGGCATGGGTATCGAAATCCCATGAGGTGAGCCAGAATATTGCGTTCCTGGCATCGGTATCAAAATGCCATTAGGTGAGCCAGAATATTGCGTGCCAGACATCGGTGTCGAAACTGCCATGAGGTTGGACAGAATATGGCTTGCCTGACATCGGTATTAAAAATACCATGAGGAGGGCCAGAATATTGCGTTCCTGGCATTGGTATCAAAAATGCCTCGAGAAGGGCCAAAATATGGCGTGCCTAATATTGGCAACAATAAAACCACCACATGGGCCAGAATATGGCGAACCTAACATCGGTATCAAGAATGCCACGAGATGGGCAGGAATTCGGCGCACCTAACATCGGCATCAAAAATGTAACCAATATGGGCCGGATCCGGCGCATCCTAACATTGGCACCCAGAGTGTTACCAATATGGGCCGGAATCCGGCGTACCTACCATCGGCGTCATGAGTGTAACCAATATGGGCCGAAATCCGGCGTACCTTACATCAACGTCAAGAGTGTAACCAATTTGGGCCGGAATCCGGCGTACCTAACATTGGCGTCTAGAGTGTAACCAATATGGGCCGGAATCCGGCGTACCTAACATCGGCATCAAGAGTGTAACCAATATGGGCCGGAATCCGTCCTATCTAAAATCGACATCAAGAGTGTAACCAATATGGGCCGGAATCCGGCGTACCTAACATTGGCGTCTAGAGTGTAACCAATATGGGCCGGAATCCGGCATACCTAACATCGGCATCAAGAGTGTAACCAATATGGGCCGGAATCCGTCCTACCTAAAATCGACATCAAGAGTGTAACCAATATGGGCCGGAATCCGGCGTACCTAACATCGGCATCAAGAGTGTAACCAATATGGGCCGGATCCGGCGCATCCTAACATCGGCACCCAGAATGTTACTAATATGGGCCGGAATCCGGCGTACCTACCATCGGCGTCATGAGTGTAACCAATATGGGCCGAAATCCGGCGTACCTTACATCAGCGTCAAGAGTGTAACCAATTTGGGCCGGAATCCGGCGTACCTAACATCGGTATCAAGAGTGTAACCAATATGGGGCGGAATCCGTCCTACCTAAAATCGACATCAAGAGTGTAACCAATATGGGCCGGAATCCGGCGTACCTAACATCGGCATCAAGAGTGTAACCAATATGGGCCGGAATCCGGCGTACCTAACATCGGCATCAAGAGTGTAACCAATATGGGCCGGAATCCGGCGTACCTAACATCGGCATCAAGAGTGTAACCAATATTGGCCGGAATCCGGCGTACCTAAAATCGGCATCAAGAGTGTAACCAATATGGGCCGGAATCCGGCATACCTAACATCGGCATCAAGAGTATAACCAATATGGGCCGGAATCTGGCGTACCAAAAATCGGCATCAAGAGTGTAACCAATATTGGCCGGAATCCGGCGTACCTAACATCGGCATCAAGAGTGTAACCAATATTGGCCGGAATCCGGCGTACCTAACATCGGCATCAAGAGTGTAACCAATATGGGCCGGAATCCGGCGTACCTAACATCGGCATCAAGAGTGTAACCAATATTGGCCGGAATCCGGCGTACCTAACATCGGCATCAAGAGTGTAACCAATATGGGCCGGAATCCGGCGTACCTAACATCGGCATCAAGAGTGTAACCGATATTTGCCGGAATCCGGCGTACCTAACATCGGCATCAAGAATGTAACCAATTTTGGCCGGAATCCGGCGTACCTTAATCGGCATCAAGAGTGGAACCAATATTGGGCGGAATCCGGCGTACCTAACATCGGCATCAAGAATGTAATCAATATGGGCCGGAATCCGGCGTACCTAACATCGGCATCAAGAATGTAACCAATATGGGCCGGAATCCGGCGTACCTAAATCGGCGTCATGAGTGTAACCAATATGGGCCGGAATCCGTCCTACCTAATATCGGCGTCTAGAGTGTAACCAATATGGGCCGGAATCCGGCGTACCTAAAATCGGCATCAAGAGTGTAACCAATATGGGCCGGAATCCGGCGTACGTAACATTGGCGTCAAGAGTGTAAGCAATATTGTGGTACTTCAATTAGTAAATTACAATGCATTGTACACATCGATGCCAAGTTTATGTCAGTTTTCGACAATTTTCTTTTTTGCCGCTATTTTATCATACGTGAGACAGCCCCTTTAAGTGAACACAGGCCATTGAGGTATACTCGTATATTCAAGTTAATAAATACATTTTTTTTCTGAATAGTATCTTGCGTTAATGTTTATGTGAAATAAAAGCTATATTTATTCGTATTTTATTATTATCTAAGATACATTATAAGACCAGGAACGAACAAAATCGTGTTAAAATGATGTATGCTATCAGTGAACATCGTCGTTGCATTAAAGCTACACTCTCACAGATTGAACGTTTTACAATTTTTTTTGTCATGGAACGAGCCAATACATGCGAAAATGGATGGACATCAGTAATATATGACTGCTGACAAAAATCAGATCGCACTTTTTCATATCTTAGTGATGTTTTCATACATTTTTCTTAAACCGTAAAAAAAGCCATAAAACATTAAATTTCGAACGGATATATGAAAATCTGTAATCTGATCTTTTGTCAGCAGTCTTATACCACTGGTTTGCAGATATTATCGCCGAAAGTTGTCAAAACGGTAAAACTGTGAGAGTGCAGCTTTAAGGAGTGTACGCCATAGTGTAGTCCATAAATTTCTTTTCAATAATGCATCTAGCACTCCTTGAAATTGTTCCCGTGCATAGTTTACATGCACAGGTTATGTAATGCAAATTAAGACCTTCAATTTCAAGTTATTTAGAAGCCCATACATTTTAATGAAATTGTATGCTTCATTTTTTTGTTAAATAAAATATTAACTTAACTCAGCACGTTTTGACGCAAAGAGCAGACGAAAATTACATAGTCATGGTTGCCGATTTATCTCAGTGAACATGGTAACAAGTAAGCGATAATCTTTTTGTAGATTTAAAATGTGGCAAGACTGGTGAAATGATAAAATGCATGAAATGTCACCCCTCTAGTCTGCGTAGGTTTCCTTTGTTATTCGGTAGCATGCAATCATGGTATAAAAATGACCTAGTTGGTTTCTATAACTTAATACAAATGAAACCAAATACCGTGGGACGATCTTTAAGTGCACCTGAGCAGATCGACAAAAATCTAGATCCATCTTCATGCAAAAAAGGACCTGGTGATACATAAGACGAGTAAATATTTTGCCTTTTTGCAATCGTATTAACATGTGTTTGTAACAACGATGAACTGTATATGTTCTGTTCTGTTCTGTTCAGTTCTGTTCTATAATTTCCTTTCGCTATGACAAACAATATTTAATACATTATGAGCATTAGCCCACGAATTTTGAAACAAAATATAAATTTCTCAACACATCGCTCAGTGACCGAGTATAGTGTAGATTTGCCCCTTAGCCTGTGCCATGTTTTGTAAAAAAATGATATGAAAATAAAGAACTTACAGCGATAATCCTTTCCAGGGGCGTAGCCAGGCTGTACTGAATGTTACGCACAAATGTGGGAGGGGGATATCCCTGAAACCGTAGGGGGTTCAGGGCGGGCTACTCCCGAAGGGAAAATGGAAAATGGAACTACCAAGTGATTTTTTAGGCTCTTTAAGCTATCTAGCACAGATAAACGATGCTTTATATAGCTGATCATCCCTATAAGGCTTTATTCTGATGTCAATACATAGCTTAGCCCTCGACTTTGATGCCATGTTTGGCCATTTTTTAAATTGATGTTACGCACGTGCGATAGTGCGTAACGCTGGCTACGCCCCTGCTATCTGAATTGAGATGTATTTTGCTTCCTGTAAAACCGAATGTGACGTCACAAACCACGTGGTATGTTCACACTGATTCTTAACCTTTTACCCTTTTGTTGAATATAATTACTATTGCATTTTTAAATTGTTGACTTCAAAGACAATATTTAAGGAATGAATTGCGGGGTTGATGTCATTATCGGGGTATGAACGCAATTGGGTTGGTCAATGTGTGTGGAGTCCGAAGGACTCCACGCGTACTTTGACCAACCCAATTGCGTTCATATGAACGAGTCCCTTTAATAATGATTAGTGTATGAATACAGACCAATTAATTATTCGGCTAGAATTGACCAAACCAAACAATTAACAAGTTTTTCACAATTGATAGTCAAACACTCAAGTCTGCTAAAAAGACTGTTTTGGTATTATCGCTATGTCATTTTCCTAAATACGAGTATATAGAATACGAGTATATAGCATTACGTATGCAAAGACTATTCTGCAAAGTTGAGAGCTAATTCTACAAACTAAATCTGGATGTTATTAATAAGGCCTGGCCTTTCAATCATTTCATGTATGTTCACTTTTTAGTACTCTGTGAACTCTTGTTTAAAGTATCTTTTGCGTTTTATCCTTGTAGCATTTATTAAGGTCACACGCTGGGCAAGTCGCTTAATTATCCATTTCAAATATGGCAGATTAATGTTATGCTAAATTCCAGTAGAAACGATCTTTAGATCAAGTTTACTAGTAAAAATGTTCGAATTTCACATTTTTATTTATAAGGCGTTTGTGTGCGTGTGAGCACGTGTGTGTGTGCGTGCGTGTGTTCGCGCGTGTGTGTGCGCGCGCGTGCGTGCGCATGTGTGTGTGCGTGCATGCGTGTGGGCGTGCGTCGTGCGTGTGTGTGTGTGCATTTGCGCAACTAGATGTTATCCAAATAATGTGCTGTTTTCAAAGTATATATACACTTATGTACACAAAATAAAAACATAAATGTAATATTGCATCTCTTAGTACCTCTCGAAGAAATGGGGCCTGATAGTCTGAAAAGAAAATCATATACACTTTATTTAAGTATCATATATATATATATATACTATTAATTCGCATTTATTTAACAAACGACAGTATTATGGATTCATTCAAACGTAACGCCAAGCTAAGATTCATAGCTGATTTAAAAGAATAAAAATCGCAATGTTTAGTTTAACCTAGCTGAATGTTACTCAGCCGTATGGGATTTGATCAAATCTGCTGATATATCTTTTTACCTGTCGGATGTTAGACTGTAGCTATCTGTTCTGCTAAAATAAATTGATTATTCAAGAGCATTTTCTCTTTTCTTTCTCTCGCTGTTCTCAACGGTGGGTAAATTAGAACAGCAATCGTAACTTAATTTTATATGACAATGAATGCACAGATAAAATAGTTCCTTATTTATATGTTTATTTTCTATCTTTTCAAGGTCAAGAATATTATGAATACGTATTATTGCATACAATGTGTGTTTTCGGTCCGTTATCGTGGTGTATTAAAACGCAAAATACCGGGCGTTATCGGTAGAAAACGTGCATTATTCAGTAAATTCACGTGCTGTTAATGCCCGGTTTTTTGTTTTACGTATGCGCTTTCAGGGCCCGCATCATAACAATAAAGGCTGAGCGAGCTGGTTTCTGACCGAAGGTTGGTCAACGATGCAAACCTTTGCACAAAAACATATTTTAGAATATATAATGTAGCTGCATACAAATACCAAAACAGGAAATAAACCACAAAAGTCATATAACTTACATATTTTCTGCTGAGTTGTCTTTTTCTGGCAAGCTGATGTGTTTACCAAATAGTTTTTTCTGCAGTTGTTTTGGCTATTAAAAGCACTAAACTATGTCTAAAACGACTAACTCCTCCGAACTTTTAGTTATTTCTGTCGATTTTATTCAGAACATACGACTTACATGGACATGATTCCACTATGTCGTATGCAATGAACAAAGACATTTCAAATATTTTTCTCTAATGCTGAAGATGCTGTACATTTTATCAAGAACATGTTTACAAAATTTTCAGGCTTAAATTAGTTATCAAAACAAATAATGGTTAAAGTAGGACTGAATAGGTAATAAATTGATTACCCAATAGGTATTGTGTGTAAATAATCCCAGTAATCCAGTCACTTTTAAAGAAAAACACTTTCAAAACGAATGTACACTGCAAAAAATGGCGTCGAAACAAAATGCAGCTGCGGAGTTATGTTGCGGCCCGAATCGAGCTTAATGTAAAACTTTTTCAATGACATCACTCATGACGTGAAACAAGCACCCGTTACAGAGGTTATTTTGAACTAAGTGTTTTTGCATTTTCGTGACATTTAACAGCATTTTTAAACACATTTACGTTTTTTCAACTGTTCCATCCATCATGAAATTATCTACATTAAAATCAATCAAATAATCGTTGCTTATTTTGTTTTAACTGCTTTACTGCAGATTACAGTTTTGCATGTTGCCAATAATTGTACTACGATTTCATTAAAAAAAATAGTTCCGAAGTAAATATGCCCCGCCCCTTGGTATTATTGCGCCCAATGACAGGACAGAAGTATCGAAGAAACGCACGCGATATCGATGGGAAATGCCATTGCACTTTATACAGAAATAAAGTGCAATTGATAAGCAACAACCATCGTTAAGGAATGAAGTGTGAATGTA
Organism: Mya arenaria; assembly: GCF_026914265.1. Lineage (NCBI taxonomy): Eukaryota > Metazoa > Mollusca > Bivalvia > Myida > Myidae > Mya > Mya arenaria. The sequence continues at coordinate 54,979,690 of NC_069135.1, forward strand.
AATATTATAGAATAAGAAGCGACTGCGCAACGACTAAAATACATTAACCTATAGGACACTGCAAACATATTATACATTTTGATTATAATGAGTGATTGAAAATGAAATTGAATCATTGTTTATATTGTCGGGAAGGTGGGAACTGATAATGTACGTCTAAAATTTAATGTCACTAATAGTATCAAAAGTATGCCATGTATTTGACAAATAGCATTTTATGTGCCCTCTTAATATTTGATGTACAGTGAAATATGAACACCGTAAATTAAATTAAAAGATTCTTGCGTGCTAAATAAGAACTGATTTTCCCATTCAAGAACTTTTTTTAATTCTATAACTTTTCTCTCACTATAATGATCAGTAAAACGAGTCACGAATATCATATATCGATGGTGCTTGTCACTAGACGTTAGGTAGTGTCAACTTCTGTGATTGACCAATCAGCGATCATTATCCGCTACAGCATCATTGTAGTATCCTCTACATAGATGGTGTGTAAATGAAATACCACGAAAAAGTATAGGTTCATATGCATGAATTTGAAGACTCAGTCTCGATGGCCCTAATTTCCCGACATTCTTAATCCTAACAAGCTTAAGCAGTTCTTTCTATTTATTAAGCCATTTTCTTACTTATTCGTAATTTCACTCAAGAACTGTTAACGTTCGTAATTTCTTTAGAATGTTAACGTGACAAAGGTTGAAGCAAAAAAGTGTGGTAAGATTCATCTTGCTATAAGATGATTCGAGAAAATTTGGCCAACTGCACTATAAGCCAACGGTATTGTGCTTTTCGTTTGAAAGGTCATGGTTAAGTATTCCAAAAGAAATGACACTGATACATGTATATTTCCTATCAAATGAGTACTGTATATAAATCAAGGGAGAACACTGGTTAGGAGTTTAAATATGTCTTGTGAAAAATATACTTGACCCGGGGATTTATAACATTTGTGTACAAAATGGTTCAAGTTTCCATTGTGCAAAAAATAAACAAGCATGTTCATTGACAAAATATCTTTATCATGTGAATTCCTGTCATATTATGACAAAATTGTAACAAATTATGCTCTTTTGGTTAAAATTATCAAACTTGGCCTGATGACTCATATGCATGACCCACCTAATTTCGTTCAAGATGACCATTCTTTTTTTGGTCTATTAATTTTAGTTTTTGTCGGAAAGTGATGATTTAAACATAGTACTTCCTTCAATAAAAATATTACTTAAGGTAAAGTTTTGAAAGCTTTTTTGAATATTTTGTTTTTTAAAAGCCAACTTTTCATAGCATAACAGCATGCCTAAGGTAATCACAACATTGCTATATCTGTTAGAGTCATAGTGGAAACTTTGCTAATGTCAATTAAAAGCAATTCTAATTGTATGGCAGATATTGTTCTTAATGTAAACATAAATAACTGACCGCTTCAATATCACGGACAAAGTCAATGCAGAAAATGCAAACAACTGAGATGTTTTGTTTGTTTGCTTACCCCATGGTCTGAAGAAACTCTGAAACTGAATTTCTCTACATGCTTCTATATTTGGTTGCTTTTTAATGAAATGCTTTTGATTTTATGAAAACAACTCAGTTTTATTCATAAAGATACTTCACAAGACGATCGCCATACAAATTGCTTTTTCCAAGAGGTCTAAATATTGTACTGTTGGACTAAAACATGTAACTTTATATAACGAGAATTTCCCTCAGGGGCAAATTTAACCATGTGAGCAAATGAACCCAGGTAAAAATGTGTGCATATGAATGCAAATATCCACGGGAATAAACTTACCCATGGGTACCAACTTGCCCAAAGTCTGCAAACGGAGTAAAATTTACGCATCGTGTTAGATGTCAGAAAAGCACAACAATTTATTTTTGAATATTTTTTTCTTAATATTTTGCATGGGTTTACAGTAAGAAAGCAAGGAAGGAAAATTGTTATTAATATATTTTTGTTTAATCTGTAAAACTTTGTTTTTAATCTCAAAAGACTGTACCTACAAAGAACTGAAATATCATGTCATTTTTTTATTTAAATATTTCGTTTTCAAGTTAAACTATTTGGTCTTTCTTGTCCGTGAAATATTTTTACCGCCTTGGCCTTGCAAATGGTGAAAAAGTCCAGATTAGAAAAAAAAAATCAGATCAACATAGCAATTATAATGACAAATATACATGTTTTCACCTTTTTATGCAAACTTTATGCTGTGAAAGAGTTAGTCTTGTCAAGATTTTGTTTCAAGAAATTCATTGCTCTTTTATTCACTAACATAATGTGTATTTATCATATTGGGAAAAAAAAACTAATAATTGTTCGGAAAAATGGACATTTTGTTCGCAAGGGGAAACAGCCTTTAGTGGGCAGTAAATTATACAAAAAAACACTGCTGGTAAGACGCATATGTTATCAAAATGGAATGCTAAATTCTCAAATACTTTTATTTATATTCGCTATGGCTCTCCTATTTTAGCAGATGCTTTAAAAGTTACCAAATAAACACATTCTTGATTTTCTTTTCAAATAAAATAAACATGAGTACGTGCAGTTAAAATGTTTTCTGACAGTAGCACTATGACATTTCTATTTTTGACAGACATATATCATTACTTTCCTTAAATTACTGCAACATTATATCGCTCAGTGAATAAAGGTTTTATTTAATAGAGAAATTGATATATTACGGTGGTTATATTAGCTGCATCATTGTCAACTTTTCTTTTCAACACAAACTATTTGCATTTTATAAAATAAATTATCGTTCTAAATTACCATATGAACGCGTCCAAAGAATAACCCATGTGAAAATTTTCCCTAGTCGCATTGCAACATATATCTTTATGGATAAATGATATTACTGTTTTATGATTCACTTAAGCATTTCAAAATTAAGTTCAAAATCATTTGAATGTCAAAATGCAAATATGACCAACATCGACAGCGCTATTTCTTATTTCTTCATTTTATTTGCAAAAACATTTATAAAAACTAAACATTTTTAATTCAATTTCATTTCTTTTTTAAGTATTTAAATTCAAGCTAACGATACAATATCCCTACTTTAGCGCATTTAGGGCTTAACAAGCTTCATATTAAATATTTATGTGGGTTTCCGTAAGTCCTGACCAGCCGGAAGAATCACATTTAAATATTATCCAGTATTTTCCAACTGGGAAAAGCTCTTCGATCAATGAATGGCTTATTTTCTATTGTAAAAGATACAATTGTTCCAGTTAAAATTATGTTTAATCTGTTTGTCTCATATGTTGTGTATATAGTTAATTTTGGGGAACTTGGAAAATATGAGTGTTTGGAAAGAGTGCAAAAACGATTTCGTAAATGGATACTTAAAGTAAAACAGTCTACAAATACATTGTCTTTAAACAGTGAGCTAGGTCGGTTTCCGCTATATAACGATATATTCGGATTATTAAATATTTTATCAATTTATTCACTAGCAAAACTGATAATTGTATTTTAAGGACAACTATCGGTAAAGAATTAAGAGAGATAGATCACAGGGGAGTATCACGTGATCACTATAGTACATTGGCCGTACAAGATGGCGAATAATTCGACCGCATCAACACATAAATTTAGCGTTTACGGATGGTAAATGTTAAGGTAAGATCTTTAGAATAGGCGCAGAGTACCCGCATTGTAACACAGTTTACTCGCGTGTGATTTGTTTTTCGAAGGTTTGCTTAGTTTAAGCCTGAAACTCGATACAGATTTTATTTCTGTGAGTACATTGTCCGTATCAGTCTGATTTCCGTGTGTTTTATGGCAAAAAGCAGGAATATGAAACAACAGTTTACAAAATATTGATTAAATTTGCAAATATTTACTTCGTTGTAGGTTTCAAGTGATAGTTCCGTGTTAAACAAAAGTTCTGGACAATTTTCAAAGCGAGTACATTGTCCGTACAAAATATATATGAGTACATTGTCCGGACGATTTTTTAATTAACCTATAAGTGACATTTACATTACTTTTTCTTTATTATGAAATATGTATGAGTGCATTGTCCGAACGATTTCATGCTTAAAGCATTTCTCATTAATAATTTTATACTGTTCCCTTCTTTGTAGATTATGCTGCACTACATGTCTGTCCGGCCTACTTAAAACGCTTTCCAGACGAGTTCTGAAGTGAGTCGGATTAATATTCCGTGTAAGTAAGCACTATTTTATCTCTTTATTATTAAATTTCTTCGATGTGTATTTTAATAGAAATGTTCCCTATTATAATAAACCCCTTTACCTCTTTAAACAACTTTCGATGTGCAAAGTGAACGGAGAACACTTATTGTATGATATTAAATGTACTATGCATTTTAATTATAGTATAATATACATACAGTAAGAAAACATTACAAAACATGCCCTAAATTCTTTCTCCAGAAATTTAGTATTTTGAGTTTATAAATATATTATACCTCCATCCATTATTTAAAGTTATTGAAAATATGCTTAATTAAGAATAATTCCACCGTCTATGATTGGCATACTCATTTGTGTTGCTAATTTAATGTATAGCACGTGTAAATCCATGCCATCTATTAAAATGATTTGTATTAGTTCGTCTGTTTGTGGGTTGAGAGTCTGGCTGTTCGTTGACTGCGACGCCTTAAGAACCGGTTATATATTCAGCCAAACTTTGGTACACATATTGCACGATAAAGTATACACATGTCCAACAACAACATTTTTACTTCTACATTGTTATATTTACGTTCAGTTTTCGTCTTTGAAACAACATAAGAGGGTTATCGTTAGATCTTGTTTAGTAAAACGATGCATAGGCGTACAATGCTTTGCATTTTATTTCAGAATGCGACAGAAGAAGTCCACACTTTCGCTCCATAGACCCAAACATAAACGAACTGGAAGAAATACCACTAAACGAGGCATGCAAACTGATTTAAACCGTGAAACAAAAAAGCGGAAAACATATTTCCCCATCAAAATTGTTTTCTTCAGCAAAATGCCATACACAAGTACTTCTCCAAGGAATGACACCAGTTCTATCTCCTTTGAAATCACCATTCCGTTCCCCTCTCTACAAGGTTTCGCCACCAAAATACAATTGAAATTGCCTGAACTGTAATAGTGAGAATTAGAATCAATGTATAATATGTTAGTTTGACAATTTTATTGAAGTTATCGTTGTCGCTGTGTTGTCACGTGTATGTAAGTCATTCGAAACCGTCAAATAGTTTACGTGTGATGTCTTCTTTTTTCACCACAAGCATAATAGTACATTGCTTTTTTATATATTCAGTTTGTGTAAACCGACGAATAGGTGAATAAAAAGAAACTATTATGTATTTATTTTGATTTTATTCATCACAGACTATTTATCACTATTTTGTAAATTTATAGTTGCACATTAACAGTTCATGGCACAACACTTTTCTAGTGGTGTTGTAAAGTGGGATCAAATAACAATGTGAACAATAAACTATATGCATAAATATGATTCTGTAAAATTATATGGCAAATATATGGCATTGCATGGCACCACATGAATAAACGTTAAATTTACTACATCTAGATTAATATGCTTTTTAAAGTGCAAACCAATGTCTCTGCATTTTTGATTTGCTGAAGAACGGCTTTCCACAGCAATGGTATGGCGCCTTTCCATCATGGACGTGCTCGTGTTCGTTTAGCCCCGATCTGCTTTGAAATACCTTCCCACAATGCCGGCACATCAATTCTTTTCTAGACTCCTGAAATTAATTTCAATTGGTTTATTACACATTTGCATGTTTATGATAGATGGTGGCAATGAATTTAAAAACACACCAAAAATACGTTGGATTAACAAAAAATGATCAGGCTTAGGCGAACCCCTCTTGTCGCCTTTCGCATATTGTGTCGATATTGCATGTGTCGTATTCTTGCATACCTGACGTGTGTTTCCGGTCATGTGACCAGTGCTGGAAAACCCCATCTTACATACCTCATGTAAAATGAGTAACGCGCAACAACGCGCAACTTCTTTTCCCATTTGTTGTATGGTTTATGAAAGATATATTACGCCATTCCAATGAAGCACAATCAAATAATTATATATGTTTGCTAGACTTCTAATTAGAATTGACATAAATAATCGTTAAAAAGGGCTAGATTAAGTTATTTAAAAGCACTGCGCTCTGTGACGTCAGTAAACAATGTCGCACGCGCTTTTGGTGTAATAGTACAAAAGTTCGTTTTCAACGTCATTTTCTCCACAAATTGATAACTTTACTTATATGCAAGAAAAAGATAAAATCATGTTTTTCCGGTCCAGATTAAAAAATCAGACCCTCGGACACTCGGCAAGCCTCGTTACCGGCTAACGCAGGTGCCCTCGCGTCGCATTTTTCTGTCTGTACCGGAAACGCATGATAGATACTTATAATATAAATATCTTTTAGGCGTTTCCAGTTTAGAAAAAACCGACCCGACCGGAAAAACACGATAGCTATTTTTTCTTGCGACATTGTTTACTGACGTCATAGAGCGCAATAAAAACTAAAAAAAAAAGCGTTTTTAACGATTATTTATGTTCAATTTAAATTAGAAGTCCTGCAAACATATATATTTGATTGCGCTTTATTGAAATGGCAAAATATAATTATATTTCATAAACCATACAATAAATGAAATAAGAAGTGGCGCGTTGTTGCGCGTGATTCATCCTACATGGGGTATGTAATGGGGTCTTTCTGATATAAACTTATCTTAAGAAATTAATTCCGACAATGAAAGCCTTTTTAATTTTTAAACAGGCATACGTATACGATGACATGTATATTTGAAACATTTACGTACCATTGTGGTGAATGAATAGTGATCAGATCGTGAAATAATAAAGAACACATTTAAATCTGATTATCAAACTTATTTGTTTTAAAGAAATCATTTCATAATAAAGAAAAAGTAATGTGAATGTCACTTATAGGTTAATTAAAAAATCGTCCGGACAATGTACTCATATATATTTTGTACGGACAATGTACTCGCTTTGAAAATTGTCCTGAACTTTTGTTTAACACGGAACTATCACTTGAAACTTACAACGAAGTAAATATTTGCAAATTTAATCAATATTTTGTAGACTTTTGTTTCATATTTCTGCTTTTTGCCCTAAAACACACGGAAATCAGACTGATACGGACAATGTACTCACAGAAATAAAATCTGTATCGAGTTTCAGGCTTAAACTAAGCAAACCTTCGAAAAACAAATCACACGCGAGTAAACTGTGTTACAATGCGGGTACTCTGCGCCAATTCTAAAGATCTTACCTTTATATTTACCATCCGTAAACGCCGAATTTATGTGTTGATGCGGTCGAATTATTCGCCATCTTGTACGGCCAATGTACTATAGTGATCACGTGATACTCCCCTGTGTAGATGCAAACCGTGCTGTTAGAAATTGGGCCTGAAATGTTCGATATCTCTTACAACATTCGGGATTTCATGGCGTGTGGCTTAATCCAGAAACAGTAAATATGATTTTGGGCTTTGATTAGAAATAGGCTACGAGATATTTATATTTCAGACTGGAGAGTGGGTATGGAAAGTTGTAGCTCATTATTTAAATACAAAGAGTTAAAAGACACATTCGAAGTTTCAATCTATATTTATAAATTAGGCAACATTAAGTACAGACAAGTACTTGCAAAATTAAAGTTGGGAGACATAATAACATTGTAAGTAATGGAAGAAAGTGTACATTTTGTAATTCAATCGATCTGGAATACGAGTACCACTTTGTCTTAAAAGCCCAGTGTAGGCTGATGTTCGTAGAAATTATATACCCAGATACTATTCCGAACATCCTAGTATGGCTAAGTTTATTTCTCTACTGCAAACTGATAATAAATCACTTCTTGTTAAATTAGCAATTTGTTGTCTAAAAGCCTTTGAATAAAAAAGAACACTGCCTAATTATGCTATCCATGGATTGTTACCAAAAACAAGACGAGCTGTATGTGTCTTTGTATTTCCTTTTAACATGTTTTTTTTTGGTTTTGTTTATCTGTTACTGTTTTATCATAAATGATGTATCTCCACTCTATTTGTATTAGGTTCCTTTATAAACGGCAATATTGCTTCTATTTTCATGTTTATTCTATTTCTTGCTGCAATTTTCAAGGTTTATGTGTTAAATAATATATTTAACATATTCATGTTCATATCAACCATCATCCACGCTGATTTGTGTGTAAGTTGGTTGATGTTTTCCTTTTTTTTCTTTTGTTCTTTCCAATTTTGAGTAATTTCTAAATAAATTGTCATTGATACAAAACTCATTTAAAACGCGTTATTCATGAAACTATACTTATTTTTTTATTGTTTATGTGTGTGTGCATTCCATATTTCTGTTTTATATTTGTGTAATGTGACGATGAGCTTTTTATGCTTAAGTCAAAAAAAAAAATGTTCTGTTCTTAACAAGCTTCATATAAAATATTTGTGGGGTTTTCCGTAAGTCCTAACCAGCCGGAAGAATCACATTTAAATTTTATCCAGTATTTTCCAACTTGATGCGTTACTTATTATAGTACCAAACAAGCCAAAACAACTTTCTCAGATCCAATAAGTATTTACAAAGCCAAATCATGTTTCTATAAGTGCCTCAAACAACATAAGGGGGGGGGGCAATTTCTTATTGTCTCTTGTAGACAAAACAGGTCTCCGGCAGCCCTCTGTATGCCCATTATGTTTACATGCTTAGCTTATTCAACCAAATAAAAGAGGCTAAATTACAACATGCATTCTGCATATATCTTCCACATTTAAAACTTACTGTGCCCCTTTTCGTGCACATTTAACAGTAGCGGCCATTGTACTCATATCGCTTGAAAGGAAAGGAGAAGGTTGTCCGTCGTACGAAGTGACGATAGCAAATAGCATAAAGTAGCATTACCAATGCGAAAATCTCTCATATGCCCTACTGGCCTATATAGTCGTTTGGGGGGAAGCCCAACCAGGCGACTTATGCGTGACTGGTTTCAAATTACCTTGCGCTGCGTGTTTATAACCTGCAACGTCCTTGACTGGCGGTTTCTTGCTCACCATTTTTGTATACTTAGACAGCTGAGAAGCAAGTGTTTTTGCTCCCTTCATGTAAAGCCAATGACGCAAAATACAGCCTAAAATAGCTATTTGATATAGGTTAGTGACTTGCACAAATAGATTTGATAAAGTAAGATTGACCGAACTGATTTTCGTATTTGCTCCCTGGCGCCAATCCCAGTCGATCATGTATGTATTATTGTGCGAGTTTCTTTGATAAGCTTGAATGACCCGCATCAATTATAACAACTGGCCAACTCCGGAAACCTTTCGAGCTTTCAGAAATTCTGATGGATAATTTCCTCGTATTTGTTATTATTGACCTTAACCCAGTTAGAAAATCACGCCATTTAAAAATGATATAGAGAGTGGGGAAAAAACCACAATGCTTTGAATATCATTTTTTACAACGAAACCTCAAGAAACATAGAAAACATGTGTTTATGTTTATACATTATATAACCATTATTAAAAGGATAAACAATCCTTGGATATAACGCGTTGAGGTCAGGATGCATACCTTATTAAGCATTAAGGAATTCACATTCAGTAAAACACATTTCAATTAGAAAAGGTTTCAATTTTGTTCAGGTAAACTTTCGACAGAAAAAAATAATTACGATACAAAAAATAAGTTTTCATATTTCAGCCATACTAAACGTTTCCAACAGAAACTCGGTGGATAATTCTAAAATAAATATACGGTATGCAAATAGTTCAATGCCATTATGAATGTTTTATTATTTAAATTTGCAGATACGTTGGTGACGGATATTTATAAAGGCTGAAGGGAATGTCAATCACAGAAGATACTTCAAACAATGGAGGAGTACAAAAAACAGTTCAGTTCACCCGGAAGCCGAAACTGGTTAAAGGGGTCAGTAGCATGTAATATTACAAAGCGAGGACTTGCTCCGTTCGCTTGTAAGGTTTGTGATGACATTCGCGTTGAACATTTAGGTATAGCAATAAAACAAATTTTTCCTGACCTCTGTGATAATTGCTCAATTGTTGAAGTTATACCGTGTGACCCTAAAAATAACATCTGTAATTCAGGACAATGTCGTTTTCACAAGCGGCGTATTTTTCGTCCGTGCCCTATAGTCAAATGTAACGATTATCGTAACACTGTAACCGACAAAATCCATAAAGGTATCGATATAGGTTGTCATTGCAATAGCTGCACGACAACTGAAATTGTACCGTGTAATCCAAGAAATAAAGTTTGTACTTCGGGAAAATGCCGATTTCATATGGACCCAAATACGAAACAATACATTCCTACAAGGTCATGCCCAAATAACATTTGTGGTACGCTACGGAATTCCATAGAGCAGAAACATAGATTTGGGAATCCATCATGGAAGAACACCGATGCAAGAAAATGGTGTGTGAACGCCTGGGATATTGCCAAGTGCTTTATGCCTCCAGATGGCTACGCAGAAGTGGACAATGAAAGCGACACAGACTTGAACGGAATAATCAGTGTCTACCTCAACTGTGAAGAATTCCAACAGTATTTTACAGCTGACCTGTCCAATCGACAGAACATATGCGACAAGGTATGTACATGAATTACTTAATCATTGTCAAAGTTGCCATGCAATTATATCACTTAATTCATCAGCATGCATTTTATGTTTGAATGCATACCTTTGAAACATAAACTATTTTATGCAACTAAGACAACAATTCCTCAAAAGAAAATGCTGACACTTAATTATTGTTTAAGCACTGTTTTGGGGAACATTGAACATCATCCCATGTAATGCAAGTTTTTTGAGCCACCAATGAATATAGTGTTACAAATTTATGATTTGGATAATTCTTTTGAATGAGAAAGATTCTCTTAGAATGTATATTTATCGCCGAATTTCAAACCTAAAAATATAGGTCCATATACGAAATTAATACAACATTTGTACTTGAATGCCATACTTTCAAGTAAATCAATTCGCTTCTCATGACTCATGATACATTCACGATGATTAATATCTTCATGTACCACGTTACGGTTAGTGAATGTTAAATTTGCTTTCGTCTAAATATCTTTAATTCCATCGGTAACAGTCCATGCTAAAACAAGCTTCGCTAAATCGAAGCTAAAAAAATGAGCTATAAGCTCAGCTTACCGCAAGGCTGTATTGGCCCAAATAGGCGCAGCTTTTATGGATGAAAAACGCAGCTTTTGAAAAATAGCTAAGCTTATTCATTACAATAGCTTTGCTTAAGGGTCAAACAGCTTAGATTTTTTGTCAAAAAAGCTGAACTTTACCCAAAAGATAGCTTAGCTTTATTCCAAAATAGCTCCGGTTTTTGCCAAAAGAAAATACAGTTCCAGCATAAAATGTTTGTTGGTTTAAGAAGGGTAAAGTCAAGATAAAATAACCGTAAGAGGTCTACAGTGGAAGATCTAGACCAGCGACGGTTATTTTTATGTGATATTCTGACATCTTAAGCATTCATAAACGTCAAGTAGACCTCCGGAATTTATCAGAAACATTTGCGACTCTATCAAATTGTTTGCTCACTTTTCTTTTTTCCCTCTAATTTTTACTGTAACATAACCCTGAGGCTTTAAACAACCATATTTTTTAGACACATTCTTTGTGAAATAATAAATACATAGCTCTGTGTCTATTTTAAATAAAACATGAGTATTAAAGTAATAAATAATGAACATCTTGAATAATAAATGAAAAAAAAATCATAAAATAAACCTTCAATTTTTTCTCCAAAAGCTTAATCTTTTGTTTGAAAAGTCTCCGCCTGTGAACAAATTTTTAACCTGCTTAATTTTGGAACAGGAAAAGATTTTGGTGAAAAGGACATGATATAATAACTTGAATTTAACGGCCTAGTTGTGTGAAGTTAGCAATGTTGCGGTGTGAATTAAGCGGCCTAGCGGCGTGAAGTTAGCGGCCTATCGGCGTGAATTAAGCGGCCTGGCGGCGTGGCTATGTAAACAATTATTATCTCATGCCGCTCATTTTAAACCGCTAGGCCTCTAGGCCGCTGATGCTTGATTAACCTTTTTGAATAAATGTTGAATAACGTTTCAGATTGATCGTTTGTGTATTTAAACACTCAATGTATCATTGTTTCAGAATTAAAAGCATATAAAAATGCTCTGAAATAGTAAACTTGTTAAGGCAGGTATGTTAATATATGATTAAAAACATTGATTTACAATTGTTTTCCAAGCAAATGCATGAACAATTTGCTATGAAATAAAGACAAAAATAGGCCGCTAGGCTGCCAAAATCACGCCGCTAGGCGGCTTTTTAACTTCACGCCGCTAAGGATTTTGGTGCAAAAGACAAAGCTTTGTTGAATAATGCTTTGATTGAAGAGATGTAGCTTTTCTTAGAGGCAATCTTTTACTTAATAAAAAGGCGCAGCTGTAGCTTAGTTTTTAAAAAGTGTAGATTTAGCGAAGCTTTCATTAAATAAGCGCAGAAAGAAGAAAAAGTTTAGTGAAGCTTTTTTTTTTAAATAGCAGCTTTTGATAACCTTTCTTAAAAAGCGCTGATTTTGCTCAGTTTGTGAAAACAAATATTTTTTAAAAAGTTAAGCTTTTTGAAAAGAATAGCTGAAGCTATGCTTAAGCTGCGTTTTTCAGGAAGTCAGTCTATGACTCATAGATAAATTAGTTTGGGATAATATGAAAGCTGAAAATTTTAAAGAAATATTGTTAAATGAAGAAAACCATCTTAATGAAATTCTCTCCAGTATTGTATTATCTAATGTTGATATAAATAATGGTATAACTACTTTTGCAGAGGTGCTGTATACAAGTGCATTTAGTGTATTTGGGGTTACAAAACGCATTGTAAACACAACTCTTAATACCCCTAGGAGAAAGCATGTAAGTCTGTGGTATACGGATGAGTGCGAACAAGCTAGGCGTTATTTAAAGTATGCAAATAAGTAATACCGTAGACTTAGGACAACTGAATGCATTAATTTGGTTATTGGTAAGCGTCGTATGTTTCGACAGGCAAAGCTTCGCGCTAAATTTAAATATAACCAAAGTCAACGTGAAACGCTACATAATACAGCAACGAATAAACCCAAGCAGTTCTGGGATTTCATTTGCAAATATTAAAATAATTAAAAATAATAATAATAGCGATGTTTCTTCACATGAATTTTATGAACATTTCAAAACTTTATTTTCTGATTCTGAATCTTTCACTGAAAATGATGTCGAAAACGTTATAAATAATGACACGTTTGGTGATCAAATAATGCATCAGCTTGACTGTGATTTTAATGTCGATGATGTTATTAAGGCTATAAATAGTCTAAAGAGAAGAAAAAGTCCCGATTGTGATTTGTTAACCCCCGATATATTTATTGAGACAAAACATATTTTAGCACCGATAATGTGTAAACTTTTTAATCGTATATACAGAACGGGTTCTTATCCTGAATCATGGACTTAAGGCATTTTGATACATGTTCCTAAAAAAGGTGATAAAAATATAGTTGATAATTACAGAGAAATAATGCTTACTAGTATGTTCTCTAAAATAGTTTCACTTATGTTAGATACTCGGCTAAGAAAATGGGTGGAAGATAGCGATATACTAACGCGATATCAATTTGGGTTTAGGCAAAATAAATGTACAGTTGATTGCATTTTTGTTTTACAATTAATTACTAACAAAGTTATACAACATGGACGAAGAAAGCTTTATTGTGCATTCGTAGACTTTAAAAAGGCGTTTGATCTAGTTTACAGATGGCATATGGTTTAAGCTCCTCAACAATAATGTGTCCTCAAAATTTGTTAAAATGTTACAATCTATGTATAAGTCTGTCAAAATATGTGTTCTTTCACATGGCAATGTCTCGGACTATTTTGAAAGTTTTATGGGTGTTAAACAGGGGGAAACCTTGTCACCACAACTGTTCATTATGTTTATAAATGATATGTCTACCCATATATATGATGAGGCTGATGCTGATACTGCGTCACTTAACGAATTACAGATATTCCTTTTGTTGTTTGCAGATGACATTGTTTTGTTGTCATACTCTGCTACTGGCCTACAAATACTCTTAAACAAGCTTCATGATTATTGCAAAGAATGGAATAACACTGTTAATACCACGAAAACTGTAGCAATGGTTTGTAAATTGGGAACTCGAGATTAAAATATTGATATATTTGATGATAATATAAGGCTTATGAGTCACGCCATCTTCAAATGGCAAAATTTATCAGTCGCAAAAGGGTTTAGCCGACTAGGCATTAAAGGCTATTTATTCACTGAACTCACTTGTTGACGTTGTGTCACTGGGGATTAATGAAAAGCTTAAACTACAGCATGATCATGCATATATTTAATTATGGAGCAGAAAAAATGGGTTCTTATAAGGCCCCCGACATGGAAAGAATATATTTAAAATTCCTTAAACAGGTATTAAAGGTGATAATTCAAACCACAAACGCTTCTGTTTATGCTGAGCTTGGGAGGTTTCCCTTGAATATTGCACGTACAGAACGAATTCTGAAATATTGGTCGAAAATTATCACTAAACATCACGGTTCTTTGGTGCATGAAGAAGTGTATTGGGATCAAGTGAATAATATTATTCGTGGGTCATGGGCATAAGAGGTAAAGCAATTGCATAAAAGTTTGGGTTTTAATTATTTATGGAACAATAATGACATTTCGGTGCTTCCATTAAACAGTGTCATACAAAGATTACAAGTTTCAAGTTTCAAGTTTATTCAGTAAACTCATGTCATACATGCATGACAAAATGAGAATTGCAATGATCATATTATACAGTTACACATAAAGAGGCTTTGAAAAATGAACTTCAATCATAGTATAATAATTAACATCATGGTATAAAGAGGAGTACATTATATTCTAAAATTAACTTTTTTAATGATACATTTCATAAATGTACACAACTTTGAACACATAATACATTCTGGGTTTAATTTCATAACACGTTAAAATGACAATATATTCGGAGTTCTAAAATTAAAGTTATCAATGAAACGTCGCCTTTCGTTAGTGAAATAACTACTTTCTAACAAATAATGAAATTCATCACCAATACGATTTGAATCACAAAGGTGGCAATTTCTGTCATTTATATTTATATTTCTCCAACTACCTACTTCAACAGGAAAATGATTGTTTCTTGTTCTAAATCGAATAACATAGTTCAATAATGTTGGCGGTGTTTTAACAAGATAGTTTTCAAATTCAAAACGTTCTTTAAACAATCTATAATTTACACATTTACTTGAAGAGTTCACAGAAGTGTAACATTCGTTTAAAAACAAATGAGACAGTTTCTTTTTTACACTCTTTTGTAACCATTTTTTTATTTGGGAATTCGTAGCTTTGCCAAACATCAATAAGACAACATTTGATGAAGATATTCTTAACACGTTTAATCCATTTAAAGTCATTAGCTCTAACATTGGCATAATACAGGAATTTACTCAATGTGACGTTGTATACTGAGATTGAGAGTTTATGACATGATGGAACGATCAAGTTGGACCAGTAATTGACCATACGTGAATCTATATCTATTTGTAAAGGCTTAACACCCGTTTCACCATATATCATACATGTTGGCGTACTACTTTTAACATTTAATATATATTTTAGAAATTTCAATTAAACCTTTCGAGTATGTAATTGTTACCAAAACCCCAACATTCACAACCGTATAGTTATATAGGTTTAATAATTTTGTTGTACAAATCTATTTGTAAATAAATAGATAAACATAAATATTTTGACTTTTTAAGCAAACAGAACTTTGCCTTTGTTGTCTGTTTTGCAATATAGTCCTTTGTTTTACAAAACGAGCCACTTTAAGTAAAAATAACTTCTAAATATTTATATTCCGTAACAACATCTATTGTATCATTACATAAAGAAAACGTATGGTGGTTTAGTCTACCTCTGGGAAAATGACAACCATAGTTTTTGAGGTATTAACAGTTTAATTCCACTGTAAACAATAGTTCTCATAAAGGTTTAGTGCATTCTGTAAATCTATAGCAGATTTAGACAATATAACAGTATCGTCCGCATAAAGGAGTACAAATAACTAAAAAATTAATTAACCTGTAATCATGTTCATGTTTGTTAATAAAATACCATTTACAACCAAGCTTCTTAGAAAATATTGATGCAAATCATTTACAAAGAATGAAAACAGTAAAGGAGATAAACTTTCTCCTTGCCGGACCCCAACACAACAAGGGAAATAGTCCGACTTTGTTCCATTCACCTTAACACAGCTTTTTGCTTGTTCGTACATAATCAGTATTGCAAATAGTGATTTTCTCTATTAGACACGTCATCCAAATTAAAAACTTATTGTAGTATAAAGCGTAGGTTTGGTTACGAGAATTATCTAAATTGTATTAAAATCAAACAATTAAATTGTTATTGCTGCTGAGCAGAATAGTCAACAAATTAAACATGCTAAATATCTATACCTTTCAACTTCGAGACGAGAAAGTATCATAAACCAATAAATGTTTATAAATGTTAATTTGAAAAAAAAAGATTTTGTATTGCTATTATTGCTTGCTTTAGAAACAATTGTGTTTTTGTTGTTGTTTTTTTTTCTTCTTAATTCTGACCAGTGAACTAAAACAAATAATAATCATGCTCTGAACAGTGGCCTTACAACGATCACCTTTCATCACTAACATACCCGCTGTTGTGGAAACATGCCTGAACGCATACCTTTTTAGCGAGGGTGTTCTATAGAAATTGTTCTGTAAAGGACTAAGGTACGTCCCTGTTCAAGCAATTTTACGTAAATAATTACTTTTTTACTTAAATTATCAATATCTTAATAGTGTTAATAATCAGTGATATCATATTATCATGCTCTCCTCATGTATTTAAATAAAATACAACCGTCAGAAATAAGGCGATGAACTTGAATGTTTGTGCTAATAAACTATTGAATTGAATTACGCATTTTATAAAACCATTCAGTTCACACCAATATAGGCAATTCAAACCTTTAGTTCACACCCATAACGCAATTTATACATTAAGTTCACACCAATTACAAACTTTATACATTTAAATCACACATATTTAGGCATTATATACATTTATTTCACACCCGTTTAGCACTTTATACAATCAGTTCACATCCATTTAGGCATTATAAATTTAGTTCACACCCAGTACGCACTTTATACATTTAGTTCACACCCATAACGTACTTTATACATTCAGTGAACAACCATTAAGGCATTAATTATACATTTAGTTCACACCCATTACGCACTTTTTACATTCAGTGTACACACATTAAGGCACTTTATACATTGAGTTCATACCCATTACGCTCTTTATACATTCAGTTCACACCCATGCAGGCATTATATACATTCAGTTCACACCCATAACGCACTTTATACATTCATTTCACACACATTAAGGCACTTTATACATTAAGTTCATACCCCTTTCGCACTTTATATATTCAGTTCACACCCATTTAGGCACTTTTTACATTTACTTCACACCCATTAAACACTATATGCATTCAGTTCACACCCATTTAGGCACTTTTTACATTTATTCCACATCAATTAAGGCTCATTCATTCAGTTCACACCCATTTAGGCACTTTATACATTTAGTTTACACCCATTTAGGCTCTTTATACATTTAGTTCACACCCATTCAGGCACTTTATGCATTTAGTTCACACCCATTACGCAGTGTATACATTTAGATCACACCATTTTAGGAATGTTATACATTTAGCTTACGCTAATGTACGGGTATAAAACATTTACTTAGGTACATTAAGGCACATGTATTTTCCATGATAAAGGTTCGGGATGTCGGGAAGAATATTCGCCATGCACCAGGATTGGAGGTTACTGACGATGACTTGAAAGTCTGGCTATCTGATCTGAAAGGATTTTATTTTCTGACCCAGCATTCTGCAAAGGCAACCCTCTTGCAAAAGAGGCAATAGACCAGTTGCAGCAGGTAACATATACACACTTTTATACTTATTAAGTGTTTGCCCTACGTATACATTGCCAGCCAATGAGGTGCGCTGGATTAAAAAAAAAGTTTCTTATTTTCGAAAAATCGTTACTTATTTCTGGAGACGACTCCTCAGTATTAAGTAAATTGCTATAACTGCGCATGCGCATATTGCAACGCCTACTGTTTGCATAGGTAAAGGCGTATTTTCAGTGTCAACTTTGATTCAAATGACGTCACGATATCTTGCATTGATTGACAGGTATTTTTTAAAAGCCGCACGACTTAATTTTAAAGCTGATGCAATTTGGGAGGGGCTAACACTAAGTCGGTTAAAATTTATTAAGTAATTTCTTCGTGAATAAGAAAACAATGGTCACTTAGGTTACTTATTCACGAATAAATTACTTAATACACTCTAACCTATACAAAGATATTTAACGGCATCATGTATTGTCCGTGACGTCGTTGAAACTAGTGAATACATTCATGTCGCTCCTTTTTAAGCAACCAATTATTTAGTAGTGGTTGACGATGTTATTTATTGATTGTTAACACGACAACAATTGCCTTTCACTTACTTAATTGACCAATTAAGGGATTATATTTTAACAAAAACATGCACATTGTGATATAATGCTATGTATTATTTTGATCAAAAAACTCTGTCAAATATGATGGCAAGTGACCAGGCGAATCGTTGCTCCTATTCGTATCATGGTAAGTGCCCTGTACGATTGATGCTGTCATTCACATCAATGTAAGTTACCAAACAGATCAAATATCTCATTCGAGTCATCGTAAGTGATTAAGCAAATTGAGACTCCAATTCGCATCATGCTTAATGACAAGGTAAATTTAGGTTCCAATTCGCATCAAGTGACTGAGTAGGTCGAGGCTTCAATCGCGTTATTGTGTTCGCATCATGACAAGTGTCGAGGCTGGTCAATACTCCCATTTGCTTCATGGTTCACTAAGCGGACCATGTCTCCAATTTTCGTCATGGTAAGTGATCAGGAGAATTGAGCTCACATTCGCGTCTTGGTTAGATACATGGCTGATCTGTCTCCAATTTGCGTCATGGTAAACGACAGGAGGTGGATCAAGGCTTCAATTCGCGTCATGGTAAGTGTCCAGGCTAATTGATGTTCTCATTCGCGTCATGATAAATAAACAAGCGGATCGAGTTTTCCATTCGCGTCACGGTAAGTGACCAGGCGATCGAGGCTACCATTTGTGTCACGGTAAGTGACCACGCGAATTAAGGCATACATTTGTGTCACGGTTAGTGACCAGGAGGATCGATGCTCCCATCTTGTCATGGAAAGTTACACGGGAAATCAAGGTTTCCATTCGCATCATGGTATATGACCAGGCGCATATATGCTTTCTTTCGTTTCATCGTCTGATGCCTTTGGCTTTGATGTAACATATCATTTTATAACAAAACTATCAATGAACTTTGACATTGTATTCTGTGTAATTATTTTCATTATCAGCTGGAGAATGATGAACTTATCATAGAGCGCTCAGAGGTTGTGGCGGCCATTACGGATTCGGTAGATTACCTGAGAAGACTAACTACGTCAAATCTAGAAACCGAGGATCGAATTAATGATCTGGAAATGAAGATGAAAGAAATTCTTAAACAAGATGTAATTTCCGGGATGGATAGCTTTAAATCAGGTAGGTCCGATTATTAGTGGGTATACCTAAACTTTTTGGTGTCTACTGTGAAATATATGTGTATTAAAATGGTATAATTAATAGATAAAATAGGATCTGATAGGTTATGAAACAAATTAACATGTAGTTGCATTATAACATTGATCATTAATAAGACCAAACATAATGTGACTTGCAAAATTGTTTAAAGTTTATTGAATACATTGAAGTGGCTGCTAATTGCTTTAAGTATGGCGTATTTAGGATCTAATTTTAAGGAAAACGTTTTTAAGACAGGACGTGTCATGCTATGACCTTATCAATCCTATTTGTTAGTGTGTCAGTATGTCTTTCTATCATCTGTTTCCGTCTGTCTTTCTTTCATCTGCGAATGACGCGTTCATGCACTGTTCAGAGATTGCTTAATGGAAACTCTTTAGGAATTCTATGTTGTGTGGTTGCACATTGTGCACATTTAAATGTGTTTCAGTTTTGTTTTTTGTTTTTGTTGCTTCGTTACTAGGTTCATTGCTAATGAAATGAATTATTTGACTTCATATCTCGTAAATGTGTTTTTTTAAACATGACTGTTGCTGTAGCTAAAGTGTTTTATTTATTCTAAATATATTTGAATTTTCAGTTGTTACGTTCAGAATTACATGAAAGAGAAAACGGACCTACAATTATATTGGGCTGCTTTTCCATTAAAAAAACTATCGGATTCAATTCAATTTTCATCAAGGCAAAGGTGCATAAAACATAGTTCTAATTGTTTTCGAAAACCGAAGTTACCGGCTAACGTGCGTGATGTCGGGTCTGGACCGCAAATAAATTATACACATTAATAGGAATTTAGTATTAAATGCTAAAACAAATCTGTTATCATTTATGCAATGAATGTATTATTGGTATTTTATTAGTCATAATGCGACATGCTAAATGAAGACAAAACGTAATTTATTATATTCCTGCATGTCAAACATTTGATTCATGATGAAGATTTATCCGGAATATGGTAGTTCATTTTCCGTTTAAATCAGCATACTAGGAAACTGTGATTTCTTAGCTGGCGTGAAATCACCATTCATATGAACGATAGTTAAATTAAAAGTATATTGTTTATATTGCGGCGCTTACTGAACATCACCTTTCTTTAATACATTCTTATTTATTATTTATCACATGCCCTTCCTTCCGGTTAGATGTAGCCATTACGTATTTTTCTGTAACGTAGATGGTTGTGTGATATAGTATTGCTCTGTTAAATCGGAAAATATATCACTCCGCATGCTCATTTACAAATTGGCAAACACTTCAATTGACACTATTCAAGCAAGTCAGAGGTTTATTTCTCACTTCTTATTTAAGATGAAAATTTATTCGAATACAATAGTACAATAGTATATTTAATGATTTCCCCTCTTAATCTTAAAAGGAAAGCGTCGTTTTTTGTCTCGTTTTCGTGAAAGCAATTTTAAAAGCGGTCGGTACTTCGTTTATTGAAAAAAACTTCTAAACGATTCATAAACTTGACGTTATCGCGCCGGATATGACGTTAAAAGTATATTGTTTGAATTCGACTATTTGAAAAAAGGAGGCTATACTACTTGCCCCTGCATACGCGTCATCATCCGTTTAAAGTTGTATAGAAAAATGTCATTTTGACTTTATATAACTCAAATTTCTTTATCAAATTTACTTAATCCTTGACAGAGTTGTTCAGTACCATCACACAATGAGGTTGCATAATACCAATTTATCCTTAATATACATTATTGCCCCTTATTGACTTAAGAACTTTGGTTTAAATTGTAGGGCTCATTTAGTCAGGTTAAGGTTTCATGGCAAGTTACGGCCTTTGATTGACTTATTCTTTATTTACTGTTTTATTGCTTTTTTACAGCCACATGTTATATTTTGAAACCTGGTTTTTAGAATGACTTACGTCGTTGTACTGGTGGTCGGCGGGAGGGCGGCGTCGAGCTTTTCTCTTGTATCGAACAATTTAGATTAGGTTTGACATGTAGTGACGAAACTTTGTATATAGGAAGACTTTATGGATAATGTTCATTAGATTGCATTTAAAGTTCAATGCAAAGGTCAATGTCACTGATATTAATAATAGATAACCGTTTGGTACTGAATAATTGAGTGACCAAGTGGTATGTAGGAAAAATTTATGGAGGACTTTGATGGGGTTGTATTTAGAGCCGTTAATGTCAAGTTCACTGTGAAATTTTGAATATTGAAGAAACAATTTAAACTGGAGCTCACAACGAAGACTTAAATTCTCAAACATTGATTTTTTTATTGTTTTTGACAAGAACATAATTATACATGATTATTGGGTTCTTTTATAAGACAAAGCTCTGTATACTACAGCGCGCAGTTCTACAACAGCTTTTGTTGTTGTAATTATTATTGAATATCATCTTAGTGCGCATTCTACTCTTATACGCAGAGTCAAAAAGATCTGATAAAACTGTGATTTTAAATCAATCCGGGATCTACATTTCTGCAATACATATAACGCGGTAAATGACATTACTTTATGATTTTCGGTTCAAGACTACAGCAGGTTAACCAGCTAGGTAGTTTTTGCTATAAATTACTGGAAGTAGCATGTGATAAAAGAAACTTACATTTCTAATAATATAATACATTCTTTACGTCAACTCGATCAGGAAATATGTTAGTATGTTCGCCAAAGACTCGCTTACTTACATATTGTCTGAACTCGTTGAATATAATTGTGTATTATATGACGAATGGCGACGAATCCTATCAACGCGGAGTTAAAGCGATATTATGTTTTGAATTATTTCCGGTACTACATTTCTGCAATGTCGGAAAAAGGCATGTGCTGAAAAGCATCGGACACACTTCATAATGAAATATACAGTTTTGTTTAACTCGTCCAGGAAATATTTACGTGAACTTACCAAATGCTTGCTCGCATAGTAATGTCCTGAACCCGTTCAAGTTGACTGTTTAATGACGACTCGTGTTAGATATCCGTAAGTATAATACTCGTTTTGCCGGACGATATATCTACAAAATCATGTTTTGTTTCAGAATTAACAGACAACCTTATAAAGTACAACCGCGAACACCACTGTACGCTCAAGATTGGTCCCTTCATTGAATGTGGAAATGACGGACTTGAAGACTTCTATGTTCCTCCAAACATTAGTAGAGTTATAACTCACTCAAGAGAGAAGAACAAACCAACTAAAGAACCTCTCACAAGTTTGAACCAGTTGCTCAGCTCCAAGCCAATTATCGTTCTTACTGCAGACGCCGGCCTAGGGAAAACATCGTTTTGTAAGTTCTTAGTTGTATTGTGGTGCGCGGTGAAAGAGGGAAGGACCGATTTTATAGCGAAGCTTAGTGACACTCAAAATATTTTCAGTAAAATCGAATGTTTAGATAAGTTCACATATTTATTTTACATCCAGCTACGTGGAAATCAATGCGATACTCTAGAGGATATCATTTTCTCTCATACAAAATCAGTTCACACCGATTTGTCAAGGGATAACAAGGCTTTTGGTGAGCTTTTATCGAACGAAAACGGCTTGTTCATTTTAGACGGATTAGATGAATGTGACATTCCTTCTCTTATGCCCTTAGCCGCCAATAGAAAGTACACTATTCTCATAACATCACGTCCTTGGAAAATTGCAAGTATAAACATGTCCAGTGAAAGTACATATACACATGCACAAGTTGACATTATGAGCCAGGAAGTGTCAGAAAAGCTGATGTTACATTCGAACAATTTTTTGAACAAGCATTTCAGCACCTCATATAATATTAGTGATTTCATATCTGCTATTAAAAATCAGCATTTAGAATCTCATCTCCAAAATCCCATGTTAACTTTGCAGTTGTTATGTGTCTACCACGACAAACGCAATGAGAATAAAACATGTCGGGATAATGTTACTGGAGACAGTCCGGGTACAGAATGCGATTCAACGGCAGTATCTGATAAGAAGGATTTGACTTACCTGGGTAAGACAATGTCGCACATATACACAAACATGATAGAACTGATGCTACGTAGTGTCGAAAAAAAGGAAGAATCACTCGTACAAGGTCTGAGTGAATCCTATAAGAACAATGGTCGAACATATACCCTCCCCGAGTGCTTTGATAAAAGAAATTACACATGCATTGAATTGGCAGAACTAATTAATGTCATTGGAGAATTGGCTGCCTTTTCACTCTTAGACGATAATAACTATGTCATAGAGGAACACCAAATGAGAAAACTTAAGAAAGAGGAAACAACGGTACTTCTCAAATCAGGACTTCTTTCGAAAACATGCTTGAAAACACTATCAGAGGAGAGCATTATGTACACATTTTTACATCAGAGTTATATGGAAATGCTGGCCTGTGTATTTCTTTCTTCCCAAGATTTTGATAGCGATGTTTGGAAAAAGTTTATAGAAAAGTTTAAATATGTTATGTCACCCGATATTTTGTCGTTTTTATGTGTCATGAAGTACGAACAAGGACTGAAGTGTTTAGATATGTTTAATAAAATAGAACGGTTATTGTATAGAGACGGTATGTGTTACATATCCGAGCTTGAAAACTATCATGCTACAATTAAAATGGCCAACAAAGAGTGTTTCGACAATGGAACTGAAAAACCTCAAATGAGGCTAAAACACGCTTTGCTCAAATCGGATTTTGTAATGGAACATGATAATGAACTTTTGCAAAAAAGCGCGTTTGATTTGGAAACAATTTTCATAACAAATTATACGTTCACTACAGCAATGCATCGGAATATATTTTCTGCTTCATTGGTTGTCTTTTTTGCAATAGACACTACATTCCGTGAAGACCACATCGATCTTTCAAATTGTACACACCTCGCGAAGATTTGTATACAGAACAGCCGCCTAACACACGTCTCAATCCACCCGTCTGCCCTAGAAGAGTTCTTTGTTTACGTGAAACCAGAACTGATACAAGAGATACCGCCAATGAAGGTGTCCTTTGTTGGCGGGTCGCAGTTCTCTGGCAGTCTACAGATGCTCAGTTTAGTGCACGTTGCCATGGATGGTACTCTCGATTTGTCAAATTGTCAGAATATACAGGATCTAATTATTAACAATATATCATATGAAACATTGATGGGAAACAACGTGGTATACAACATACAACACTGTGATGCACTACAGACACTTCACATTGACACATTGACATTTCCTGCAGATACACACCTGGATCTCAGCAGTCTCAAACATCTCTCTAAGATAAATATAGAGAACACCCGCCTTACACACGTCACCATCAACCCGCCTTCCCTTGAAGAGATCTTTGTTTACGTTGATCCAGAACTGATACAAGAGATACCGCCAATGAAAGTGTCTTTTGTTGGCGGGTCGCAGTTCTCTGGCAGTCTACAGACGCTCAGTTTAGTGCAAGTTACCATGGATGATACCCTTGATTTGTCAAATTGTCAGAATTTACAGAAAATATCAATTGTAAATATCTCATATGAAAACATGATAGGAAACAACGAGGTTTACAACATACAACGCTGCCATGCACTGCAGGAACTGGTTCTTGACTTACTGACATTTCATGCAGATACACACCTGGATCTCAGCAGTCTCAAACATCTCTCTAAGATATATATAAATGACAGCCGCATAACACACGTCACCATCAACCCGTCTTCCCTTGAAGAGTTCCGTGTTTACGTGAAACCAGAACTGAGACAAGAGATACAGCCAATGAAGGTGTCCTTTGTTGGCGGGTCGCAGATCTCTGGCAGTCTACAGACGCTCAGTTTAATGCACGTTACCATGGATGATACCCTTGATTTGTCAAATTGTCAAAATTTACAGAAAATATCAATTGTAAATATCTCATATGAAAACATGATAGGAAACAACGAGGTTTACAACATACAACGCTGCCATGCACTGCAGGAACTGGTTCTTGACTTATTGACATTTCATGCAGATACACACCTGGATCTCAGCAGTCTCAAACATCTCTCTAAGATAAATATAAAAGACAGCCGCATAACACACTTCACCATCAACCCGTCTTCCCTTGAAGAGTTCTGTGTTTACGTTGATCCAGAACTGAGACAAGAGATACAGCCAATGAAGGTGTCCTTTGTTGGCGGGTCGCAGTTCTCTTGCAGTCTACAGACGCTAACTTTAGTGCACGTTACCATGGATGATACCCTTGATTTGTCAAATTGTCAGAATTTACAGGGTCTAGTTATTGCAAATATCTCTTATGAAAACATGATAGGAAACAACGTGGTATACAACATACAACGCTGCCATGCAATACAGGAACTGGTTCTTGACTTATTGACATTTCCTGCAGATATAGAACTGGATCTCAGCAGTCTCAAACATCTCTCAATTATAAATATAGAGAACACCCGCCTCACAAACGTCTCAATTAACCCGTCTTCCCTAAAAAAGTTCTTTGTTTACGTTGATCCAGACCTGAGACAAGAGATACCGCCAATAAAGGTGTCCTTTGTTGGTGGGTCGGAGTTCTCTGACAGTCTACAGACGCTCAGTTTAGTGCACGTTACCATGGATGATACCCTTGATTTGTCAAATTGTCAGAATTTACAGAAAATAACAATTGTAAATATCTCATATGAACACATGATAGGAAACAACGAGGTATACAACATACAACGCTGCCATGCACTACAGGAACTGATTCTTGACTTATTGACATTTCCTGCAGATACACACCTGGATCTCAGCAGTCTCAAACATCTCTCAATTATAAATATAGAGAACACCCGCCTCACAAACGTCTCAATTAACCCGTCTTCCCTAAAAAAGTTCTTTGTTTACGTTGATCTAGAACTGAGACAAGAGATACCACCAATGAAGGTGTCATATGTTGGCAGGTCGCAGTTCTCTGGCAGTCTACAGAATCTCGGTTTAGTGCACGTTACCATGGATGATACCCTTGATTTGTCAAATTGTCAGAATTTACAGAAAATAACAATTGTAAATACCTCATATGAAAACATGATAGGAAACAACGAGGTATACAACATACAACGCTGCCAAGCACTACAGGAACTTGACCTTTACTTACTGACATTTCCTGCAGATACAAAACTGGATCTCAGCAGTCTCAAACATCTCTCTAAGATAGATATAAAAAACACCCGCCTTACACACGTCACCATCAATCCGTCTTCCCTTGAAGAGTTCTGTGTTTACGTGAAACCAGAACTGAGACAAGAGATACAGCCAATGAAGGTGTCCTTTGTTGGCGGGTCGCAGTTCTCTTGCAGTCTACAGACGCTCAGTTTAGTGCACGTTGCCATGGATGTAACCCTTGTTTTGTCAAATTGTCAGAATTTACAGAATCTAGTTATTAAAAATATCTCATATGAAAACATGATAGGAAACAATGTGGTGTACAACTTTCAACGCTGCGGTGCACTACAGGACCTGGTTCTTGAAACATTGACATTTCCTGCAGATACACACCTGGATCTCAGCAGTCTCAAACATCTCTCTAAGATAAATATAAAGAACACCCGCCTTACACACGTCATCATCAACCCGTCTTCCCTTGAAGAGTTCTGTGTTTACGTGAAACAAGAACTGAGACAAGAGATACAGCCAATGAAGGTGTCCTTTGTTGGCGGGTCGCAGTTCTCTGGCAGTCTACAGACGCTCAGTTTAGTGCACGTTACCATGGATGATACCCTTGATTTGTCAAATTGTCAGAATTTACAGGGTCTAGTTATTGAAAATATCTCATATGAAACATTGATGGGAAACAACGTGATATACAACATACAACGCTTCCATGCACTACAGGAACTTGGTCTTTACTTACTGACATTTCCTGCAGATACACACCTGGATCTCAGCAGTCTCAAACATCTCTCTAAGATAAATATAAAGAACACCCGCCTTACACACGTCACCATCAACCCGTCTTCCCTTGAAAAGATCTTGGTTTACGTGAAACCAGAACTGAGACAAGAGATACAGCCAATGAAGGTGTCCTTTGTTGGCGGGTCGCAGTTCTCTGGCAGTCTACAGAATCTCGGTTTAGTGCACGTTACCATGGATGATACCCTTGATTTGTCAAATTGTCAGAATTTACAGAAAATAACAATTGTAAATACGTCATATGAAAACATGATAGGAAACAACGAGGTATACAACATACAACGCTGCCATGTACTACAGGAACTTGGTCTTTACTTACTGATATTTCCTGCAGATACACACCTGGATCTCAGCAGTCTCAAACATCTCTCTAAGATAAATATAAAGAACACCCGCCTTACACACGTCACCATCAACCCTTCTTTCCTTGAGGAGTTCTGTGTTTACGTGAAACCAGACCTGAGACAAGAGATACAGCCAATGAAGGTGTCCTTTGTTGGCGGGTCGCAGTTCTCTGGCAGTCTACAAACGCTCAGTTTAGTGCACGTTACCATGGATGATACCCTTGATTAGTCAAAATGTCAGAATTTACAGGGTCTAGTTATTGTAAATACCTCATATGAAAACATGATAGGAAACAACGTGGTATACAACATACAACGCTGCCATGCACTACAGGAACTGGTTCTTGACTTATTGACATTTCCTGCAGATACACGCCTGGATCTCAGCAGTCTCAAACATCTCTCTAAGGTAAACATAAAGAACACCCGCCTTACACACGTCACCATCAACCCGTCTTCCCTTGAAGAATTCTGGGTTTACGTTAATCCCGAACTGAGAAAAGATATACCGCCAATGAAGGTGTCCTTTGTTGGCGGGTCGCAGTTCTTGAGCAAACTTACGACGCTAAGCTTATTGGATACAACGAATATTCATAGCGTAGATTTATCAAATGTGTTCAAATACAAACCATCAGAATAGTTCGCCCACTTCCAATTATTATTTTTGGCTTTCCGCATCTAGAGGAGATTCGATTTTTTGGTGCAAAGGCAGAAGTTTGCAACGCTGTTTTACATTTCACATCTAAATGTAGATATCCTTGAAGAAGAATATGGTTTGAATACCTACCTGCGGAAAGTTTCAATACATTGACTGTAAGTCGAGCACGTGTTGAAATGTTTAAACTATTAAAGTTTCGCTGTATGTGTCTAGACAGACATATGTTTGATTTCATGCAGACGATTGCTGTGAAGAAGGTTGAATTTGAAGAGGTACGAACAGTGACAGCTGAGCAGCTTGTATCATTTCTAAATTGTACGAAGCCTATTCGAGCCACAGACGGGACAACAGTCGGAATCGACGTAATTCCGGTCGGGCTTCATACATCTGAGATCGGTTTCTCTAAATGTTTTGTTCTGGGATCAATAGTTAAAAAAGTAGAATCGGCGATAGAATGTTAGGGACAGGTTTGGGAAATAACGAAATTCGAAATACAAACCGAAACACCAAACATATGTTCAGACACAACTAATTTCGATGAAGATACTACATGCAAACATCCAGTTGTCCTAAAGGTATTGCAACTGAAACCAAAATCAGATACGTAATTTGGTAAAACCATACACCTTTCTGTTAAGGATTCAAGGTACCGAATAACTCTTCTTTTAAGAGACAATGAAATGGTGAACATGTGTTTAATCCTCTCATTCCGAATGGCAGCGCTTTGGGTCGAGCAACTTAAAAATAAATAGTCTTCTTAAGTGCTGATATCCAGAACATAATCGCGTCGGTATATAAAAACAAATTTATTTTTTATATTTATAAAGAACGGACTCAAACCTTAAGCCATCACAAGTATACAACGATTTTTTTATTTTGTCGAAATCAATGAAACAGCATCCGAAACTCCTGCGTGCATAACACCATGTAATGCTTCTATCCACATATAAACTCCCCGCATACAAACCATACATCAAACATAAACAAACTTGCAAACAACCGCCATTTCCTGCCAAGCTTTTAAACACATTTGTTCCGTCTTATCTAGTCGTATACCAAATCAATTAGATGACTACATAATTTAACCGCAGACAATCGGTTGTATGTTACCATTAGGTTTCTTAAGCATTTCAACAGGCTAAGCTTTTTGAACATTTCAAAGTGTTCATATTTCGATATCACACGGAATAAACTGTGCGTAGCGTTTGTTCAGTGTTTATACTTCGTTACTTTTATGTCGATGATATTCAACGAAGTTCCCAACAAAGCTTAGGTGTTTAGTCGTCACATATGATTCATATTCAATTAGCTAGAACATAGGTACATTGTATAACTAGTATGTGTGTGTTTCATGCCTGTCTAGAATCTGTATTTATGTCCCACTTAGAATATCACATGGAGAACGTTCACAAACATTTTGAGAAAATGATGTCATTGACACCTTTCATTCTTTCAATGTGTTAATGTTTGGAAGACATATGTATTGGTATCAAATAATATGATTGCTAGTATAGATTCATGTGTTTATACTTGTATATATATATATATATATTTGTATTTTATGCAACTCTCAAGATATTTTAAATTGTTCAATGTATTTCCACGTATGCATTAAAGGGACTCGTTCAAGTTTCAGGTATCATAAACAAGTATTGCGTGTAAATGTGAAGTACACGCTTGTCCTAATGATTAAACATTGTAATACGATCAAATCAGACATAATTTTTTTTGTAAATTATATTAAAAGATAATTAAACATACTGTATTTTCCCTTAAGTGTAATTAATGATATGTCGTGTTTGCTCATAAAATTAAGTGACACAACTCATCCTCAAAAAGTTTTAAAATATTGTTGCCAGCATTAAGTCTTTGAGTGAATCCCTTATAACAAATTGAATATGTATGTTTTTGCTTATGTGTATACTGTAGATGCTATCATTTTGTATTGACAACCTTATGTTAACAACAAAACAGTGATAAAACTTGCACCTTTTGAAAGAGTTTCATATTTGGAAAATTATTATACTTAAAATAATTGAACATGTTTCAACTTTTTCTGTTCCTATCATTTTTCGTAAGTATTCGGGTCTGTCTCAAACCATTAAAGGTCGTGTAGGTTTCTATTTAATACGTTTGCATCAAGACAGAAATTTTATTCATATTTTTCTCATACTTTATTTTGAGGTCATACGATTCATAACGTCAGCTATTCTTCAATAAATTATTCATGCTCTTTAAATCAAAGATATTAATTTAGTTTCGTAATTGTCCTTGATTTACATTTTGTTATCGTCTACTTGACATATCTATTTCTGTCAAAGTTACAAAGCATTCTCCAGATCAAGTTGTTGAATATAATGTCGCAAAACATTTCCTCTATTGTTTCTAGCATTTTCATATAGTCGCTAAAATAAGAGAGTTTCGATATTCTGTCGAAAGCATTTTATGTTTGTTTGTTTTAGAAAATTGTCAAATCGAACTTTTTTTAATTCGATACCATACTGTTATAATATTTATTTTTTGTTTCCTGTATCATCTAGAAATCGAACCTAACAACCAAATTTCTTTTAAATTGCAAATCATTGATAGGCAATCATGCGCTGAACATTGAAAAATAACTTTAAAGAGACACATTGCAAAGCATTGCGAATCATTGACAAGTAACGTAGCTAGCCTTTTAACAGTATTTTGTCAACACCATTATACTTGCATTTCATGGCAGGGCACTGACTGTATTTCGTTCCTTCTGTATTACCTAACAAGCAAATGTTCAAGTATGACATATTGATATTTGTAAATATGTTGTATTGAAGTTACTTTCATATATGTGTAAGAAACATTGTGTACTGGTTTTTAAGGATTCCAAACCGCAAATAAGCTAGTTCTTTGATCAATTTACCAAATTTAATGAGCAAACACAATCATTGTATAGTAACATCATTCTCGGTAAAAAAATAACATTTCTTTTTATTACAGATAAAAACCTTTTAGAAAAAAAATATGAAAGCACCAGACATAAAAATTCGCATATTTGTGTTTGAAATACCTTAAAGTAATTATGCAAATGTTCTAGACATTAACTCAGATTTCGTTTATAATTTTACACAATAATACATGTATATTCATCTCGGATACCCACGAAAGAACCATACAAATACTCTCTAAATAATAGAGTGGGCGGAATTCGCCATTCGCTGGCTCCGACGATGACATAAATCTGTGTAAAAACGCTCACTAATGTATATATTTTTCACAATGAAAGGGAAACAACTTTAATTGAAATTTGATTCAGAGCTTTCAGCTTTGCGTCTGAACATTGCAAAAATAGATAAAGGTCTGATTTCAAAGCCTGATTTGGAAGGTTTTGTTATGTTGTCAATCAATCTTAGAACCAACTTTCGTAAAGTGTTGTAGGTTTTGTACAATTATATACACTTACAGGTTAAGGATGCAATTCGGATGTACCTTAGTATGTAATTAACGTGCATGATGCAAATATGATTTTGTCAAACAGGTAGCATGTTTGTAAATGTTATGTTCATCTTATACTTGTTCTTCAGCGAAAAGATATTACGTTTATGTTGTTGTTGTTGTTGTTGTTGTTTTTAAATTGATAACATAATGTTTATTATGCAACAATTATTTGTATGTATTTCATGAAATGTTTTATAGTGGAATTGTTTATTTGATTAGTGAATTTAAATGACGCTAATTATTCAGAAATATTTTATTGTCGTTACTATAAATATATCATAAAACATTATATTTATACATTCATGTGCAATATGAAGTTTTCCTAGCCAAATTGCTAAATTTTAAAAATGTAAATGTGTTAATAAATTGATATAATTTGACTTCCGTTTTTCGTTCTGCTTTATTTCTTAAAACTACGATTTTGAGGATAATGACGATGAAAGTCATGATGACCACGTAAACGATAATGATGATGATGATGATGATGATGATGATGATGATGATGATGATGATGATGATGATGATGATGAATAATGATGATGATGATGATGATGATGATGATGATGATGATGATGATGATGATGATGATGATGATGATGATGACGACGACGATGACCACGACGTTATGCCTATAAGTTGCGCCCACTCTAACGTCAATGTCTGGACCGCCTCTGAATGCATTGAAACCTTAGAGTACTTGTTCATTGAAACAATGATGGTCTCAGAGTTGAGCTATAGCTGACCAAAGTACCTCTTGATAGAAACAATGAGTTCTTCAGGAATGAGCCTTAGCTGTCCAAAGTACTTCTATATTAAAGCAATGAGTTCGCTCAGCGTTGAGCTATAGCTGAGCAAAGTACTTCTATATAGAAGCAGTGAGTTCCTCAGGGTTGAGCAATAGCTGACCAAAGTACTTCTATATAGAACAATGCGATTCTCAGGGTTGAGCTATAGCTGACCAAAGAACTTCTGTATAGAAACAATGAGGCTCTCAGGGTTTAGCTATAGCTGACCAAAGTACTTCTTTATAGAAACAATGAGGCTCTCAGGGTTTAGCTATAGCTGACCAAAGAACTTCTGTATGAAAACAATGAGGCTCTCAGAGTTTAGCTATAGCTGACCAAAGTACTTCTTTATAGAAACAATGAGGATCTCCCAGGGTTTAGCTATAGCTTACCAAAGTACTTCTTTATAGAAACAATAGGGTTCTCAGGGTTTAGCTATAGCTGACCAAAGTACATCTTTATAGAAATAATGAGGCTCTCAGGGTTTAGCTATAGCTGACCAAAGTACTTCTTTATAGAAACAATGAGGCTCTCAGGGTTTAGCTATAGCTTACCAAAGTACTTCTTTATAGAAACAATGAGGATCTTCCAGGGTTTAGCTATAGCTTACCAAAGTACTTCTTTATAGAAACAATGAGGTTTTCAGGGTTTAGCTATAGCTGACCAAAGAACATCTTTATAGAAACAATGAGGCTCTCAGGGTTAAGCTATAGCTGACCAAAGTACTTCTTTATAGAAACAATGAGGCTCTCAGGGTTTAGCTATAGCTTACCAAAGTACTTTTTATAGAAACAATGAGGATCTCCCAGGGTTTAGCTATAGCTGACCAAAGTACATCTTTATAAAAACAATGAGGCTCTCAGGGTTTAGCTATATGTGACCAAAGTACTTCTTTATAGAAACAATAAGCCCCTTAGGGTTTAGCAATAGCTGACCAAAGTACTTCTTTATAGAAACCATGAGCTCCTCAGGGTTGAATTATATCTGACCAAAGTGCATCTTTACAGAAACAATGAGGCTCTCAGGGTTTAGCTATAACTTACAACAGTACATCTTAATAGAAACAATGAGGCTCTCAGGGTTTAGCTATAGCTGATCAAAGTTCTTCTAAAGCTGACCGAAGTTCTTCTTTAAAGAAACAATGAGCCCCTCAGGGTTTAGCTATAGCTGACCAAAGTACTTATATCAAGAAACAACGAGACCCTCAGGGTTTAGCTAAAGCTGACGAAAGTAATTTTATATAGAAACAACGAGAACCTCAGGCTTGAGCTATAGCTGACTAAAGTACTTCTATATAGAAACAACGAGCCCCTCAGGGTTTAACTATAGCTGACCAAAGTAATTCTATATAGAAACAACGATATCCTCAGGCTTGAGCTATAGCTAACCAAAGTACTTCTATACAGAAACAACGAGCTCCTCAGGGTTTAACTATAGCTGATTAAAGAACTTCTATATAGAAACAATGAGGCTCTCAGGGTTGAACTGTAGCTGACCAAAGTACTTCTTAATAGAGCAATACAGTTCTCAGGGTGAGCTACAGCTGGCCAAAGTACGTGTACTTTTATATAAAAACAACGAGACCCTCAGCCTTGAGCTATAGCTGTCCAAAGTACTTCTTTATAGAAACAGCGAGACCTTCAGGGTTTAGCTATAGCTGACTAAAGTACTTATATATAGAAACAACGAGCCCCTCAGGGTTGAGCTATAACTGACCAAAGTGTTTCTATATAGAAATAACGAGACCCTCAGGCTTGAGCTATAGCTGACTAATGTACTTCTATATAGAAACAACGAGCACCTCAGGCTTAAGCTATAGCTAACCAAAGTACCTATATATAGAAACAACGAGCCCCTCAGGGTTTAGCTATAGCTGACCAAAGTACTTCTATATAAAAACAACGAGACCCTCAGGGTTGTGCTATAGCTGACAGAAGTACTTCTTTATAGAAACAATGAGCCCCTCAGTGTTGAACTCTAGCTGACCAAAGTACTTCTATATAGAACAATACAGTTCTCAGGGTTGAGCTATAGCTGGCCAAAGTACGTGTTCATAGAAACAATGAGGTTCTCAGGGGTGAGCTTTAGCTGGCCATAGTACATCTTTATATAAACAATGACGCTCTCATGGATAAGCTTTAGCTGGCCAAGATACTTCTTTTTACAAACAATAAGTCGCCCAGGGTTGAATTATAGCTAACCAAAGTACATCTATATAGAAACAATGAGGCTCTCATGGTTGAGCTACAGTTGACCGAAGTACTTCTTTATAGAAACAAAGAGGCACTCAGGGTTGAGTTATGTCTGACCAATGTACTTCTTTATAGAAGCAATGAGGCTCTTTGGCTTGAGTTATAGCTGACCAAAGTACTTCAATATAGACACAATCAGGCACAAAGGGTTGAGCTATAGCTGGCCAAGATACTTCTTTATAGAAAAAATAAGCCGCTCAGGGTTGAATTATAGCTGACCAAAGTACATCTTTTAAGAAACAACGAGACCCTCAGGGTTCAGCTATAGCTGACCAAAGAACTTGTTTATAGAAACAATGAGTCTCTCAGGGTTTAGCTATAGCTGAACAAAGTACATCTTTATAGAAACAATGATGATCTCAGGGTTTAGCTATAGCTTACCAAAGTACCTCTTTATAGAAACAATGAGCCCCTCATGGTTAAGCTTAAGCTGACCAAAGTACTTCTCTATAGAAACAATAAGCCCCTCAGGGTTGAGCTATAGCAGACCAAAGTACTTCTATATAGAAACAACGAGCCCATCAGGGTTGTGCTATAGCTTATCGAAGTACTTCTTTATAGAAACAATGAGCCCCTCAGGGTTAAGCTATACCTGCCCAAAGTACTTCTATATAGAATCAATGAGACCCTCAGGGTTTAGCTATAGCTGACCAAAGTACTTCTATATAGAAACAACGAGACCCTCAGGCTAGAGCTATAGCTGACTAAAGTACTTCTATATAAAAAATAAGAATACCCTCAGGCTTGAGCTATAGCGGACCAAAGTCCTTCTATATAGAAACAGCGAGCACCTCAGGGTTGTGCTATAGCTGATCGAAGTACTTCTTTTTATATAAACAACGAGCCCTCAGGGTTGAGCTATAGCTGACCAAAGTACTTCTATATAGAAACAACGAGCCCTTCAGGGTTGAGCTAAAGCAGACCAAAGTACCTCTATATAGAAACAACGAGCCCCTCAGGGTTTAGCTAAAGCTGACCAAAGTACTTTTATATAGAAACAACGAGCCCTCCGGGTTGAGCTATAGCTGACCAAAGTACTTCTATATAGAAACAACGAGCCCTCCGGGTTGACCTATAACTGACCAAAGTACTTCTATATAGAAACAACGAGCCCTCCGTGTTGAGGTATAAATGACCAAAGTACTTCTACATAGAAACAACGAGCCGTCCGGGTTGAGCTATAACTGACCAAAGTACTTCTATATAGAAGCAACGAGCACCTCAGTGTTGAGCTATAGCTGACCAAAGTACTTTTATATAAAAACAACGAGCCCTCCTGGTTGAGCTATAACTGACCAAAGTACTTCTAAATAGAAACAACGAGCCGTCCGGGTTGAGCTATAGCTGACCAAAGTACTTCTATATAGAAGCAATGAGCCCATCAGTGTTGAGCTATAGCTGACTAAAGTACTTCTATATAGAAAAAACGAGCCCTCCTGGTTGAGCTATAACTGACCAAAGTACTTCTACATAGAAACAACGAGCCGTCAGGGTTGAGCTATAACTGACCAAAGTACTTCTATATAGAAGCAACGAGCCCATCAGTGTTAAGCTATAGCTGACCAAAGAACTTTTATATGGAAACAACGAGCCGTCCGGGTTGAGCTATAGCTGACCAAAGTACTTCTATATAAAAACAACGAGCACCTCAGTGTTGAGCTATAGCTGACCAAAGTACTTTTATATAGGAACAATGAGCCCTCCGGGTTGAGCTATAGCTGACCAAAGTACTTCTATATAGGAACAACGAGCCCTCCGGGTTGAGATATAGCTGACCAAAGTACTTCTATATAGAAACAACGAGCCCTCCGGGTTGAGCTATAGCTGACCAAAGTACTTCTATAAAGAAACAACGAGCCCTACGGGTTGAGCTATAGATGACCAAAGTACTTCTATAAAGAAACAACGAGCCCCTCAGAATTGCGTTATATCTGACAAAATACTTCTATATTGGAAAATCCCCTCATGGATGAACTATAACTGACTAAAAAACTTCTATATAGAAACAACGAGCACCTCAGTGTTGAGCTATAGCTGACCAAAGTACTTCTATATAGAAGCAACGAGCCCATCAGTGTTGAGCTATAGCTGACCAAAGTACTTTTATATAGAAACAACGAGCCGTCCGGGTTGAGCTATAGCTGACCAAAGTACCTCTATATAGAAACAACGAGCACCTCAGTTTGAGCTATAGGTGACCAAAGTACTTTTATATAGGAACAACGAGCCCTCCGGGTTGAGCTATAG
This sequence comes from Mya arenaria, assembly GCF_026914265.1. NCBI lineage: Eukaryota > Metazoa > Mollusca > Bivalvia > Myida > Myidae > Mya > Mya arenaria. Next base: position 55,017,134 of record NC_069135.1, read on the forward strand.
CTGACCAAAGTACTTCTATATAGAAAAAACGAGCCCTCCGGGTTGAGCTATAGCTGACCAAAGTACTTCTATATAGAAACAATGAGCCCTCCGGGTTGAGCTATAACTGACCAAAGTACTTCTACATAGAAACAACGAGCCGTCCGGGTTGAGCTATAGCTGACCAAAGTACTTCTATATAGAAGCAACGAGCCCATCAGTGTTGAGCTATAGCTGACCAAAGTACTTTAATATAGGAACAACGAGCCCTCCGGGTTGAACTAAAACTGACCAAAGTACTTCTACATAGAAACAACGAGCCGTCCGGGTTGAGCTATAGCTGACCAAAGTACTTCTATAAAGAAACAACGAGCCCTCCGGGTTGAGCTATAGCTGACCAAAGTACTTCTATATAGGAACAACGAGCCCTCCGGGTTGAGCTATAGCTGACCAAAGTACTTCTATATAGAAACAACGAGCCCTCCGGGTTGAGCTATAGCTGACCAAAGTACTTTTATATAGGAACAACGAGCACTCCGGGTTGAGCTATAGCTGACCAAAGTACTTCTATATAGAAACAACGAGCCCTCCGGGTTGAGCTATAGCTGACCAAAGTACTTCTATAAAGAAACAACGAACCCTCCGGGTTGAGCTATAGCTGACCAAAGTACTTCTATATAGAAATAACGAACCCTCCGGGTTGAGCTATAGCTGACCAAAGTACTTCTATATAGAAACAACGAACCCTCCGGGTTGAGCTATAGCTGACCAAAGTACTTCTATATAGAAACAACGAGCCCTCCGGGTTGAGCTATAGCTGACCAAAGTACTTCTATAAAGAAACAACGAACCCTCCGGGTTGAGCTATAGCTGACCAAAGTACTTCTATATAGAAACAACGAACCCTCCGGGTTGAGCTATAGCTGACCAAAGTACTTCTATAAAGAAACAACGAGCCCTCCGGGTTGAGCTATAGCTGACCAAAGTACTTCTATAAAGAAACAACGAGCCCTCCGGGTTGAGCTATAGCTGACCAAAGTACTTCTATAAAGAAACAACGAACCCTCCGGGTTGAGCTATAGGTGACCAAAGTACTTCTATAAAGAAACAACGAGCCCCTCAGAATTGCGTTATATCTGACAAAATACTTCTATAGTGGAAAAGCCCCTCATGGATGAACTATAACTGACTAAAAAACCTCTATATAGAAGCAATGAGCCCCTCACCGTTGATCAATAGTTGACCAAGATACTTATTTATTGAAACAACGAACCCCTCAGGGTAGAACTATATCTGATTAAATTTCTTCTGTATAGAATAATTGAGCTTTATCGGACTGAAGAACTTCAATATAGAAACAATGAGCCCCTCATGATTGAGCTATAACTGACCAAAGTGTTTTTATATAGAAACAACGAGCCCCTCATGGTTTTGCTGTTGATGACCAAAGTACTTATATATTGAAACAACGAGCCCCTCATGGTTTTGCTGTAGCTGACTAAAGTATTTATATATAGAAACAACGAGCTCCTCATGGTTTTGCTGAAGCTGACCAAAGTACTTATATATAGAAACAACGAGCCCCTCATGGTTTTGCTAAAGCTGAATAAAGTACTTATATATAGAAACAAAGAACCTCATGGTTTTGCTGAAGCTGACTAAAGTACTTATATATAGAAACAACGAGCCCATCATGGTTTTGTTGTAGCTGACTAAAGTATTTATATATAGAAACAACGAGCCACTCAGTGTTAAGCTGTAGCTGACTAAAGTTCTTATATATAGATACAACGAGCTCCTCATGGTTTTGCTGAAGCTAACCAAAGTACTTATATATAGAAACAACGAGCCCCTCATGGTTTTGCTAAAGCTGAATAAAGTAAATATATATAGAAACAAAGAACCTCATGGTTTTGCTGAAGCTGACTAAAGTACTTATATATAGAAACAACAAGTCCCTCAGTGTTGAGCTGTAGCTGACCAAAGTTCTTATATATAGAAACAACGAGTCCCTCAGTGTTAAGCTGTAGCTGACTAAAGTACTTATATATAGATACAACGAGCCACTAAGTGTTAAGCTGTAGCTGACCAAAGTATTTATATATAAAAACAACGAATCACTCAGTGTTAAGCTGTAGCTGACCAAAGTACTTATATATAAAAACAACGAATCACTCAGTGTTAAGCTGTAGCTGACCAAAGTACTTATATATAGAAATAACGAGCCACTCAGTGTTAGAATGTAGCTGCCCAAAGTACTTATATCAGGAAACAACGAGTCACTCAGTGTTAAGCTGTAGCTGACTAAAGTACTTATATATAGATACAACGAGCCACTAAGTGTTAAGCTGTAGCTGACCAAAGTATTTATATATAAAAACAACGAATCACTCAGTGTTAAGCTGTAGCTGACAAAAGTACTTATATATAGAAACAACCAGCCACTCAGTATTAAACTGTAGCTGACTAAAGTACTTATATCTAGAAACAACGAGCCACTCAGTGTTAAACTGTAGCTGACCAAAGTACTTACATATAAAAACAACGAGCCACTCAGTGTTAAGCTGTAGCTGACTAAAATACTTATATATAGAAACAACGAGCCATTCAGTGTTAAACTGTAGCTGACCAAAGTACTTACATATAAAAACAACGAGCCACTCAGTATTAAACTGTAGCTTACTAAGGTACTTATATATAGAAACAACGAGCCATTCAGTGTTAAAATGTAGCTGACCAAAGTACTTATATATAGAAACAACAAGTCCCTCAGTGTTGAGCTGTAGCTGACCAAAGTTCTTATATATAGAAACAACGAGTCCCTCAGTGTTAAGGTGTTGCTGACTAAAGTACTTATATATAGATACAACGAGCCACTAAGTGTTAAGCTGTAGCTGACCAAAGTATTTATATATAAAAACAACGAATCACTCAGTGTTAAGCTGTAGCTGACCAAAGTACTTATATATAGAAATAACGAGCCACTCAGTGTTAAAATGTAGCTGACCAAAGTACTTATATCTGGAAACAACGAGCCACTCAGTGTTAAGCTGTAGCTGACTAAAGTACTTATATATAGATACAACGAGCCACTAAGTGTTAAGCTGTAGCTGACCAAAGTATTTATATATAAAAACAACGAATCACTCAGTGTTAAGCTGTAGCTGACCAAAGTACTTATATATAGAAATAACGAGCCACTCAGTGTTAAAATGTAGCTGACCAAAGTACTTATATCTGGAAACAACGAGCCACTAAGTGTTAAGCTGTAGCTGACTAAAGTACTTATATATAGATACAACGAGCCAATAAGTGTTAAGCTGTAGCTGACCAAAGTATTTATATATAAAAACAACGAATCACTCAGTGTTAAGCTGTAGCTGACCAAAGTACTTATATCTGGAAACAACGAGCCACTAAGTGTTAAGCTGTAGCTGACTAAAGTACTTATATATAGATACAACGAGCCAATAAGTGTTAAGCTGTAGCTGACCAAAGTATTTATATATAAAAACAACGAATCACTCAGTGTTAAACTGTAGCTGACCAAAGTACTTATATCTGGAAACAACGAGCCACTCAGTGTTAAACTGTAGCTGACCAAAGTACTTATATCTAGAAACAACGAGCCACTCAGTGTTAAGCTGTAGCTGACCAAAGTACTTATATCTAGAAACAACGAATCACTCAGTGTTAAGCTGTAGCTGACCAAAGTACTTATATCTGGAAACAACGAGCCACTCAGTATTAAACTGTAGCTGACCAAAGTACTTATATCTAGAAATAACGAGCCACTCAGTGTTAAACTGTAGCTGACCAAAGTACTTACATATAAAAACAACGAGCCACTCAGTGTTAAGCTGTAGCTGACTAAAGTACTTATATATAGAAACAACGAGCCATTCAGTGTTAAACTGTAGCTGACCAAAGTACTTACATATAAAAACAACGAGCCACTCAGTATTAAACTTTAGCTGACTAAAGTACTTATATTTAGAAACAACGAGCCATTCAGTGTTAAAATGTAGCTGACCAAAGTACTTATGTATAGAAACAACGAGTCCCTCAGTGTTAAACTGTAGCTGACCAAAGTACTTACATATAAAAACAACGAGCCACTCAGTGTTAAGCTGTAGCTGACTAAAGTACTTATATATAGAAACAACGAGCCATTCAGTGTTAAACTGTAGCTGACCAAAGTACTTACATATAAAAACAACGAGCCACTCAGTATTAAACTTTAGCTGACTAAAGTACTTATATTTAGAAACAACGAGCCATTCAGTGTTAAAATGTAGCTGACCAAAGTACTTATGTATAGAAACAACGAGTCCCTCAGTGTTGAGCTGTAGCTGACTAAAGTACTTATATATAGAAACAACGAGTCCCTCAGTGTTGAGCTGTAGCTGACCAAAGTACTTATATATAGAAACAACGAGCCACTAAGTGTTAAGCTGTAGCTGACTAAAGTACTTATATATAGAAACAACGACGCCCTCAGTGTTAAGCTGTAGCTGACCAAAGTACTTATATATAGAAACAACGAGTCCCTCAGGGTTGAGCTATAGCTGACTAAAGTATGTACAAACACTGAGCTCAAAAGCACGCATAGTGCATATTTACACATACGTGATTTACATTTCAGACAAAATATATTTTTTAACGTTTTATTTGATAATTGTCTTTTATGAACACACGTCTCTTTGAAAAAGTAAAAAACAACAACATGGGATCGAATTTTGAACAACTGTCATAAATGATCTCAAATGCATGCCATTTACTAACTATCTGAGGTTTTGGATACAAATTCCTTGTCTTATAAATTTGAAATGATATGTTATAGAATATATATATGCGCAACTCTGTTGATAAAAACCCCTTAACACATGCTGATGCGATATTCTTTTTCCTTTATTTGTCAGAAATCGCATTGTCAAAGTATTATAAGATATTCTATTGGATGGGTTTAACGTCGTAACACGTGTGACGTATTGACTCTTACGCAGAGCCTAAAATACTTATTTACTTTTGGGCGAAGCCTAAAACACGCATTCATTTGCGGGCAAAGCCTAAAATACGTATCAACTTGTGCGTGAGACTTAAACACGCATTCACTTGTAGCCAAAGCCTAAAATACGTATTAACTTGTTGGCGAAGCCTAAAATACATATTTACTTATGCACGAGCCTTAAACACGCATTCACTTGTGGGCGAAGCCTAAAATACGTATTAACATGTTGGCGATGCCTTAAACACGCATTCACTTGTGGGCAAAACCTTCAATATGTATTTACTTGTGGGCGAAGCCTAAAACGCGCATTAACTTGTGGGCGAAGCCTAAAACGCGCATTAACTTGTGGTCGAAGCCTAAAATACGTATTAACTTATGGGCGAAGCCTTAAACACGCATTAACTTGTGGGCAAAGCCTAAAATACGTATTAACTTGTGGGCGAAGCCTAAAATACGTATTAACTTGTTGGCGATGCCTTAAACACGCATTCACTTGTGGGCAAAGCCTTCAATATGTGTTTACTTGTGGGCGAAGCCTAAAACGCGCATTAACTTGTGGGCGAAGCCTAAAACGCGCATAAACTTCTGGTCGAAGCCTAAAATACGTATTTACTTGTGGGCGAAGCCTAAAACACGCATTAACTTGTGGGCAAAGCCTAATAACGTGTTGACTCTTGGACGAAGCCTAAAACACGTATTGACTCGAAGACGGAGCCCAAAACATGCATCGACTGCCGGATCATTTTTTCTGGCTTGAGGTTTAAAATTTCCAGCCGAATTTTATTTTTAGATATGAACTGAATAATTGTTACCCTGTCGTGAATGTGTTCATGATAAACGAGTTTAACTTGATCTGAGTACAACACGCCTAACTACCACCCGGTTTAGGTCTAGAACTCACTAGACTGACGAAAATAGGTAGAGTACTACCAAGGAATGATACACGCTCGTATAGGCCTGGTACTCACTAAAGTGGAGTAAGTAAAGTACTACGAAGGAATTGTTATTTGGGACACGCCCACCTACCATCCCATATAGGCCTGGTACTCACTAGAGTGGAGAAGGTAAGTACTACCAAGGAATAATTATTTTGGACACGCCCACCTACCTACTCATATAGGCCTGGTCCTCCCTAGAGTGGAGAAGTTAAGTACTAAAAAGGAATTGTTATTTGGGACACGCCCACCTACCACCCAATATAGGCCTGGTACTCACTAGAGTGGGGAAGATAGAGTACTACCAAGGAATTGTTTTACGGGACACGCCCACCTACCCCCCATATAGGCCTGGTACTCACTAGAGTAGAGAAGATAGAGTAGTACCAAGGAATATTTATATTGAACACGCCCATCTACCACCCCTTATAGATCTGGTACTCACTATGCTGTAGTTAGTCGGTAGAGTACAACCAAGTAATTGTTGTCTGGGACACGTCCACCTACCACCACTTATAGGTCTGGTACTCACTAGCCTGAAGTTAGTCGGTAGAGTACTACCATGTAATTGTTGTCTGGGACACGTCCACCTACCACCCCATATAGGTCTGGCACTCACTAGGCTGAAGTTGGTCGGTAGAGTTCTACCATGTAATTGTTGTCTGGGACACGTCCACCTACCACCCCTTATAGGTCTGGTACTCACTAGGCTGAAGTTAGTCGGTAGAGTACAACCAAGTAATTGTTATATAGGACACGTCCACCTACCACCACTTATAGGTCTGGTACTCACTAGCCTGAAGTTAGTCGGTAGAGTACTACCAATTAATTGTTGTCTGGGACACGTCCACCTACCACCTCATATAGGTCTGGTACTCACTAGGCTTAAGTCAGTCGGTAGAGTACTGCCAAGTATTTGTTATATGGGATACGACAGCCTACCACCCCATATAGGTCTGGCACTTACTAGGTTGAAGTTAGTCGGTAGAGTACAACCAAGTAATTGTTATATATGACACGTCCACCTACCACCCCATATAGGTCTGTTACTAACAAGGCTGAAGTTAGTCGGTAGAGTACAACCAAGTTTTTGCTATATAGGACACGTCCACCTACCATCCCATATAGGTCTGGTACTTACAAGGCTGAAGTTAGTCGGTAGAGTACAATCAAGTTATTGTTATATAGGTCACGCTCACCTACGACCCATATAGGTCTAGTACTCACTAAAGTGAAGTAGGTAGAGTACTACCAAGTTATTGGTATATTTGACATGCTCACCTACGACCCATATAGGTCTGGTACTCACTAAAGTGAAGTAGGTAGAGTAATACCAAGTTATTGGTATATAGGTCACGCTCACCTACCACCCCATATAGGTCTAGTATTCACTAAAGTGAAGTAGGTAGAGTACTACCAAGTTATTGTTATATAGGTCACGCTCACCTACCACCCCATATAGGTCTGGTACTCACTAAAGTGAAGTAGGTAGAGTAATACCAAGTTATTGGTATATAGGTCAAGCTCACCTACCACCCAATATAGGTCTAGTACTCACTAAAGTGTAATAGGTAGAGTACTACCACGTTATTGTTATATAGGTCACGCTCACCTACCAACACATATAGGTCTAGTACTCACTAAAGTGAAGTAGGTAGAGTACTATCAAGTTATTGTTATATAGGTCACGCTCACCTACGACCCATATAGGTTTGGTACTCACTAAAGTGAAGTAGGTAGAGTAATACCAAGTTATTGGTATATGTGACATGCTCACCTACCACCCCATATAATTCTATACCTCACTAAAGTGAAGTAGGTAGAGTACTACCACGTTATTGTTATATAGGTCACGCTCACCTACGACCCATATAGGTCTAGTACTCACTAAAGTGAAGTAGGTAGAGTAATACCAAGTTATTGTTATATAGGTCACGCTCACCTACGACCCATATAGGTCTGGTACTCACTGAAGTGAAGTAGATAGAGTACTACCTAGTTATTGTTATATAGGTCACGCTCACCTACAACCCATATAGGTCTTGTACTCACTAAAGTGAAGTAGGTAGAGTACTACCAAGTTATTGTTATATAGGTCACGCTTACCTACAACCCATATATGTCTGGTACTCACTAAAGTGAAGTAGGTAGAGTACTACCATGTTATTGTTATATAGGTCACGCTCACCTACGACCAATATCGGTCTGGTACTCACTAAAGTTAAGTAGGTAGAGTACTACCAAGTTATTGTTATATAGGTCACGATCACCTACGACACAAATAGGTCTGATACTCACTAAAGTAAAGTAGGTAGAGTACTACCAAGTTATTGTTATATAGGTCACGCTCACCTACCAGCCCATATAGGTCTGGTACTCACTAAAGTGAAGTAGATAGAGTACTACCAAGTTATTGTTATATAGGTCACGCTCACCTACGACCCATATAGGTCTAGTACTCACTAAAGTGAAGTAGGTAGAGTACTACCAAGTTATTGTTATATAGGTCACGCTCACCTACCATCCCATATAGGTCTGGTACTCACTAGAGTGAAGTAGATAGAGTACTACCAAGTTATTGTTATATAGGTCACGCTCACCTACAACCCATATAGGTCTTGTACTCACTAAAGTGAAGTAGGTAGAGTACTACCAAGTTATTGTTATGTAGGTCACGCTCACCTACGACCCATATAGGTCTGGTACTTACTATATTGAAGTAGGTAGAGTAATACCAAGTAATTGTTATATAGGTCACATCCACCTACCACCCCATATAGGTCTGGTACTCACTAAAGTGAAGTAGGTAGAGTAATGTCAAGTTATTGTTATATAGGTCACGCTCACCTACGACCCATATAGGTTTAGTACTCACTAAAGTGAAGTAGGTAGAGTAATACCAAGTTATTGGTATATAGGTCAAGCTCACCTACCACCCAATATAGGTCTAGTACTCACTAAGGTGTAATAGGTAGAGTACTACCAAGTTATTGTTAAATAGTTCACGCTCACCTTCCACCACATATAGGTCTAGTACTCACTAAAGTGAAGTAGGTAGAGTACTATCAAGTTATTGTTATATAGGTCACGCTCACCTACGACCCATATAGGTCTGGTACTCACTAAAGTGAAGTAGGTAGAGTAATACCAAGTTATTGGTATATGTGACATGCTCACCTACCACCCCATATAGGTCTATTAATCACTAAAGTAAAGTAGGTAGAGTACTACCACGTTATTGTTATATAGGTCACGCTCACCTACGACCCATATAGGTCTAGTACTCACTAAAGTGAAGTAGGTAGAGTACTACCAAGTTATTGGTATATAGGTCACGCTCACCTACGACCCATATAGGTCTGGTACTCACTGAAGTGAAGTAGGTAGAGTACTACCAAGTTATTGTTATATAGGTCACGCTCACCTACGACCCATATAGGTCTGGTACTCACTAAAGTGAAGTAGGTAGAGTACGACCAAGTTATTGTTATATAGGTCACGCTCACCTACGACCCATATAGGTCTAGTATTCACTAAAGTGAAGTAGGTAGAGTACTACCAAGTTATTGTTATATAGGTCACGCTCACCTACTACCCCATATAGGTCTGGTACACACTAAAGTGAAGTAGGTAGAGTACTACAAAGTTATTGGTATATGTGACATGCTCACCTACGATCCCATTTAAGCCTTGTACTCACTATAGCGTAGATGGATTACTGACATGTATGTATTGTCTGAGACACGCCCACCTGCCGCCCATATAGGTCTGGTACTCACTAGAATAAAGTAGCCAAAGTACTGCCAAGTAATTGTTGTCTGGGACACGCCCACCTGCACCCCATATAGGTCTGGTTGTTGCTAGAGTGGAGTATGTATAGTTATATAGGACGCGCCCATCTGCAACCAGATATAGGTCTGGTTGTTGCTAGAGTGGAGTAGGTGATGTACTACCAAGAATAGTTATATAGGACGCGCTCTTCTACTACCCCGTATAGGCCTGGTACTCACTAGAATAAAGTAGTCCTAGAGTACTGCCAAGTAATTGCTGTCTGGGACACGCCCACCTACCACCCATAAAGGTCTGGTAATCACTAGAGTGAAGTAGGTGGAGTACTGCCAAGTCATTGTTATATGAGACACGCCCCCCTTCTTCCCCATAAAGGTCTGGTAATCACTAGAGTGAAGTAGGTGGAGTACTGCTAAGTCATTGTTATATGAGACACGCCCCCCTTCTTCCCCATATAGGTCTGGTAATCACTAGAGTGAAGTAGGTGGAGTACTGCCAAGTCATTGTTATATGAGACACGCCCCCCTTCTTCCCCATATAGGTCTGGTAATCACTAGAGTGAAGTAGGTGGAGTACTGCCAAGTCATTGTTATATGAGACACGCCCCCCTTCTTCCCCATATAGGTCTGGTAATCACTAGAGTGAAGCAGATGGAGTACTGCCAAGTTGTTGTCTGGGACACGCCCACCTACGATCCTATTTGAGTATCCATTCCTTGAAAACTTGAAAATGCGCTTAAAGCACCGGAACAAAATGGCCAAATATCGAAACTGAACCCTTTTTTTGGTTTGTCCTGGAACTCACTAGAAAGAAGTAGGCGGAATTACAATAAAAGACATAAATTGTATTCATATTAACATGAACGCTCTAACCTATTAGTTTCATATTATAATAAAGGAACAACAAATTCAAACAACATAAATTTTGCAATGTCGCAAATTATTGTGGACCTTAATGACATTTCGGATGCTTTAAATTCAATCTCTCCTTATTTTACAGCTTACATGTATATACTTACTTGGCATGTATTCGGTTAAGACTTTATCGAGAAAAATGATCGGTTATCTCATAAGCAGTTTTTTTCTATAAACAATCAAATACCTGGAACAACTTGAGAATAATCTTCCTTACGTATTTACTTTAATAGTTTCATTTCCTTACATGGTTACATTTCTATGTGATTTTTAAGTACCTCCGAGTGTATTAGGTATCTCTAATTAATTCCTAAAAGGTCTAAGTAGCAGGACCGCTTGTAACGATATGTTTAAGCGTATCAAATTATACATCTGTTTGTACTTCCGTTTTTGAATAGTTTGGCATATTGTCTATGAAGCATCTACTAGCGAAGTTTCTTTCAAATTGAAGTACTTCATATACTCATTTACAAGAAATCTTTATCCAGACAAACCTCTGCCTTTCCGTGAGTCCCAAAGTGACTGTTCGTAGATTTACTTATTTACTTGTAGCTCGCAACAAAATTTATTTTATGATTCAACTTTTGTTTTATCAAACAGGAAAATTAATAAATTGTATTTCTTATTTTGGCCAATTGTGAGAGAAACCGCTTATAAAAATTATTTATTTGTATAAATATAGTTCCCATTTTCAGTACAGTCACGACACGAATTTATCGCTTAAAGGCCTAGTTTAAGGACTGTTCGGCATGACAATCCAATGCTGTGGATCTCCTGCTAATTGCACAGATTTCACAGTAGAGGCAAATTTCTCGTTTATTAGTTAATTAGCCAGGGCCATTTAGGGTTCAGTTACATAATAGAACCTCAAAAACTGCACTGCAGGATACTCAGATCGGAGATCTGATACGACAATAAGGCAATTTGATTAAGATCAATACGCAGAGGTTGTGTATAAAACACGGTTTTTGTTGTTGTTTTTTGTTTGTGTGTTTTTTTTCTTTGGGTGGGGGGTGGTGGGGGTGGGGGTCACTTATAAGAGGATTAAACTAGGCCTTTAACTAGTTTAACCGGCTTGGAATACCACGTAAAATGACAAGTTCATCTGCCACGCCATATAGGTAACCACTTTGGGTAAAGTCTTAAACTAATTTAAATCACTCACAAAGTCAGTCAAACAATTGACACAAGATACGTGTATGTCAGGGTGTTTTTCTCACGCATCTAAAGTACCACCTACTGACTGTTGAAGTGGACACGCCAGACTACAATTTCATATAGAAAACCAGCCAGGGAAAACACATTTGCTCTTTCTAAACACGCAACAGGTAAACAGGTAACCCCAAAATGTTCACAATTACCGTATATTTGCCTGAAATTGTCACCAAATGGACACAAAAAACCGTTTTACAATTGCGTCTATTACTGACTAGAGTGAATCCAACATAGTTTGTGTTGCAGAAATATATATATCTACCACCCCATATAGGCTAAAATACTGTAAAAAATTGTTAACTGGTTAAAACTTCATCCAAAATCCGCCAAATTCCACAAAAATCGACACAAAAACGATTTTCAGGCTCGGTATGTTACTCACTGGAGTGAAGTAGGCGGAGTACCATCTAGTTGTGGTTGTAGGGGACACATATACTTTCCACCTTATGGCACCAAATTCGGAAAAACTCGTTTACTCTTTAAACTACTTTCAATGTTATCAAACATTTCACAAAAGTCGACCCAAAAAACCGTTTTCCGTCCTGGAATAGGTGTGTACCAGCTAGTAGGTTTTGTAGGTGAAACAAATACCTACCATTCAATATAAATTTCAGAGCCGGCTGTGGATAATCTGAATAAGACTCCGGAAGTAATTGAACAAGGTAATATTTCGTTGAATACATTTTCTCCCACCTCAGATAAGTAGATCCAAAAAATTAACCATGCTAGAAATTCTTATCTTGCCCACGGGCGAAGATAAAATGCCCGTATGGAACTCCTTTTTAATGGTCACCACATTGTAATTACCTCCCTTGTTGAAGACTGTCATTTTTAGCATCATGGAAACATTGTCTTGTGGCAATATTTAGAACGCTTATTAATTATTTCTCGCTTCAAATGTCACCATAAAACAGTTTACATGCATCTTTCAAGAAACAATGCTTCATTCTCCTTAGAACTATTTAAGACCGATCTGACTACTAACATAATCTGAATCACTGCGCGCATATCCATGACAACCACGAATTATCGCATATCCATACGCAATTATTTCACTAACCACAAAATAGTTCCAGCAAAAAATACATTTTTACTTAATTTTGTTTAACTGAGGTCGGAGGAAAAGCATCTACTATAGCCGCTCGTGTAAGTTAGGTTCATCCCGACCTTCGCGCAGTGTGTTTTGCGGAAACTCGGTAAACCTCGTTTCCGCAAAAAAACCTACGCTCGGGTCGATATGAACCTATCTTACACTCTAGGCCATGGAATAAACTTATAATCTTCTTTGGAAGATTTTTAGAATGTAGATTTAAACATAAAGTTGGTTTTGTTGTGATATGTTATTTGCATTGTTTATGACCCAATCGTAATGTATTTCCGTCTGTCAACTCCACGTTTAAGGTCAATAGCATGCGAATGCTTATGCACAGGGACTTCAAATGAACCCTACCACTGAACAAACTGAATAGCCGTTTTTTATTAATAACTGACTGGACCGAGGGTCTTTAATCTTATTGGACATGTTTGCACATGACCCCAATATAATTGTGATGTCAGTTGTTAAAAGGTAAAGGTAAATAACTCACGAAGAGCCCACCATTCTTGGATGAACACTGCAAACTGATGAACCATACCAGGTTTAATATGATAAACAGGATTAAAGCATCAACCTACACAACTCACTTAAAAGTAATCCAGTGCTGGTTAGTTTGTTTATTTATTTTCTTTAACATATTTTTTATCGACAATTTTCAATATTAGGATTTCATTAATAAAAACTTGACTACTGGCAAACAAACTATACCATTAAGTGTTCAAATACATACATGTTTAATTATGCTCATGGCAAAAATCTCATTTAAAAGAACAACAGGTAAGAATTTTCATCCTCTGCCAGGGGCGAATCAAAGATTCGGCGTTAGAGGGGCGTAACCTTTTGACGTGCGCCCATCAGTTAGAACTGAATTTTTCTGCTTTAAAGCGTTGGTAATGGGGTTTGGGTGTATTTCTTTTATTACTTGTCTACCTATATTGAAATAAATGTAAACTTCGACGATTTGGGAGTGGGGGGGGGGCGCCGGGTGCCCCCTCCCCCTTGGATTCGCTAGTGACTCAACCAAACGAGCATAAACATAACATCGTCTTCTAAACTGGGAAGGTCGTCATGAAAATATATTTGATATAGGCAGGCCGTATATGCCCAAATACTAATGACTACCTTTCCAACGAGGCGTTTTGGGGACATTTGTCACCTTTCTGTGACAGCGCATGTTTGTGATAATATTGACGTTAGGGGAAATTAACAAATAACCAAATAATTATGCAGTCTCGATCCCTTTAACTATCTTTTAAAATGTATTGTTGTTAACCGTTATTTTTTATTTAACTTTCGGTCGAATCTTTAGAGAGCTGATGCGAATTCGCTGAATTTGTTAAAAATAGAAAACAACAGTTGAGCTTCTAAATAAGCTAGAAGAATCACCACCAATTGAACACAGCCTGCTTTAAAATATCGAAGACTCTCTCAATAAAATCCTTATTTTAATTGCTTCGAAATAGTACTATTACTAATATACATCATTGTAAATCAGAATATTGAAAGATTGAAGTGATAAGAATTCAAGAATAATATTGTAAACACGGACTGAAAGGTCAACGCTTAAATCACCATGAGAACGCCGACCCGATTAAGTCCAATTCTATTGAATGTATGGTATACAGTGTGTGTATACCACGTGATAAATTGCTTCATAAATGCTACGTCGGAAGGCAATATTTTTATTTGAAAATAGACATTAAACAAAGATAACTTCAATATTTCTTCACCATTTTAAATGAAACATATCGCAGTCTACGATGCTTACGGAGCCCCACCTTCGGTATTTTACCAGAATTTGATTGGGAGTTTAGTTTCTTAAGACACTTCGACAAACCTTTTCACAGTACGGCCGTCTGACGGAGCACTGTCAAAACATTATTTTGGAAACAGGTTTTTCGAAGTGTTTGATGAAACTAATGACCTCATCAAATTTTCGTAATAAAACAAATGCGGGGCTCTTTAAGCGGCATAGACTGCTCTTTGTTTCATTTAAAATGGTGTTGAAAATGAAAAGTTATCTTTGATTTAAGTCTTCATTTTAAGCAAATGTTTGCCTTCCAACGTAGCATGTATGACGTCATTTAACACGTGGTATACACACACTGGTATATATCCCTGATAAAATTAAACATAAAATGTTAGAAACATTGATTAGTTTAAGTCTATGTATATCCTGGCTGACTAGGGAAGACTACTATCATTTAGATGTTTGAAATATTAATGACTCATGTTAGTGCAAAAAAACTTCTGACTTTTAGTCTTTATAAATTCGTTTGTCTTGTTTTTACACCCTTATTGCCAGTGATGTGAATGTGATGACAATACACTATACACGCGTCATATGCCATTTAGGGACATATCGTCGGGTGCTATAAAAAGTTCCCCTACTTTTCAAATAACTGGCTTGGAATCGGCTTTAACACGCATGTGTTGTCTAAGCTGCAAATTAAACTGTGCTATGTTAATCACCGTGATAATATGAATGCTATGTGCTACAATAATGTTGTTACATATATGTGCTTTAACTGTTTTCCATGTTTCGATACTATAGTATAGCGTTTTATGATATATTTCCTTTATTGTTGTACAATAGACGAGTCAAATCCACATATGTTTTCGTTTTTTTTAATTTTACTAGTTCCTGTGTTGATTTGGGTTTTCTAGTATATTTAGTCAATTTAGAGGTCAATCTCAGAACGAGGCTACTCGTCCTACGGAAAGACCCTCCATCGACGCAAAACGCTATTCGTAAGGAATCCATCTAATTTCACATTGTTTACAGATATAAAGGCAGAGCAAATGAAATTATTCGATTTTGTTGTTTGTCTGTTGATAATGTATTGTTTTTTTTTCTTCCTGAAAATTGAGAATTTCAAAAGCTATTTTGGGAAAATCAGGGTCCGCCGCGCGTACTGGCTACGACAAAAGTGGTGTTATAATGCATCGGCTATTACTTTAGCGAATAATAATAATTGTAGTTTGCTACATCTTCTCAAATATGTATTTCGGTCATCGAAAATTCGAATATTCGATCGAAAGAATTACCGAATTTCGAATATAAATTTTGCCATTCGTTTGCATCCCTAGTTCGTATACATCTTAATCAAATTTAGGCGTAAACTTAAATCATGTTAGTGCCATCTTTTTTATTTTGCTTCATATTTGTTCAAATATATACCAGAATATAAAATGAATACAAAGTTAATAATTATAATTAAAAAACTTCCTAACAGTTATTGACGTTTCTAAAAAAATAAGAATTGACCTGACTATCTTAACAACCACGTTCTCTGACCTCTGCCAAATCTCAAAACATGCACCGAATTATTCGAATATTTACGATAAACAACAACATAAAAACAAGCCGACTCTATTTATTTTTTATAAACGACATTTTCATACCGAAAAAAAAACATAATTTAAGTAATTGCTCCCCGGTTATTGAATTTGAATATTTATAATAAACAACAACATAATAGCACGCCCACTCTTTTTTTTTTCATAAATGACCTCTGCAGCACGAAAAAAAAGCATAATTTTAATTATGTGCTTCCAGGTTATGCATAGCTTTAAAGCAGTGAATGAAAATAACTGTTCAAAAAATAATATTTGATATGATTCATCTTTTTTATTTCTAATCACCGGCTTTCACTTCCAAGTTAGTGAAGCGTCATACAGAACCTAGTTTCTGTCCATTGGATAGAGGTATAATCTATTTTACAATATTTGTTGGCTCATTATTTTACTTGTTTGTGAGGTTACTGTACACATTGACACACTTTGCCATTCATACGATAAATAAATATTACAGGAATCTTTGCCTGACCGTGTTTATCATTTCCATGATTCTAAACGTAGACTCTATACATATATAGAAGAAACCGTGAGGTATTCTTTAGAGGCGTTCTAGTGTCCTGGGATTCTTAATTTCCGGCTTCTTATCCTGTCCTTAAATGATTTTATCTTATAATTAACCGTCACGTCATGATAAAGAATAGAGTTACAGGGCTAGGACACAATTCCAACGTCATTTCAGGACTGACGTGACCTTACGTTACTTTGCCGCAATTTCCCGAAACTTTACAGGGCTAGGACACAATTCCAACGTCATTTCAGGACTGACGTGACCTTACGTTACTTTGCCGCAATTTTCCGAAACTTTACGATTAGCTTCCATTGTAAATCCACTTAGGCATAAATAGATGAGAAATGTTTGTTTGAGTTGAAGGTCATATTGGCCTGTTTATTATCCTTTATTTATATTTTTACTGAAATAATGTACTAGCGTAAAAACGTTTGACATAACTGCATATTAGATCAAGTTTTAAAATATGCGCTCTACATAACGACGATTGTAAAACTAGCACTGTGAATAGGAAAACAAAATACAACAATTGGATAAAATGCTCTTCTTTAAAAGTGCTTGAGGGGTTTTGCTTCCAAACTAAATGAACATTCGAAAAAAATATAACGACAAGAGCATGACGACTGGGAAAACGGAAGGACATTGAGAATGAATAAGAAAATAAGAATTTTAAAATTTGATCGATTTGAAATACGGGCTGTAAACAAGTGTTGTCAATATATTGGTAAAACACCTACACAGACCAGACTTATGAAATGATTAGAGAGATGCCGTGAAAAACGTCTGTAACCAACGCACTGGTTTTAAAGTGGCATAAACGGTGTTCCAACTTTGAAGAAAACACAGGTCTGGGAAAAATGAAAAACTACGGAACGACAATCGTGACGTCACCCCGTGACGCGTTTGATGTCGACAGACGATTGACGGCCAGCGAGCTGGAGGAGTGGTTTGGAATGGTTTATATGACCAAACACATCCTATTGACGAAAGATTGAAAAATGTACACGGATTTTTTTTTATTTATTTTGCTATCCGTGCATTTTAATGTTGAATATAATAAGGACCCTTGGCTAATAAAGCCGAATCATATTTTGTAGAAATTACCGTCTATGATTTGCATGAAGTTGGTGTTTACATGTTTATAATATAAAAATATAGTCTGCTTTGTATGTTACTTTTCCTATTATGGCACGATTTCGGAGCATCTTAAGGCGTATGAAATATTTGATACTCTCTTAGGTTTGCGCGAGATTGGTATTAAGGCTTGCAAAGGAACATAAAAAGGAAGGTCATGAACATAGAGCTTTTCTCAGATGTTATGCGTGAGACAGTGATCGTTTTCTGGACCGCATTTTAACAACCGACGAGACATTTCTCAGGATCGAGGATCCGGAAACAAAACAACAGTCCTCCGTGTTTGAACGCTCACCATTCCAATCCCAGAAATGGAACGGATTTTAAAATCCGGAGGAAAACTTATTATCATCATGTTCTGTGACCGGAAAAGAATGTTTCTGCAGCATGTCGTTCCTTATATGTATTTTTGTTATTTGTACGTAATGGATGGCGGTTTCACAAGTGTCGAGGCGAGACCTCGTTCAAGCCCTCCAGAAGAAATTCCGAGAATTACCTTATTAGAAAACTCCAAACTCCACCAGGATAACTCTCCTCCACATACGGCAGAAGTGACGAAGCTAGAGATCGGCATCCATGGGCCATCCTCCTTACTCATCTGACTTGACTTCGATTTCATGGTGTGTTTTTTTCGACATTGTATCAGCCATTGGATGAAAGTTCGAGACTGCCACCTGTGTGTATGACCTCGGCCATCGGGTGAAAGTACAAAAGTGCCACCTGTGTGTATGGTATCAGCCATCGTGTGAAAGTACAAAACTGCCACCTGTGTGTATGACCTCGGCCATCGGATGAAAGTACAAAACTGCCACCTGTGTGTATGATATCAGCCACTGGATGAATGTTCGAGACTGCCACCTGCGTGTATGACTTCGGCCATTGGATGAAGGTACAAAACTGCTACCTGTGTGTATGACCTCAGCCATTGGTGTGAAAATACTAAACTGCTACCTGTGTGTATGATCTCGGCCATCGGGTGAAAGTACAAAACTGCTACCTGTGTGAATGACCTCAGCCATTGGTGTGAAAATACTAAACTGCTACCTGTGTGTATGATCTCGGCCATCGGGTGAAAGTACAAAACTGCTACCTGTGTGTATGATATATTAGCCATATCATGAAAGTTCGCGACTGCCACCTGTGTGTATGACCTCGGCTATCGGATGAAAGTACAAAACTGCCACCTGTGTGTATGATATCAGCCATTGGATGAAAGTTCGAGACTGCCACCTGTGTGTATGACCTCGGCCATCAGGTGAAAGTACAAAACTGCTATCTGTGTGTATGACCTCGGCCGTGGGGTGAAAATACAAAACTGCCACCTGTGTGTTTGATATCAGCCATTGGATGAACGTTCGAGACTGACACCTGCGGGTCGAGTGAAAGTGCAAAACAGCCACCTAATTTGTACATCTTCATAACAGTTATGCTTATACATTGACAATAACGTCATTGTTAAAACTACAGGGTAAATCCCAGTAGACATCCATATAAGAAGGTCATTCGAACAATATTTAAATACAATACACTATGCATATTGTCCTAGTAATATTAAATATAACCGTGCTAAACCCTAGCGGCAAACTTCAACATGCAAAGGAGAGGGATGGCAATTTGGATTACGTGAAATGTGATATATTTTGTAATCACGAAACCCTGTCTGTGGCGCCGGCAACAAAGAGATTTGTATTTAAGATTCAAACATTTATTATGAAACATAAATATATACATGTCTCTTGTTACACAATTGATTAACATAATTGATCACTTGGCATGAACAGCAATTTTAAATAAAAGATGACCAATGTAAACAAAATTTAGATATTGAAGGTAGGTAGTGCTATACAATGGTCAGGAGCGTATGCAAACAATACGGCGAGGTTGGACTTGT
Source organism: Mya arenaria (assembly GCF_026914265.1). NCBI lineage: Eukaryota > Metazoa > Mollusca > Bivalvia > Myida > Myidae > Mya > Mya arenaria. The sequence continues at coordinate 55,036,966 of NC_069135.1, forward strand.
ATGAAGTACATCCGAAAACAGTTACCTTTATATTGATAGTTACAATGTATTGTTAACAATCTTCATGAATATGTTTAAACAACCATACACACAATCAAGTTGGAATGTATTTCAATGTACAAACGTAGAGGAAGAGACCACCAATATGCGTCTAATGATGACTTGCGTACGGCTTTATGTTTAGAACGAAATCTACAGGAATGTCTGCGGTGAAGTAATATAGACATCAATAGTGTCTTTATATGTTTAATACTGACTTCTATAGGGCCTCATGTATAGACCGGAAGTTATGTGGGAGCATTTGGTAAATGATGTTCTTAACTGTCGCCTATATATGTTTAATGCAGACTTCCATAATTCCCAATGTGTAGAATGGAAGTAACGGGAAAGCCTGTGGTGGAATAATTATTCCACATTTTTTTGTAATAATTTATGTTTATATTGTTGTTGTGCTATTTTTCAATGAAGTACAGTGGTGAATTTTAATCACAATTTGTATTCACATTCAAGTGCTAAGCACTTAATGCACACATGTTGTGGGATTTAACCATGTTTTTGATTTTCTATCTCTTTATGTATTTATTACACTTTATCTCATTGTTTATTTAAACTGCATTTCACAAAACATAAGTCACAAACAGGTCAATCTTTTTACATTAAAACAATCATAAAGGAATTTATATGTACATGTTGCCGTTTGATTAATTATTCACACAGTAAATACACATCAAAATTTCTAAATACAAAATGAGTCAAAAACAACAAACCGTTGATATTACACTACAGTACTGAACATTCAATAAAAAGATATCTTCCGTTAAACAATTTCTCAGAATCAAAGTTAAGCTTTAAGCATATGAACATTATAAAGAGTTCATTTTTTTCAGATTTACACATTTACGCATGTTTTGATCTCGTGTGGTAAGAAGCAACCTTGGGTGTATATTGGATACACGATCAGCTTCGAACATTTAAACTAATTATACAAATACAATGCATGTTTTCATTCATTATTTTATTAGTACTAATTATTTCATGACCTGTCACTTACGAATACTAGGATATATATTACACTCATGTAAAGTCGAAGACTTTCACGAAATTGGTCAATTTAGGACTGTTCCTGCCGCTGAAATAACTGAGAATAAACATCATCTTCTGCTGTGGACAGTAAGCCACACAGTGTGGAAACTCTATCCCTTCCTCCCCTCCAAGCAGTTGGGTTATCTTGCCGGTTTGCGTGTCCAGCAACACGATGTTGTTACTATCCAACCCACACACGAGAAGCTGGTTGTCCCCAACAGGTGCCATACCACATGGTCCAGTCAGTGCCGATTGTTGGATGGTCTGGATGACCTGTAGGGAGGGGCTAAGCATGGTGATGACGTCGGTTTTGAAGTCTGAAACATATATGGTGGGTGTCTTGCTCTCCCTGGTCGCTGTCACAAATGTAGGACGCTGAAACAAAGATTTTCCATTGTTCTTGTCCACAATCGTCTTATTATTTCCCTCCATATCCATCAACACAACCTTACCTGGGGAGTTAAAAGAAACTATCAAGTTGTCATCACAGAAATCTATTCCATCACATAATACGCCTACTTTAACAGAGTCCTGTAGTGAGAGTGTTCCTTTCGTTGACAGGAACTGTATCATCCCATTTGAAGTCAGAGTGACGGCTGCCCTGTCACCGGGCAGTTGACACAAGTCCCATGGTCTACCTGACAGAGCAACCTCGGACAACACCATGTTGGTCTTAGTATCAGTTTCACTGATTGGTTGTTGTAATCAGCTAGAAGGATCCTGTTCCCGGACAAGCAGGCCACACTGGACAGAAAGCAGTTACGGGTATCACCTGATGTCTTCATTGGAATGTCAGGCTGTCTGCTGAACTGGGACTGGCTTAGGTCTACACTACTCTGGAAGTTAACTGAAAGTAAACATGCTAATTAACAACAAAAATCAAATAATGTTTTGTTTCTCACTATATGTAACATTTTCTACTACTACTACTACTACTAAGACTACTACTACTACTACTACTACTAAGACTACTACTACTACTACTACTACTACTACTACTACTACTACTACTACTACTACTACTACTACTACTTCTACTACTACTACTACTACTACTACTACTACTACTACTACTACTACTACTGCTACTACAAATAATAATAATAATAATAATAATAATAATAATAATAATAATAATGATAATAATAATAACAATAACAATAATAAATAAATAAAGGATATTTGTTTATTGCAGTGTAAGATCGTATTTTATTTTACGAGTGTCATAGAACAAAATATTTTCTTGAGTAGCGAATCTTACACTGAAATAAACACATTTTCTGTTTCTTTTATGCTTATTTTCGGAGTTATATAAGTATTTGATTTTTTTTTATAATAACCCCCTTTTTCGAAAAGAGTGTTATTAACGCCGCTACCCATGGGACGCCCCTAACGCAAAATTATAGCTGATGAAGTAGGTGTCAATTTTGTATTTCCGGTTTGTTGAGAAAAAGTTATCTGATATTTTTAAGATTATTATTCGCTTTAGCTTAATTGCAAAGACTTTATGAACATTAATCAATGAAGTTTTAGAAGTGCATCTAATTTCCAAAAAATGCAATGTAGAAACACCACTTAACCAACTAAATTTGCGCGCTTTAGATGCTCTGCCATTCTTTGTAGCCTTATATTCACAATGAGGCACTAAAAAAGTTTGTTTCTTAGGCACAGCTACAATCATTATGTTTCTAAATTACCATTAATTATTGTTTGAATTCTCAACAAAAAATCCCGTTTAAAGGCAAAAAAGGAGCTGATTTCCTGATTTAAACAAATTTATGTGTAGTTTAATTTGAGTTTTAACTTTTTCATTTTATTAGGCTTCCTTTCATTAATGTATTTTAATATAAGATGTATTTATAAGGCACCTTGTTTCTTGGCCTCAAAATAATTTTGACACTTATAGATTTGATACTGACAGCAAGCAAACACTTTTAGCGTTAAGCAATGAAATTTTAATTTCCCGCCTTGCTAAAATCAATTTTGAAAAAATATAATAAACATGTATAAGAACAAATAAGTAAAAACACACACAGGGCATGTAACATTTGTTCTTATTAGCCCGATTTATTTCAAGCTCAATGTTAATTAGTTTTTTTCCTAAAAACCGTCATCATCACTTTGCGTGGCCTTATTATTGTGGAAATTGTTTAGGTTCATTTAGCAGATTCAAGTCTAGCAGTACTTTTAGAAATATAAATGTTTAGTGACAAATATGTCTGTGTGGTTATAAGGTGAAGAGTAAATCATTTTCGAAACAAACTAAATTTTCTGTATTAATTGAGGAAGTTCAATATTATTCACCTTTGTGTGATGGAGCTTGTGTAGGTTTGTGTTGTTGCTGCTTTGACTCCTGTTGTTTTCGTTGTTCTTGTTGCTTTTTCTCCTGTTTTTGTTGCTGCTGCCCTAACGTTGTAGTTGATTCTCCTTCTTTTAACCTACCTATCGCTGTTTCAGAAGCTAGCAACCGCTCTGTTGCGGGGTCCCTGTCGAACGTGTACCTGGAAACGTCCTTACTCATGCTGACCTTTTCCAGGGCTGTCTGGAGATCCTCCAACTCTTTGATAGCTCGTTTTCCTACTATTAACAACTGGTTGCTATTGGCTTCATGTGCGTGTAGATCCGACTGTAGTTTCTCAGTGGCTGATTTTATGTTTGTGTATTTTGTTTTTAGTTCATTCAGGAATGTCTTGGATGTCCGCTTCGTCTGATCAATTTCTGCCAAGAGTTCATTTTCTCTTTTATCCAGGTACTGGTTAATTTCATTCCGGAATTTCCGAAACTCATTGATATTGGTGAGATTTTCTTCATCAACTGACTTCATGCGCACCTGTATGTACAATATATAGTTTTCAATGTCTCTGACCATCTGGCCAAGTCCTGTTTTCAGACTGATGTATTCTTCACCTTCCTGGTATCGTTTTGCCACTTGCAGAATCTTTTCTACCATACAAGAGCGATGGTTTTCATTCTCAATTACACAGTCTCCACACAAAAGTGCATCGTGACGTGGACAGTAGTATTTTATAAACTCCTTAGAATGGTGTTGACATGTGACTGAAAACTTCTCATCTTCACTCTCTGCGCAGAATGAGGAAGGCATACTTGTCTTGTCCTGGAGGGCGTGACTTTTGGTTATTTTCTGGTTCCTGTGTACACGGGCGCAGGTAGAACACAGGAACTCCTTGCAAACGGGACAGAAGGCATCGGGGAGGATTTTATTGCCGTCCTCCGCGCATGGCTGGCAGTACATGAGGTCAGGCGCCGATCCTGATGCCATGGGTGCCTTTCGACCTGGAACTGCATCCATCCTTCTGAGTGCCTTTAAATAGTTTAAGAAAACAGAGACCTACACAAAAAGACGAAAACTCACTTAACTGTTTCTATTCTATAACATACATAAGCCTCTCACTCAATTTCCAGAATTTTGTAAAAAATTATTCGTATACAAGAGCGCCATAAATGCACACCAAGAAACCATCCGTCTTTATTGGTAAAAAGGAAAATTATGTCTTATTGTTGGTGGTGAAACTGTTAAAAGCGTCCTCAAGTAGGCTTGAGAGATGTTAATGACACTTTAAGGGCCATGCCTCAGTTTGACCAAGATTGATTGAGAGCGGATAATGAAATATTAATTGATTTAAAACAAAATGAAGTAACATAACTTTTGGGCGGCCCTTTTGTCGAAATCATAACGAGCAAACATCCTCGGTCGGTATCGAACGATTGTCCATCCGTTTGATTGAAACTGTATACAATGAAATGTCAATTCATTTGTAAAATGTAACATACCATAACAGTGTTTTATTCTTCAATACATTATCAGCTAAGTATATACATTTACCAGTTGTTTTTTTACCGCCGTCACAGAGTAGATGTGATAGATATATTGCTACACAAAGTGGGTTATCGATAAGATCTAGTTGAAATTTAAATTAGTCCTTTTGAAAATATTTCGATGAAAATTGAATTTGGAATAATCATTTACAAATGCTTTTTGACTTTTTAGTATGTAACATGATCAAGATTCAGCCCGTATAAGAATAATTTTAATCATTGACATTAAAGCTGCACTCTCACAGATCGAAAGTTTTGGTCAACTTTTTTTTTTTGTCTTGGAACAAGCCAGTTTATACGAACATGCATGGAAACCAGTCAAGACTGCTGACAAAAATAGATCGCATATTTTTTATATTTAATTTCAAAAATTGATGTTTTATGCATTTTTTTAAACCGTTAGTAACGGTTTTAGCCATAAAACATTATTTTTCGAACGGAAATATGAAAATCTGCGATCTGATCTTTTGTCAGCAAGACAAAAAATAAAAAAAGTTGACGAAACGGTAAATCTGTGAGAGTGCAGCTTTAAAGCGTTATCACGGCCGTTGTACATTCATTATTGTATTATTTACACCTTTCCTACGGTTGAGAAACACTTTCCGGTCCCATCCCATAAAACACTTTGGGATCAAAATAAAGAACGTTTGTTTAATTGACTGACGATTCACTCAAGTGTATAGTTAGAAAAGATTCGGGGACGTCCATGAAAGTGATGGCAGAATTGGACGACCAATACATCATTTAACTAATTAACCAAAGGTGATTGAAAGTCACTGTTTAAGCGATTTGTGGATCTAGTTTGGGTTGGTCTTTTGGGTGTAGGGTACGCTAGACCATATACTGCCCGCACATTGATATAATTACGAAGTGTCTATACTTTTGGTATTAAACGCAAACGTTTAAGGCAAATGCATTTTAGTTTGATAAGAAATATTTATCAAAATTTGAGTAAAAGACATTCAAGAAATAGTAGGAGAATATACAGTATATATATATATACTTACACAATATGAAGAAATATTTAGTGTATTGTCCAATACCCGTTTTCGTCACATTAAGTACGTTGTCATACACACAGGCTGCAGTTTTGCACTTTCACCCACTGGACAAGGTCATACACATAAATGGCAGTATTTAATTTCAAAAGATGGCCTATGTAATATGCATAGATTCTGTCCAACAACCTCATGTATAAAAGGTTGATACCTATACCACTGGTAATCTCGTAATATAACTAAATACATTTGCATTCTTAAATGGATATAACTGAAAATGCACCTCTATGGGAAATGAGTATATTAAGCTGGCTTCGTTGGCGATCATCTGTTATAATTATGTTATACGTGTCATTGATATAATAAAAACATAATATTATAATATCATAGCATATTATAATATCATCGTCACGCCTGACTGAAGCGGACCTATTCAGTCGTATCCAGTTATAGAAGACGCGTGGCAGTATTCGATTATAACAAAATAATGTAATCCTTAAATTGACTGATCGTCGCTAAAATAGGCATTAACATCCAATTATGGCGAATTCGCATTGGGACTTTCTCACAGCCAGCGAAATGCAAAAAAATCGCAGTCACAATTGAAAATACATAAAACATACATGTCACTGTCCATACGGGTTGTATTGTTCCTACTTCTAGCAGTTCAGTGTAACGAATCCGGGCCCTGATCTCCGAGAGCGATCCCAAAGGACCAAGTCCACAAGTAAAGCCCCGCAGCGAGCTACTGGAGGCAAATCGACACTGGAAGTTTCCCAGGAGTAGGGACTCACACCACCGGAGGTTCACAGCCAACAGCCATCCGGAAGTTCTCATGCCGGTAATCAAGCATCAATCAGCGGCTGGTTGCACGTATCTAACCCAGGCGATAAGGGTGATGTTAGTAGTGACCACACAGGGAACTATTCACCTTCGGACGATGAATTGGAACAAGCGACATAAACTTAACGTCCATTCTATTGGAAATCCGCCATGATGTGAAAAAAATGAACAGTACATTCGAGAAACTTGAACAATCTGTAAATGACTTAAAGCGCGAAAATAAGGAAATTAAACAACATAATAAAACTCTTTCTGAAACTGTGCAAACGCTTAATGACAAAATGAGGAAAAACTCTCAGAAAATACTAAACTTCAGGAAAAACATGAGACATCGCTGCGGAAAAATAACTTGAAGTTTTACGGTATAAATTTCACAGAACCGGAAACTAACTCACAGTCCGAGTAAAAAGTACGCCAGTTCATATCTGAACAACTTGGTATCGATTCAAGCGACATGCAATTTGAATATACATACAGGCTTCCATAAACAAGACCGCCCTATACTAGCAAGGTTCTCATCACTCAAGCAAAGACAAACGATTATGGACGCGTTTCGGGAGAAAAGAAAGAACGGTACAGTAAACGATAGGAAAGTGGGGGACCTACCAGAACGCATTGTTAAATCCCGTACCGCACTGTACCATTTCCTTGAACAATGTATTAGAGAAGGAAAATCAGCTCGATTTAAATTCGATAAACTCGTAGTGAATGGCGATATATATGAGTATGACTATGTATCCAAGACCCCGGTTATAATCAGTAAAAAGGGTACTGGCCGAAGCCCAAAATGCAGCAACTTAAACTGTAAATAATTTGAAGTCGATTGTTGTTTGTTCCATGAATATACAAGGTCTAAATTAATACTCTAATGATCCAAACTTCACGAATTTCTGCCACGATTTTGGTGTGGTTGCGTTATACGAAACATGGCAGACTAAAGCACAAGAATACCAAACACTTTTAAACGGATTTTTCTTGTTATGAACAGATGCGGAAATCTAATAACAAACGAGGGTCGGGAGGCGTAGCTGTTTTTATCAGAGATAGCATCAACATCTGTTCTAATGGAATATACTAACAATTCGATGAATGCATTATTTTTCATACTGGGCAAGAAGTTACAGGATACAAAAATGATCTTATTTTAATACTTACATACATATCGCCGGAACGGTCAGTTATCTACGAAAAATAAAATAGTGACGGTGTTGATATTTTACGTCAAAAACTACTATTGATTACTTCAGATTTTCCTTCAGCGACGATATTGTTAGCAGGGGACTTAAATGCTCGGACAGGGGATCTCAAAGACTTCATTCCTGATGATGATCTGGACTATATATTTTGAGAAACCTCATATCCTAGCGACAATTTAAATACGTCAAGAGCAACCAAAGACTTCACTTTAAATAATTTTGGTTCAGCATTAATAGAACTATGTTGTAACTTGGACGTTCATATCTTGAATGGCAGAATAAATGGTGACGAAAATGGTGAATTTACATGCACGGGAAATGGTGGGAAAAGTTTGGTTGATTACATTATTGCATCAACATCACTTTTTGAGTATATGAAATATTTTGAGGTTGGCATGGAATCGTTTTCAGATCATTTCCTATTAAATGTTTATTAAACCTCGAAAAATCGAAAGTACGTGATGCTTCGAATAGTGTTAAAAGTTCGTATCATTACAAATAGAAAGACACATTAAAAGACACGTTTTTACAACATTTTTGTCGAAATTATGATGCTTTTGAACAAACTGTTTCAAATGAAAATGCAAAAAGCAAATTTGCAGAATTCATCGCTGTATTTCAATCGGCAGCGATTTGTATGAAGAAAATACGAGGGGCAGAAATAACTATGACACACTGAATGGTGGGATTCGGAGTGCAAAGATTTGAAACATCAAAAATACAATAGTTTGAGAAAATATCGGGTCACAAACTCTTCTTCTGACTTGAATGACTATCTTAATGATCGATCAAAGTTAAGAAATACGTGTAAATTAAAGCGGTTACAATTAGAACGTGGGCGACGCAAGAAATTACTGGACTGTAGAGATAATCCAAAGCTATTCTGGGATAATATCAAACGTGCCAAGGGGATTACTCTAAATTCAAATGACTTAGTTTCCAGCGGTGAATGGTTTGCATATTTTGAAAAACTTTTCTCGATCAACATAGACAATAATAATGCTAAGATTTTGCCCCTTTACAAAGGGAGGTAAATCTAAATGTATAACATATCCCAATTTCTGATGACGAAATTTTAAACAGTATTCGAACATTAAAACGAAATTGTTCTTGAAAAGCTATTAATGTGCCATGCTTAATAATTAAGCCAAAAATCGGATATCTTCTTTAAAATGTCGATTTTGGTTAATACTTTTTGTTTTGCTTTGTTTTTCATTTCGAATGCAGACAACATTTCCTCCCGATTGCGCTTAACATATTTATTTGGGCATTGATGTTCAGTTAGGATATCAAAATACCATCTCTTTGATAAATTTAGCTATGGATAAACATTGTTTTATTTCATTTTGGATGCTGTGTATCCTTTAATACTATGGTTTACCCGACCCGTATGCATGATAATAATCAATTGACCTTATATACTATAGTTAAACCCAACCGAATGATTACATTCCACCTATAATCAATTGACACTTAATATCAGAATTAATCATATTTTGAATGGGTAAAAGAAAACTCGTTTTCAAATTGGGCGAGTTCATCAAACTATATCTCATTAATACAAAGTATTAATTATTTGTATAAATGTTTTCTTATTTATTTTTAATGTACGTTTGGTCTAGGATTTTTAAATCATTGTGCAACAAGCCTCTACTGACGACGACACAAAAATTAACATTTCTAAAATCGCACAAACCAAAACTTTAAAACGTTGAGAATATGTTTGTAAGAACATTCGTAAATGTGTTGCGGCAACTTTTATTGGTTACGTTTTTCTTTCCTTATTTTTTATTTTGAATGAAAAAAATATGCGATTGATTGCCTAATTCAAATTTCTTCCAAAAATATTAAGGTAAACACTTGACGAAAAGAATATGTTTTCAAATTGCAATTGCTTTTACGTTTTTTTTTCATTAAGCAAGTTAAATTGTATCAGTGTTTGTGGTTGTTCATAATAGGGTGGGTTATGATAAAAATGGTAAACAATCGATGGGAGGGAATCATGTCAACGTAACAGTACAGTTAATGGGAGGGGTGTGTCACGTTAATGTAACAGTGCAATTGATGGAGGGGTCTGTTATATAAACGTATCAGTAGAGTTAATGAAGGGTAGTCACGTCAACGCAACACAGCAATTGATTGAGTGGACTGTTATATAAACCTATCAGTACAGATAATGAAGGGTAGTCACGTCAACGTAACAGGACAATTGATGGAGTGGACTGTTATATCAACCTATAAGTACAGTTCATGTTTGGTAATCACGTTAACGCAACAGTACAATAGATGGAGGGGACCGTTATATAAACCTATAAGTACAGTTCATGTTGGGTAGTCACGTTAACGCAACAGTACAATAGATTGAGGGGACTGTTATATCAACCTATAAGTGCAGTTAATGAAGGGAAGTCACGTCAACGCAACAGTACAATTGATTGAGGGGACTGTTATATTAACCTACCAGTGCAGTTAATGAAGGGTAGTCACGTCAACGTAACAGTACAATTGATGGAGTGGACTGTTATATCAACCTATAAGTACAGTTAATGAAAGGTAGGCACGTCAACGTAACAGTACAATAGATGAAGGGGACTGTTATATCAACCTATCAGTACAGTTAACGAAGGGAGGTCACGTTAACGTCACAGTACCATTGATGGAGGGGACTGTTATATCAACCTATAAATACAGTTAATGAAGAGTAGGCACGTCAACGTAACAATAAAATAGATGAAGGGGACTGTTATATCAACCTATAAGTACAGTTAGTGAAGGGTAGGCACGTCAACGTAATAGTACAATTGATGGAGGGGACTGTTATATCAACCTATCAGTACAGTAAATGAAGGGTAGTCACGGTACATTTGATGGTGGATACTGTCACGTTAACGCAACAGTACGTTTGATGGAAGGGATTGTCACGTCAACGCACAGTACATTTGATGGAGGGGACTGTCACGTCAACGCACAGTACATTTGATGGATGGGACTGTCACGTCAACGCTCAATAAATTTGATAGAGGGGACTGTCACGTCAACGCACAGTACATTTAATGGAGGGGACTGTCACGTCAACGCACAGTACATTTGATGGAAGGGATTGTCACGTCAACGCTCAGTACATTTGAATAAGGAGACTGTCACGTCAACGCAACTGTACATTTGTTGGAGGGTAGTCACGTCAACGAAAGGTACATTTGAGGGATGGCAATGTCACAATAACGCAACAGTATTTTTGAAGGATGGGTATGTCACATTAACGCAGCAGTACAATTGAAGTATGGGTATGTCACCTTAACGTAACAGTACGTTTGTGGGATGGCTATGTCACATTAACGCAACATTACATTTGAGGGATGCGTAATTCATATTAATGCAAGATTACATTTGAGGGATGGGTATGTCACATTAACGCAACAGTACATTTAAGGAATGGGTATGTCCCATTAACGCAACAGTACATTTGAGGGATGGGTATGTCACATTAACGCAACAGTAAATTTGTGGGATGGCTATGTCACATTAACGCAACAGTACATTTGAGGGATGGGTATGTCACATTAACGCAACAGTACATTTGTGGGATGGCTATGTCACATTAACGCAACAGTTCATTTGAGGGATGGGTATGTCACATCAACGCAAAAGTACATTTAAGGGATGGGTATGTCACATTAACGCAACAGTACATTTGAGGAATGGGTACGTCACATTAACGCAACAGTACATTTGAGGGATGGGTATGTAAAATTAACGCAACAATTTATTTGAGGAATGGGTACGTCACATTAACGCAACTGTACATTTGAGGGATGGGTATATCACATTAACGCAACAGTACATTTGAGGGATGGGTATGTCACATTAACGCAACAGTACATTTGAGGGAGGGTAGTCACGTCAACAGAACAACACAATTTATGAAGAGGACTTTCACGTCTAGGTGACATAGCAATAGATGGAGTGGGGGGGAGGTTATGTCCACGTTCCAGTACAACAGATGGAGGGGATCATGTCAATGGAACAGTACAATTGATGGTTGGTGTCTTCATGTCAATTGAAAAGTACAATTGCTGTAGGGGGCATAGTGTGTCATTTCATTTTAACTGTTTAATTGATGAAAGGGTGTCATGTTTAGTTTATAGAACAGTTGACGTAGGGGCAAATCAACAATACAAGACAGCTAATTGAGGCGAGGGTCATGCAAAGCAAAAGCACAGTTGCTGTGTGTACATCAACTTTTTTGTATTTGGCGACAATTTTTCCTTTGATAATTACAAAGGTTGGAAAAAAATTCCCAATAATTCTAATTCTGCGAAGCCTGGTTGGCTGCGTCGGGAATGCTTAACAGGCGGCATTTTTTGAATTTCAACATTTAAACAGATTCAAACAGATTTATCAATGGCAGTTATGCTGTCATACACAAGTTTCTTGTTACATGATTGATTAACACGAATTATCAAGTGACTTGATTAGTAGTTCTGAAACAGAATAACTTCATATTATTACTAGTACAAAAGTGAATGAGAATGTTTCAGGCGCTAATCATTAACATGTACTAGAACTTTTGATAAATAATGCATGTACCCATGTATCAACATTTAATGCAAGCATTTTGAGGATGTCTGATAATGAGAGTTTCTAGAACTTTACTTTACTGTTCAGTAAAATTGATCGTATGTATATGAATTATACATTTGTTTTAACAAGATTTGATAACAAAAAAATGAATAACGTTTTTTATCTGCTGTAATATGATTCAAATATAATAACAATCAACAACTAAATCTTTGTTGTTGGTAGTGCAACAATAGTTTATATGAAGGTGTAAGTTGTTCATATGCGATAAATTGCAAAAACATACAGTTTGACTGGTACCTAGTGCACGAATGCTGCTATATGTAGGTGTTAGAAAGTTATTTGTGATACAATAAACATCTCTACAGTATGTGATGTTAAATAACTTTGTCATAATATGCCCTGTGTATAACAATATCAGAAAGGAGTTGATAAAAACAATCTATGTTAGAAACCCAAGTATGTACACATTTGTAGAATTAATGAAATCGCAAAATATAGTCGAAATAAGAAATCTAAGAAAATTTATGAACCAAGCATTTCTTTTAAGAAATTATGTGAACAATAATATGATCTAGTCTATAAAGAAATATATGATATTAGCCTCCCAAATCCCTATTTTTCTGGTATTGCATATATTAAGCTTTAAGATATTTACCATTTGTATAAAAATAATAATCAATATTATGTTTTATCTGTGTGTGTTTTTTTTCTTCTTTTTTTGCCATGTATCATTGTGACCATAATAATTTTTATTTGACATCATGTTTTGTCAAGAAACTGTTATTTACATGTTTACGACAATAAACAATTCTGTCTGTCTGTTTATATAGTTGTAAGTTTGTCGTCTGTGATAGAAGTCACAACTGTATAGTGGGTGTTGTAGCTAATTCCCGAGTGTTTGTATATATAGGTGTAAGTTAGTTAATTGTGATACAAAGTAACACCTCTACAGAGTGTGTTGCACCAAGTGCATGAATGTTTGTTTATAAAGGTGTAAGTAAGCCATGATTGATAAAAGTCTACAGTGTGTGTTATAGCTAGAGCTCGAATGCATTTATGTCAGTCAATATATGTTTTTCACGGAATAAGCCAACACAGCTCAAAGTTTCTTACATAGAAAACAGTCACAACCAAAATATTATAATGTATACAAACAAAGTATTTACAGATCACAGTATGATCACAGTTTCGAAATATAAAAGCTGTTAAAACTATCAAACGTTAATATGATACCATATCATTAAACAAGGTATCTCTCCATTGTCTTACAAAATAAGCTTTATACTTTAAACATAATAAACTCATTCCACTAGCATACAATTACCACATCTTATGCTCTCGTTTGAAATTTACAAACTTGCCTGTATATCTGATACACCATCTACTCATATTTATATTGATAATACAAATATATTTAATGTTTATCTCATATCATTAATTATTGAACGACTTCCGAAAAGAGTTAAGAATCAACATAGAATTACCATAAAGTTTCTCTCGAAAATTGTTCAATGGAACAAACTGCGTTATGATGAAATTATATAACAATGCAAAATAAATTATATGTATAAGTACTTCTAAAATTTAGCCTTAAAAGTGTTCTTCCAAATCATCATTTGTTGCAACGGAATGGGTAGTTAATTAAATTCAACTTATAGTACATTATAAACTTGTATGGAATTGTTAAACTTTGACCCTAACTGGAAGTTGGTGACAAAAATCCTCTTCTGTTGTCGGTGGTAAGCTACACTAAATGGCGCCTCTATCCCATCCACCTTCCCTAACAATTTTGTCATCTTGTTGTTGGACATGTCCAGTAACACGATGATGTTTTCGTACCCCCCACACACGAGTATCTGATTGTCTACCACGGGCGTTAGACCCTGTGGGCTAATAAGCCCTAACTTATTCCACGTCTGAATGACCTGTAGTGATGAGTTCAGCTTGGTGATGGTGTGGGTGGACGAGTCTGAAACATATATGACCGGAGACTGGCCTTCTCTGGTCACAGTCAGAAAACCGGGACGTACAAACAAAGGTTTTCCACTGCTGTCTTTGTCAACACTTTTTTTCACGTTTCCTTTCATGTCAATCATCACAACCTTAGCTTGGAGACAAAGGACACTATCAAGTTGCCTTCACAGAAACCTATTCCATGATGGTCTCCATCTAAGTAGATCATGTCCTGAAGTGACAGTTTTTCTTGCGTTGATAATATCTGAATCCTCCCCTTTGAAAACAGAGATGACATAGTGATAGCTGCCCTGTCCCCAGGCAGGAGACACACGCCCCATGGCTGACATGACAGTTTCACCTCTGACACAACCATGTAGGTTTGGGTGTTAACCAGCTTCACTGATGTATTGCATGCATCTGTCAGAAGGAGCCTGTCCTCGGACAGTAGTACCACACTGCTCAACCAGCAGTCACTGGTATTTGCTAACGTCTTCACTGGGATGTCAGATGTCTGATGAACTTGGCCTTGCTTAGATCTTCACTGCTATTAAATTTGGCTGGAAGAAAACGTCACATATATAAGGGTAAAGCAATAACTAATTTATAAAATTTTGATAATAATAATTCAATTGTTCTATTAAATCATATTGTCGATAGCGCACTGAAAAAGCTTTGATTGAATAATACATCAGTGAGCTTTACACAGACTTATCGTGAATGTAAACCTGGCATTTAATTATAAAAACGATAAAATAGTATCTTTGGTTAATATCTGTTTTATATAATTTATTTCTAGGTAGAAAACAACAGAAGATATATTCTTAAAATGTAAGGCAAATATCTCAAAGGTCATGCATTTCTGCTTTTATATTTAACAGGTTCATATTTAACATGTTATATCTAACCTTCATAAAATGTGCTTGTAATGACAGTCAGGTCCATATTCGGATTAAAACCGTAGTTATGGTCACGGTTTACAATAGGAGGCATTCTTATGGTTTTAATTTTGTAACTAATAGTTAACGATCTTGCCCTGTATTGGGTGCGTTATTAATATTATGTATATACATTTGTTTATCGTGTATCAATAAGTAAAACAAGAACAGTATCCTTATTTACCTTGCATACACCATGTAATGTTACCTTCAGTTTGTGTAGTGCTTTCCGTATTCTGCAGCATCCGTTCCGGATGGGACGTTAGAAGGTATCCGCACCGGGGCCGCTTTGAACTTGGCGCTGCCAAGTCGTCTTCATCGGACAAACAATCTACAAGGAAATCAGCCTGTAAATTACTTTCGTAAGTCGTTGTGCAAGCTAACGTGGTACAGTGAACAAGATGTCGGTTGTATTCATTATAACGCGTTCATGTTTATCAAATATCTTTGAAAGAAAGGTAAAAGTGCACTAAAATATTGCCCGAACATAATTTGATATTTGTTGTCCATCTTTAAATTTTAAATTTTTCCCCAGTCCCAGATTTGATTATATGTTACCCAGAAATTAATTTATCGTCAAGTGGGTTTTCAGTAACAAAATTTAAACTACCAACTTTGATTTTGTCTTATTTTACAGAAATATATGTGTCCGGAGAATGATAGTTACGCTGGTCAAACTTTCACAAGTTGATATTATGATGTGAATAAACACAAAATACCCAAAGTATGACAACGATTTTAACAAATGAAATTTTTTTTAGTTGGTATCTTTGTAATTACAAAGATACCTTGTTGTGATGTAGCTTATGCATGTTTTGGTCGCTCAAGGTGCGTCACCAGTTGCCGTGTTTGCTGCTTCTTCCCCTGTTTAGCTGTCGTTTCCCTGCAGCCGTTGTTGATGCATCCTCTTTCAACCTCCCTAAAGCTGTTTTAGAAGCAAGTAGTTGCTCAGTGGTGGTGTCCCTCTTAAACTTGTGTCGGGGAACTTCCTTGTTTCTATCAACGTCTTTCAGGGCTGTCCGGAGACCTGCCAGGTCTTTTATGGATCGCTTTCCTACTATAAAGAGCTGGTTGCTATTGGAATCTTGTTCGTTTAGCTCCGATTTTATTTTCTCAGTGGCTAATGTTGTGTTTGTGCATTTAGATTTCAGTCCAATTAACAGTGTCTTAGATTTATGTTTCTTTTGATCAATTTCTACAAGAAACTCTTTTTCCCTTATATCCAGGTACTGGTTAATTTCATTCCTGAATTTATGAAGCTCATCAATATTGGTAAGGCTTTCTTCGTCAACTGCGTTCATGTTGGCCTGTATGTACGATGTAGATTTTGCAATGTCAGTTTTCATCTTTCCAAGTCCTCTCTTTAGGCTTTTGTATTCGGCGCTCTCCTTAAATTGTTTTGACACTTGAGAAATCCGCTCAAAATTACATGAGCCGTGTCCTTCATCAACAATGCAGTTGCGACAAAGAAGCACCTCATGATGGGGACAGTGGTATTTGATAAACTCTTTAGCATGGCGCTTACATGCTTCTGTAAACTTCTCGTCCTCACTCTCAGAGGGCAATGCTGACAACATTCTGTTTTCAAAATTCATCTGGGGAACATATGGAATCATACCAGACGGAACAAAACGCGTCGGAAAGAAGCTATGAGAAAAGTTTCGTCTAAGAAACAGACTTGCTGAAAATTTGAATGTGGACAAATACTTCAGGATCCTGACTAGTTTTGACCATCATTTGTAGTATTTAAGAGAGAATAATAACATAGTGGTCACATTTTGTATAT
Source organism: Mya arenaria (assembly GCF_026914265.1). Classification (NCBI taxonomy): domain Eukaryota; kingdom Metazoa; phylum Mollusca; class Bivalvia; order Myida; family Myidae; genus Mya; species Mya arenaria. The sequence continues at coordinate 55,054,181 of NC_069135.1, forward strand.
TAAAGGAGGATGAATGATATGTTTCAGACGTAACGAAACAGGTTTCGCAGTGGTTCAGGTTGCACGTGCATGTTTAAGAGTGGACAGCATCAGTTAAAGCCGAACGGCTGTCCGCCGTTTTGAGAGACCATATTTAGCACCACATTTTTCAAACAGACTTTTACTATGAGATTGACTTCATATTGGTGATTTTGCAACCTTAAATTTGGGAATCAACTTTAAAGAACAGGAGCAATGTGGCGTATGGTCGGGAGGAAAGGTAATGCCCTACCTGCGCAGTAACTTTAAAACGAATAAACGAATTAAGGCGATTGAATTTCACCAGTAGGTTCAAAATCGATCAATCTGAGTTAGTTGAAAGATTGATGAACCTGTTAAAGCAGATCTGTTATTTATTGTGAATTTCAACAAGCTTCATTTGATAAAATGAAAATTTTATGTTATTATGCCTATGATCATTATAAAGTCCTCATTGTATTCAATACCAGTCATGATATACATGTTTCGGTGACTAACAATGTCTTGGTACAGATGGTCATATGACCTGACTGAACATTGAGTCGGTATATTGTATAATGTAACCTCACTGAACATTGTGTCGGTATATAGTATTATGTAACCTCACTGAACATTGTGTCGGCATATAGTATTATGTAACCTCACTGAACATTGAGTCGGTATATAGTATTATGTAACCTCACTGAACATTGAGTCGGCATATAGTATAATGTAACCTCACTGAACATTGAGTCGGTATATAGTATCATGTTACCTCACTGAACATTGTGTCTGTATATAGTATCATGTTACCTCATTGAGCATTGTGTCGGTACATAGTATCATGTCAACTCACCGAACATTGTGTCGGTATATAGTATCATGAAACCTCACTGAACATTGTGTCGGAATACAGTATCATGTTACCTCACTTAACATTGTGTCGGTACATAATATCATGTTACATCACTGAACATTGTGTCGGTACATAGTATCATTTCACCTCACCGAACATTGTTTCGGTACATAGTATCATGAAACCTCGCTGGATATTGTGTCGGAATACAGTATCATGTTACCTCGCTGAACATTGAGTCGGTATATAGTATCATGTTACCTCACTGAACATTGAGTCGGTATATAGTATCATGTTACCTCACTGAACATTGTGTCGGTACATAGTATCATGAAACCTCACTGAGCATTTTGTCGGTATATAGTATCAAGAAACCTCAATGAACACTCTGTCGTTATACAGTATCATGTTACCTCACTGTACATTGTGTCGGTACAAAGTATCATGGTACCTCACTGTTCATTTTGTCGGTTCATAGTATCATATAACCTCACTGAACATTGTGTCGGTTCATAGTATCGTGAAACCTCACTGAGCATTGTGTCGGTTCACGTATCGTAAGACTTAACTGACATTTTATCAGTGCATAGTATCGTAGAACCTACCTGAACATTGTGTCGGTGCATATACTCGTGAAACCTAACTGAACATTGTGTCGGAACACGTATCGCGAAACCTAACTGAACATTGTGTCAGTGCATAGTATCGTGAAACCTAACTGAACATTGTGTCAGTGCATAGTATCGTAGAACCTAACTGAACATTGTGTCGGTGCATAGTATCGTAGAACCTAACTGAACATTGTGTCGGTACACGTATCGTGAAACCTAACTGAACATTGTGTCAGTGCATAGTATCGTGAAACCTAACTGAACATTGTGTCAGTGCATAGTATCGTAGAACCTAACTGAACATTGTGTCAGTGCATAGTATCGTGAAACCTAACTGAATATTGTGTCGGTGCATATTATCGTGAAACATAATTGAACATTGTGTCGGTGCATAGTATCGTAGAACCTAACTGAACATTGTGTCGGTGCATAGTATCGTGAAACCTAACTGAACATTGTATCAATGCATAGTATCGTGAAGCTTCGCAGTAGGCTTGCTTTTAAAGGCGAATTCATTTCGAGAACATTTTCGATATATATAAAAGACAGTCATTTGGTAGGTCATGGGAGTTCAATAAAACGCCTAATTTGAAGATTTTCAAATTGTTTTCTGAATCACTATGTTAGGTTTTTAAATTATCCCAATATAATATAAAACTTGGCTTTAGGTAGGACAGAAAGAGAAGCTGTTAAATTGCGCTTAACCAGTAACTGACCCATTTTGATATAAGGATCCGTGGCTCGAAGGTTAAGCATTTGTACTTGAACATTATCTCCTATTTATATATTGTGGGTTAAAGTTATTCTTAAAAAGGAAATATACTCATGTCTTCCAATATTTAATAGAGGATATATTTATTTACCATTTAACGCTGTACTTCACTTGAAATATGCACACACACGCCTTATTATTAACTACTTTAATTACAGGATAAAGACTTTCTCCTATATGACACCAATTCGAATATTAAGATTCACCTAGTCCTTCGTATGGATAAAAATGACGTTCTTGTTATATTACAAGCAAGGAGTTATGACGTCATTGTTAATAATAACAATGCGCTCGGATTGGATTTGCACGACTTCAATTAACCAATGTTATACGACGTTGCAAATATTAGCTAATTAGCTATTATCTTATACAAACGTATGTTGTCGGTTACATTTCTTTAAGAAAAAAATACTCATTTGCAGAAATTACTGCTTACTTTTAATTGTTATGAATAGTAAATTAAATTGTTATTAAAAATATTGATCTCATTTATAATAAGTATTGAACGCATTACCAGCGCGCTTAATGGAATTTGCTTGCGTGTCCCACTGCGCATATACATCATAAGAATTGATCACATTTGTTCTAGCGTTTAAAGTTATGCTTTATAAATAGTTGTATTTTACAAAACCTTTTATCCTACATAATTCATTTTATTATATCTATATTCCAATCACATTTGAGTGTATGAAACTTGTACGGTCTATTTACTAAATAATTTTGTCGATAGTCCAACACTAGAAGTATCAGGTTTCATATTAAACAATATGAGATATTTTAAACGTGGTTCAAATTTCATGTGATATTGGAAAATCTTATTTGCACAAGCTACTTCTTAAGTTTAAACTTAAAGTTAATGTTACTCCAAAAGGGCGAACAGTCAAATCAATGCATTTGAATATTTTTTTTACGGAATTTGACGTTAAAGGGTGCGCGATTTAGAACGCAAAGTAGGATGCGCGTCCCTCCCCCACAACTATTTTGTTTAAATGTGGACGGGGTGGATGGAGGAGTGGGGGAGTGGGGGAGTTGGGGAGTTAGTCCTTGTAAATGGTGCATGCCTGTGTATTCTATTCACATTCAAAACCCGATTTAGGAATAATAGGTTCACTGAGGTAAATTTAGGGGTTTTAGGCACTGAGACACCCCTACCCTCCTCCACCCCCTCCACAAAATCCTATCCTATAGTGAAATACATTTTTCTTTCAAATTAAATACTATAAAAATTAATCGCCTCATATGACAAAACAATTTCGTTATGCGTAATGTTTCAAACATTTTCAAAAAATGTTTTTCATTAAAATGTTACAATATGATTCGAACATGATAGGGCTGAACTATTTATTTTGTTGAACACAAAAGCTTCAAAAATGTATTTGAAACTCCAGTAGCATGCTACTAAAAAGAAAGTCACCATTCTGAATAATAATTAATAAAACAAAATCTTTAAACAGTATGTGCACTATATTCTAAATGTACAATTTACTTACAAGAATAATAATAAAGCAATCCGTTTATTTTTAAATGTCCATTTCCTTCGACAAATTTAGTTCCGTGTAAATATTTCTGCCATATAAATTTACTTATGCCAAACAAGACTTCGATTCTTAAACTGAAAGTAGACATGCATGGACATGATTTTTGAAAACAAATATAGCAACGATTGTGGAAGGGAACTTACCGTTCAGGCTAAGTATTATTGATATTTTGATTTACTTCCCTTTAAGGATTTAAATCATTTAGGTTGATGTATTTTGATGCATTATCGTGTTTTATATCAAAATATGACCATTTGTGAATTAAAGTAAGCCATTCATCATGGAATTCTTTACCGCTTTTTATTCGAGGATCATCATCTTTATTTGCATTTAAAACACAATTAAAAAAAAACTTATGACAAAAAATGACTTAAGTGAATGATTGTCTGTTTGAATTGTATGTTTAAATGCGATTTATTTTTACTGTAATAATTTTGAACATTGTATATGTTGTATTTGAATATCGTCGTGTTTGTTATTGTCTGATTGAGAAATGTATACTAATTAATACGTTTGTAGAATCCATCGAAGACCACATTGTTAATAAGATACTTATGCAACTTAATGTGTTATTTTCATGAAATGAAGTAATCATTTTATTATTATTATTATTATTATTATTATTATTATTATTATTTTTATCATTTTTATTATTAATATTATTATTATTATTATTATTATTATTATTATTTTTATTATTATTATTATTATTATTATTATTATTATTATTATTATAATTATTATAATTATTATGATTATTATGATTATTATGATTATTATTATTATTATTATTATTATTATTATTAGAATTATTTTATTATTTGTGCTTGAATGTTAAATGCATTTTATATTTTAAAGGCACACAATATAGTTTGAAGCACTTTTTTGTATTTTTAATTAACTACATTATCATGTTGAACTGATTGGACTTTCACGATCAAATAAAAAAAATGCAAATGATTAAGGTTGAGATAAATATTTATGAGCCTTTATTACTGTGGTTTTATTTATAAAGCTACGTGGCCACGAATTCCACAGCTTACAAAGCGCCAAAATACCGCACATATGTTTCTTAACTGTTACCAAATAATAAGCACTTTTTTATCTGTTTAGCCAAATAAGTTAGCAATGAAAATGCATTAAAATAAAAAAAAGTCAATCTATATTGTGCGCCTTTAACATCAGGATAATTTTACATGATAAACGATCTTTTTCCGTATTTTCATTAAAACGTATATTTAAATATATTGATTATAAATTTTATCATCATTGCATGGTAAGCATTTTAAAACATAACACCATAATGACGCTTCTTTGACATGACATATTAAAGGAAGGCCATAAAACATAATTTTACTATGATAATATAGCAATGTTTTAATTTGTTTTTAAATAACATATTTTTTTTTTAAATATTCAAAGTAAACATTCTGAAGTTTTAAATCAAACTTTACTAGTACCAGATTTTTGTATTAATAATAGATTGATAACCTCCTTTTAAATTATATTTAAACAAACATTTGCAATAACTGTAACATCAACCATACAACATTATGCAGAAATATTAAAAAATTAAAATAAGGATCGTCGATTAATGAAGAACGTTTTTTTTATATTGTGATTAAAACAGTCAAAAAAGTACGTGATTTTAATAACGATAAATTAATGATATGCATTAGCAAAACATTCAGATATGTACAGTAACTTATCATTCAGCTAAATATGAAGGGACGCCCCATACATTATAAGGAGTGGTCTAGTAAGTCAAGGTCCATACATTATAAGAGTTACTTTATGATATAAAGGAACGCCCCATAAACTATACGGGGTTTCACGCTTTAATCGATAAATTATAAGAGGGTTGTACCAAATAAAGGAACTCCACTGGCTTTTCACGATATAAAGGAACGCCCCGGGATTTTATGATATAAAGGAACGCCCCGGGGTTTTCCGATATTAAAGAACACCCCGGGGTTTAAGTTGACGATATAAAAGAATGCCCCGAGTTTTAACGATATAAAGGAACGCCCAAGGTTTTAACGATATAAAGGAACGCCCCGGGGTTTTCCGATATTATAGAACGCCCCGGGTGTTTGACGATATAAAAGAACGCCCCATGGTTTGACGATATAAAATAATGCCCCGGGTTTTTACGATATAAAGAAACGCCCTAGGGTTTTTTACGATATAAAGGAACGCCCTAGGTTTTTTTAGATATAAAGGAACGCCCCCACGTTTTTACGATATAAAGGAACGCCCTAGGGGTTTTTACGATATAAAGGAACGCCCAAGGTTTTGACGATATAAAGGAACGCCCCAGGTTTTTACGATATAAAGGAACGCTCCGCGGTTTTACGATATAAAGGAACGCCCGGGGTTTTACGATATAAAGAAACGCTCCGGGGTTTTACGATATAAAATAATGCCCGAGTTTTACGATATGAAGGAACACCCCTTACATTTCACTGGGTATTACAACTTTGAATAGCAAACTATCGGTTGTTTTTCACTTAATTTAACACATGTCTGCTCATTTTGCATACTCTTTTTTGTTTGACTCCAGAATTATATCTGCGTGCTTAATATACCTATGGCTATCAATCGTTTCCAGAACCGCATCTGGACATTCTGATTTTAAATCACTTTTGAACAATTGTTTTTTACCTGAAACCATTTTCTTAATGAGATTTCCAGTTTGATTCAAATGTTCAAGGGCAAAACATTAATTGCATAGGAAATAAATTACTAACGCATTCTCATTCCCGCGCATAGTTTCAACGCTAATAATAATCATTATTAAAATTAAACAGACACCAGCCATTCTGTTAAATGTTTTTAGAATAAACTAGAAACCATCCATTTAATTTCAAAACAATTTTAAGCGATATTAATGATAATAAATCTGTATGGAACGCCTTAAAGGCCATATTAGGCCTGTTTTGATTGAAATTCAGCGTCTGTTTATCTTCCCAGTAAATTTACTTACAATTCAAACCTTTATTTAAAGCAGCCGTTCTTAAAACAGGATCATCTTCATCTCTTGTTTAGAAAGGTTTGATACAAGGTCGGTAGCTATAAAATAACGTTTATGATAATTGCCCCAGTGAAAAAAATATTCCTTCCACTGGGGGAATTATCAACCAAAAGACATCGTCAATCATTTATTATGCTATAAATGAAGGAACGCTCAAGGGTTTTTACGATATGAAGGAACGCCCCGGGGTTTTGTGTTATAAAGGACCGCCCCCGGGTTTTTACGATATAGAGGAACGCCCCAGGGGTTTTACGGTATACAGGAACATCCCCGGGTTTTACGATATAAAGGAACACCCCAAGGGTTTTACGGTATACAGGAACATCCCGGGGTATTACGATATAAAGGAACACCCCAGGGTTTTTACGGTATACAGGAACATCCCGGGGTTTTATGATATAAAGGAACGCCCCAGGGGTTTTACGGTATACAAGAACATCCCTGGTCATTACAATATAAAGGAACGCTCCTGGTAGTTACGGTATAAAGGAACGCCCCGGGTTATTGCGGTATAAAGAAACGCCCGTGGTAATTACGGTATAAAGGAACGCCCCGGGTTTTCACGACAAAAAGGAATGCCCCGGGTTATCACGGTATAAAGGAATGCCCCGGTTAATTACGGTATAAAGGAACGCCCCCGGTTTTTACGATATAAGGGAACGTCCCGGGTTATTACGGTATAAAGGAACGTCCATGGTTTATTCGATAAAAGGAACGCCCCGGGTTATTCCGGTATAAAGAAACGCCCGGGGTTTTACGATATAATATCACACCTTAAAGATTTACGATATAAAGGAACGCCCCTGGGTTTTAAGATATGAAGGAACGCCCGGGGTTTTACGATATAAAGTCACACCATAAAGATTTACGATATAAAGGAACGCCCGGGGTTTTACGATATAAAGGCACGTCTTAAAGATTCACGATAAAAAGGAACGCCCGGGATTTTACGATATAAAGTCACACCTTAAAGATTTACGATATAAAGGAACGCCCGGGATTTTACGATATAAAGTCACGCCTTAAAGATTAACGATATAAAGGAACTCCCCATTTTTTTACGATATAAAGGAACTCCCCGGGTTTTTACGATATAAAGGAACGCCTCCACGATTTACGATATAAAAAAACGCCCTCGCCCCGAGATTTACGATATGAAGGAACTCCTCCGAGATTAACGATATAAAAGAACGCCCCCGCCCCGATATTTAAGATATAAAGTAACGCCTCTGAGATTTACGATATAAAAGAACGCCCCCGCCCCGAGATTTATGATATAAAGGAACGCCATGTTGTAGAAAAACTACAGAAACAAGCTCAGTAGCCAATAGTTTAAACATGAACCCCGTTTAATGACACAGGTTAAACGTCTAAGACATAAAACACAAAAACAGAACAAAATCACAAACAAGAAACAGAACAACAGCACAAAACTTTAAAACAACACAGTGCATAATATATACTCCATAAGAAAGTGGGTATGTTTATCAAGGATTATTAGGTACGGCCTTGGAACGGTATGTAAAAAATAAATTTACTGGGGGTTTAAACCAATTTGTTTGCACAACCTCACTCTTATCCCAATACTCCCGAATAAAGTCAAAACGTAAATGGTCAATTTTATCAAAAAAATCATTACGGTTCCGGATGTAAATAGCAGTGTCGCTCATTTTTGCCATGAAGACAGAAATGTAGTGTTTTTCCTTCGAAACAGGGGATTGGTCAGATCAAATGTACTACTGAATGCTTCAAAGGAAACTAGTTTACAAATCGCATGAACCTTTAAACATGTTTGACGCCTATACGGTTAAAATATGAACTGAAACCTGATAAGCTTTGTGTTCTGCTTTCAAATGCCGCCAAAAAAGAAGGGTAGTAAACGAAATAAATCTTCTCCAGCTCAAAAACAAATAGTTAAAAACAACTCTTTCGGTATTACCGAACCATTAATAAGTGATAGTGAAGCGTCTGATTATTTCGAGGCTAAGGAAGAACTTTTCCTAAAAACCCAACTCACCCAACCCAACCCGAAAACAACAACGAACTCCGATATGTCTTTCTCTGACAACGACCTCGGTGAACTAGCCAAAATATTAGCCCCGGTGTTAGCTCCTATGATTGTTGAGCTAATAAAAGATATTAAATCTGAAATAAATGCACTATTTCACAAGGAGATTGATAGTCTCAGGGGAGAGGTAGAGACCCCTAAACTAGACAAAACATAAGTTGAACACAGCCTTCTTGTACATAAGAGAAAGATACACGAGCATAACCAATATGACAGGAATATGTGTCTGGACGTGTCCATTATACCAGGTGACGCCCCTGGTGATAATTCGAACCATAAAAATATTGAGCGGACAAACAAAGCCGGCGTAGCCTTGACCAGCAATGGTATTGACAGGATTCACTGAAAGGGGCGACCAAGAAATATGGTAAACAGGATAGTTATTGTAAATTTCCAGTCCTCAAAAGCAAGAGATAAAATATACTCCGAGTCAACGGTAAAATGGATTTCGCCACCGGCAGCGAAAAAAAAAAAGAACTGAAAAAGAAAAAAAAGTTAAGAGTTTGAAATTTATAGAGAAAGGAAATTCGGCAATCATGGTTAAAACAATTGTCTTGGATGATGTTTGAACTGATATATGTATATGAGTACCTGTCTGTAGGGAGCTTTGTCACTGTGCGCTCTAACGTGCGATTGAAAGCCATCAAAAAACTTTTAAGGGCCATGATAATATTATAAGCTAAGAAAATGCAAAAACGGGAAAAATAATTAAGTTAATCACCAGCTGGCTGCTTGTTAATTCAGCTGAACAAAGCTATCTTTGACAGGTAGTGCATTCTGTTTATGGATGCTGAACATCATTCAGAAATAAGGACATCTCTAGTTTGCCCTTCAGAAATGAAACACCAAAGGCTCTGTGAAATCATTGAATAAATAGTCATCAGCGCCAGCCAGGGGGTAGGTCAAAAATGACACTTTTGATGTGAATTAAAGTAGCCTTTATGGGACACTTGCAAGGGCCAGTACTCAACTTTTTATGTAATGTGATGTTACTTCTTTCAATACTTACAGTTTGTTACCTCAGCTGTTAACTTTAAGTTAGTGTCAAAAGTATGTACATTTATAACTCATTTATGGACATTGACTGGCAAACAAAAGGGCACAGCAGGGTGTAGTAAAATGGCAGCCAGGTACTTGAAAAGGGCAGGGGGGGTCCCAACCTGTTATTTAGGGCTAGCTGGAGCATTGAGTTAATAAATTTGAATAAATGTTCTAATTATCCTGGACTCCTTAATTTTATGCCGGACTCCTTGATTTTGGAATTAAGGAGTCCGGTGGACTCCTTCTCTAAAAGTCGTAGTGTCAAACACTGATTCGGCAAGAAAAGGTATGGGCCATGGTATTTTTATGACTGAAAACCTTACACCTCTAAGAGAAAAGCTTGTCTTTGAAGAAAGGCAACTTGTACGGCAGAAAGTGTTGGGTAAAACCTGGGTCAAGTGCCTGAAGCCATACCAGCAAACAACCAAGGTCATCAGGGACATGGTTGATATTCAGTGCCTCAAGGATGGGAAACCTCTACCAGTGCATGATAACTAACCTCTAGACCTTCATTCTGAATGAATTCATTATAATACAAACTTTGTTTATATATATAGCGAGAGGAATTTGTATGTACACAACTTCTCACTTTATTTTATTGTTGTTTGCAGACTTTATGAACTGAAGTTCCCTGTTCATTATTTATACATGTAACATAGATGTGTACAAGACTTACATTAGAAACTTGCCATAAAAAAAGTTCACTATGTTAACATTTTCACAATTATTGATATTTTTACCGTTAAAATTAGAACTTTTACTGCTGTAATGTCTTCTGCTCATCTTTATGACATCATTGAAATGATGTTAATTTCCCAAGACACATTTTCACATTTTCATTTATTTATTCTATTGATGAATTGTTTAAATCGGGTCAGCTTTAATTGAATGTTTTAATCGCCATTTTACAGAGTGCCAGCTAGCTGTTGCCAGTCCTGCCAACATAACAGTTTGTCCATTAACAGGTACAAATACATGTCTCGTTTTCATTTCTGATTGCTAACATAATTTTGTGTGCACAGTTTGAGATTATTTAACTTATTGTACCTGGCATCTATTCAACATGGTAAAAACTCCAGGGCAATTGTTTAACTGTCACTTAACATTTTCACCCACTATCACACTGCTACCGTCTGATGTCATGTTATTGACAATAGGCTACAAATACACGGGCATGTTGGAATTAGGACAGATCCGGTTCGCCAGCAATTTGCGTGCTGCTATAATCGACGCCATGAAGAGGTCTATCTGCCGTTGGTAAGCCAAATTATCAATGAAATACGTATACATTTCAGTTATCTGCCCATATTTGATTGCTAGGGCTAAAACTTGAGCTTACCTACCCACATGCCTTTTATTAAGCTCGCCTGGATTCGATATTTGGCAGGATATCTATATACAAGTGGTTTAAGCTTAGTTTTTTCGTTTCTCCCTGGCAGCAAATTATTTTGTTTACTTATTTGCATCTGCATCGCGTTAGTTAAGCAATAGCATTTGCTCATTCACACAAGGGCATTTTAAGAGTTCTGCCTGAACATTACCGTTATCAACGGTCGTTTTTTGTTGTTGTTGAATTTTATTACTATGGCTGTAAGCATTGGGATGTTTTTGACACCGCCTGCCACTCTACAGGTCCACATATTTTGTCTGTGTATGCTGCTTTTATTTATTCGGCTAGTTCTCAGCCGGTTTTGCTCATATGTATACATGATGCGTTTACACCCTGATTTTTTTGCCCTTCATTGCTTTGTTTACGCACTGGCATTTGCTTAGTTTACGCACTGGCATTTGCTTAGTTTACGCGCAGGCAAATTTGCCTTGAGGCTAGAGCAACTTTTTGCACCCTGTTTTTGAGTATTTTGGTATGGCTCTATGTCTATGTTTACAGCTATTTTAGGCCAATGTATTTTCTTTGGTCATACTTACTCCTACATACTGCAACTATTATTACCAGAAGTTGCGTCGAACAGTTCCTTCTGTTCTTTATTCTATATGCTGGTATTCCTACCGGTATATTTAATACATTTTCGCACTTCACATGCTGTGTCAAACTGACAGTTTCGTACATTCTTTGTGCGAGTACAGCTCCCATTTACAAAACATGGGTCAGCCTATATTTCAATGTGTGCGTTTTGCGCATCATTTCGATGCGCCCTTTTCAATGATTATCCATTGTATTTCAACTGTTTTACTATTGCTTTGAACGTAAACCTTGAATGACTATCACATTACTATATTTTGGTTTACGTCTCTATTTGCAATATATATTTAATGCGGCAACGCATGTTTTTTGTTTATGTCAATGTTAATGTTAAAGTTATGTCATTGTGCAACGAATATTTTATTATCAGTGCCTTTATCAGTCAGCTTACATAGATGTGTACAAGACTTACATTAGAAACTTGCCATAAAAAAAGTTCACTATGTTAACATTTTCACAATTATTGATATTTTTACCGTTAAATTTAGAACTTTTACTGCTGTAATGTCTTCTGCTCATCTTTATGACATCATTGAAATGATGTTAATTTCCCAAGACACATTTTCACATTTTCATTTATTTATTTTATTGATGAATTGTTTAAATCGGGTCAGCTTTAATTGAATGTTTTAATCGCCATGTTAATGTTAAAGTTATGTCATTGTGCAACGAATATTTTATTATCAGTGCCTTTATCAGTCAGCTTACCGCGATCAGCCAATCAGGAGATTTGTGAAGGCACGCGGGCTTATTAGTTCACTTGACCTCACATGTAATCTCTGTAAACCAATCAGATTCTTCAACCTTCTCCTTTGTTTACTTCGGCATAATAGAAGCGTTCGACAGTTTGGTTTATTTTTTTTTCAACTAATCACCACCTCCATCTCCTCCACCTCTTCTTCTCTTGAAAAAAGGAATTTGATTGTCTAGGGTACCGCGCATTTTACTTTGTATCATTTGATTCTTTATTACATGTGTTTCATCAAAATGTATTATTTCCCTGTTTATATATGTACTGCCATAATATTACGTTATTTACAACTTTGTATTTTTCTGTGTATCATAACGGGGGCGATTTACCCACCCAGATATTGTATAACGGGAAACATAACGTAACACTTGTCACTTTATTCTTGTTGACTTTGATTTGATTTTATGGCATTTTAAATAGATGCCCATTATTAATCAACGCAGTGTTTATTGTATTTTTCCTACATACATTACTAGTTCAACCGGATTGCGGTCGCCTTTATGACCATATAAGTGTACAATATATAAAAAATGTATAATTATGATAAGGGAAATGGTGGGATAAAAGATGTCGCATTCCACTAATGTACAGCAGAATAATGGCTCTTCGGAACTTAATAATAGCTATTTCTTTAAGGAAAAGTTCCAGGAGCCATATCTTAATACTGGTGGGTCTTACGAGTCATTGACACTTTCCATTGGGTAATATACAGGAATGGGAATGATGCATGCCTAATGCCGTCAAAATCTATATAAGTATAGTAGACTTATGGCCCTTTGTTACTTTCAAATAACCATTTTTGCCTCTAGACAAAAACATGTCCAATCTAACTTATGAATGGTTAGGAAAAGTGTCCTCAAACTTGGTAGTTTATTGATATTGACAAGTAGATGACCCCTATTGTTTTTGATGCCAATAGGGTATTTTAGTAAGCATATTTTTCTCTATTTAATGTTTATCACTTTAGCAAAATTTGACGCCTCCCTTTGAAATCTTTTTCAAACATTTACCCACTCGTGTGCAGGGAAAACTTTTATTTTTTTAACAAGCACAACATCTGATGTTGGCATTCACAGTTTCTATGTTATTCAATTGAAAACAAATTTTGACAATAGTATATCAAATATTAAGTCACCATTAGACATTTGGTTTACCAAAATACACAGGCCAAGTGACTGAAGCTCACTTGCATTTAATGAACAAGCTAGTCGGTTAAGAATGTTCAATGAATATCCTATGAAACTTGCAATCTTCCCATTTCGACTGGTCATCGTTTTGGGATTCATTAGGAACAAAAATGAAAACTTCTATATCATATTGTCTATGAAGGTTTCAATTTGTCCCCCTTATGCTATAAAATATGGATGGTCCCCTAAATGCCCTCCAAATAATATAATGTATGCACTGGTCTTCATAAACCGATCTACACATATACCTGTCCACTTAAAACCTGCAACGTACTTCCAAATTACCAATGACCACACATAACGTATAGTTTTTGTATATTCATTTAAGAAACCTAAAGCTTGTACGAATAATAAATGATCATTTCAGTAATAGATTATTAACAAAAAAAAACTATTTAAAGTATAAAAGTGTCCCCTTAATGCTGTAAAATATATACAGTCTCCTTTATGTTCTAAGTAGATATATATCTGTACATGTATTTACTTTTTTTACGTGTTGATTTTGAAACTATTTGCGTAATCTGCTTTTTATATTTCCTTTGAAACACGTCCATATTAAAATAATTTCTTTTTCAATGATTTTAATTGCGTAATTTCGCAAAAACGCAGCTTATTCACAACTGAGCTCTGTAGCTATAAGAGCAGATTGGTAATGTAAATAAGATCGATGACCGTCGCAGTTGTACCAGCGCTGGAGTTGATACGCCCGTGCGCGCATTGATTCGTCAAAGTTATAAAGGTCTGCAGGCCTAGCGGCGTATCTCCAGGATAATAAGTGCAACGAATTGTCCATGTTAACCACAACTCTTATCAATTATAATGTTTCTAATTTGTATGTCAATTGTTCTGCAAATGACGTCAAATGCTTATCATTTACGTATTTAAGTAAAGCTTTTCTCTATGATATCTCGCCAGGATTTGCCATTCACGACATGCATGCTCATAACCAAACCCATGGCGCAAAAATGAGGATATCCTTTGTTTTAGTTTTGATCATTTACAGCGCAAGTTTTGTCAATGTCGTAGCGGATTATCCATGTGTTTGTAACTACAAAGATTATACCCCGGTATACAGCCAGGCGTCAACGGGCGCTACCATGTTCGGCTATATGAACAAGTTCGATTGTAAACCCGTAAGAGAGGTACACGGGTGTTACAGTGGGTTCTTAGTAATCCAGTTTGAAAACAAGGTATGGATCCGATTTCTCATTATATTTAATATTACTCAAAACATTGCTCCATCTAAGGGACCAGTTCATAAATTGCAGAACAATGCTTTCGATTTTTTCCACGTTGCAAGATAAAATGTGAAGTTCAATGGGTTCTATAAAAAAAATTACACTTCAATTGATAATGAAACCTTAAATTATATTAGCCCTGATAATCATTTTTTGAAAGTTTTGATTTTAAATACCATTTTTTCCCGAAATAGATGAAGGTTACACGGTAAAATTACAATATCCTTTATGTTTCTAAAGCTCCTACGCAGTAATCTCCCTTCGCGAGCAGCAAAAAAGCAAGTTTTGAAAAAATAACATTGGGCTTAATTGTTGTTTTGAAAATGCCATTCGAAAGAATGCATTCCAAATTAATTCCAGAATAATACACTTAATGTATATATTACTTTTTAAGCCCGTTCTATTTAGTCATAAGAGTAAAATGTGTTCACAAAAAAACAAAAACAAATATATAAAGACAGGAATTCACATAACATGCCGGTACAAATAAAAGGTGAATTTTACGCTATTGAAATTCATGTATTAGACCATTGACTCTATTGTTTCCGAAATAACGTGTGTATATTTTTGTATAATTTTGTTTGTACCAGAGGATTAGCTTAGGAAACACAGAATATATGTAATTCCGGCCTTAAACTATTCTAACAATATTATCAACCATAATGTCCTTCTGACATATCTATACCAAACATGTTATCATTGAAATAATAACCTATTTTAATTTATCTTCATGCACTTTTTTCTTCTGATTGACATACTTCTCAGTGCATCTTTATACGCACTTATACTTTTTAAATGGCTGTACTTGACCTGACCATGGTTAAATTTATAAATTTATGACGATATTTAGTGTAAAAATATTATGTCCGATCGGATGGCGGTATTTTTAAAGCGTATAATGATTTTAAGTTGACTTGAAAGCTTAAAAAGACTGTGTCAGTAGACAAAATGTACACTTAAATATTAATTATTAATCTACAAGTTAAAGGGTTATTAGTATGTGTTTTACAAAATAAATGGTCATGCGACTGCGAGGCATTAAAATATTCATTTTGCTAAACACAAACTAAATCTTTCAAACGTTACACAATTCAGACATCTAAGGCATTTAAACGAATTAATAAATAATTTAAAATTAATAAAATACTTAAAATACCAAACAATTTTGATATACAGTATGGATATGTGGCAGAAGACCCGAATGTCAGACTACAATCATGCACCGGCAATTACCCTTTCAACGATTTAGGTAATTATATAAACGTGTGCATTCAATCGATTTTTATAAAATTTGCTTTTGAATAACGTGAAGAAGATATTGTTCAATGTCGATTTGATGATTACCAAATCGTTATAAAAATACAAACAAACCGGAATAATATCACATTGATACCTGTCCAAATAAAGCAATAACTAATGAATGTCAACATATATGCAACCACTATTTTCCAGTTCTAGGTCATCTCTTGCAAATACCTGTCACGTGGCCTCTAGGTACGTACGGACTAATGGAGACGTCCGCGGGATGTCCGGGCGCGAGAGTGCCTTGGCAATCTGGCTGGAGGCACTACGATACGGAAGATAGTGGACCTAGCAACAGATACAGCAGCGGTATTTCAAGTTCCCTTGGAGGTAAGAATTTAGTATCTTAGTCTTTTGCGTTTATGATGGTTTAAAGAAGACCATGAAGTAAGTATTTTGGTAATGTTGTTGTAGAAAAAATCAATATTTTATTTATTAAGATTTTCTTAATGGCTTCAAAACTGAATACTTAAGAATTCATCGAAATATTGGGCATGAACATAACACGTTTCAAATTGATGAAAATATAATGAAAATATCAAAATCGGGTTAAATACCGTTGATCAGTTTATTACTGACTTCAAATTCTTTTATATTTATAAGTAATCGAATCATGAAAGGACTGATTTTGTAAATAAAACTAATGCAGGGAGTTTGCATTTCAGGTAGTTTCGCCAGCAACAACATAAAAACATCGTTTTGCATTAAGACTGTTTCAACAACACCTTTCGCTCGAGAGTGGCCAAGGGGGTCATATTGTCTACTCAAATACGGAAACTGTCCAAATGGTGCGCAAACTGTCAACAACAATGCGATGAAATTATACCAATATAACAGTTTAGGGTGAACCCTCAGTTATTTAATTTTATTTTAAATCATGCACGTTTAAGAATCTGGTTATTGAGCCATTAAACAGGAGTTTGGTTAACTGTTAAGCTATTTACCTTTAACTGGAAATTAGAAAACTATTACGCGGCTAGCTCCTACACAATGTATTGGTTAACTGTTACGCTACTAGCCTTTAAACAGGATCTTGGTTAACTGTTACGCTACTAGCCTTTTAACTGTTATGCTACTAGCCACTAAACAATATATTGGCTAACTGTTACGCTACTAGCCTCAAAAGATGACCTTGGTTAACTGTTACGCTACTAGCCTCTAATTAAGTTTTTGGTTACTGTAACGATTCTAGCCTCTAAACAATATTTTGGTTAACTGTGACGCCTCTAGCCTCAATAAATGACCTTGGTTAACTGTTACGCTACTAGCCTCTAATCAAGTTCTTGTTTAACTTCTTGTCTCTAAACAAGAGTTTGGTTAACTGTAACGCTACTAGCCTTAAAAAATGATCTTGGTTAACTGCTACGCTACTAGCCTTAAAAATGATATTGGTTAACTGTAACGCTACTAGCCTTAAAAATGATATTGGTTAACTGTTACGCTACTAGCCTTAAAAATGATATTGGTTAACTGTTACGCTACTAACCTCTTACAGGAATTTGGTTAACTGTTACGCTACTAGCCTTTATACAGAATCTTGGTTAACTGTTACGCTACTAGCCTTTAAACAGGATATTGGTTAACTGTAACGCTACTAGACTTTATACAGAATCTTGGTTAACTGTTACGCTACTAGCCTTTAAACAGGATATTGGTTAACTGATAAGCTACTAGGCTTTAAACAGGATCTTTGTTACCTGTTAAGCTACTAGCCTTTATACAGAATCTTGCTTAACTGTTACGCTACTAGCCTTCATGCAGAATATTGGTTAACTGTTACGCTACAAGCCTTTGAACAGGATCTTGGTTAACTGTAACGCTACTAGGCTTTAAACAGGATATTGGTTAACTGTAACGCTACTAGCCTTTATACAGAATCTTGGTTAACTGCTACGCTACTAGCTTTTACACAGGATATTGGTTAATTGTAACGCGACTAGGCTTAAAACAGGATATTGGTTAACTGTTACGCTACTAGGCTTTAAACAGGATATTGGTTAACTGTTACGCTACTAGCCTTTAAACAGGATATTGGTTAACTGTTACGCTATAAGCCTTTATACAGAACCTTGGTTAACTGTAACGCTACTTGCCTTTAAAAAGCATATTGTTTAACTGTAACGCTACTAGCCTTTAAACAGGATATTGGTTAACTGTTACGCTACTAGGCTTTAAACAGGATCTTGGTTAACTGTAAAGCTACCAGGCTTTAAACAAGATATTGGTTAACTGTAACGCTACTAGGCTTTAAACAGGATATTGGTTAACTGTTACGCTACTAGACTTTAAACAAGATATTGGTTAACTGTAACGCTACTAGGCTTTAAACAGGATATTGGTTAACTGTTACGCTACTAGTCTTTAAACAGGATATTGGTTAACTGTTACGCTACTAGCCTTTATACAGCATATTGGTTAACTGATAAGCTACTAGGCTTTAAACAGGATCTTTGTTAACTGTACCTCTACTAGGCTTTAAACAGGATATTGGTTACCTGTTAAGCTACTAGGCTTTATACAGGATATTGGTTAACTGTAACGCTACTAGCCTTCATGCAGAATATTGGTTAACTGTTACACTACTAGCCTTTATACAGAATCTTGGTTAACTGTAATGCTACTAACCTTTAAATAGGATCTTGGTTAACTGTTACGCTACTAACTTCTTACAGGAATTTGGTTAACTGTTACGCTACTAGCCTTTATACAGAAACTGTAACGCTACTAGCCTTAAAAATGATATTGGTTAACTGTTACGCTACTAGCCTTAAAAATGATCTTGGTTAACTGTTACGCTACTAACCTCTTACAGGAATTTGGTTAACTGTTACGCTACTAGCCTTTATGCAGAATCTTGGTTAACTGCTACGCTACTAGCCTTTATACAGAATCTTGGTTAACTGTTACTCTACTAGCCTTCAAACAGGATATTGGTTAACTGCTACGCTACTAGGCTTTAAACAGGATCTTGGTTAACTGTAACGCTACTAGGCTTTAAACAAGATATTGGTTAACTGTAACGCTACTATGCTTTAAACAGGATATTGGTTAACTGTTACGCTACTAGGCTTTAAACAGGATATTGGTTAACTGTAACGCTACTAGCCTTAAAAAAGAATCTTGTTTAACTGTAACGCTACTAGGCTTTAATCAGGATATTGGTTAACTGTTACGCTACTAGCTTTTATACAGAATCTTGGTTAACTGCTACGCTACTAGCTTTTAAACAGGATATTGGTTAATTGGAACGCGACTAGACTTTAACAGGATATTGGTTGGTTAACTGTTACGCTACTAGGCTTTAAAAAGGATATTGGTTAACTGTAACGTTGCTAGCCTTTAAACAGGATATTGGTTAACTGTTACGCTACTAGCCTTTATGCAGAAACTTGGTTAACTGCTACGCTACTAGCCTTTATACAGAATCTTGGATAACTGTTACGCTACTAGGCTTTAAACAGGATCTTGGTCAACTGTAACGCTACTAGGCTTTAAACAGGATATTGGTTAATTGTAACGCGGCTAGGCTTTAAACAGGATATTGGTTGGTTAACTGTTACGCTACTAGGCTTTAAACAGGATATTGGTTAACTGTTACGCTACTAGCCTTTAAACAGGATATTGGTTAACTGTTACGCTACTAGCCTTTATACAGAATCTTGGTTAACTGTAACGCTACTAGCCTTTAAAAGCATATTGTTTAACTGTAACGCTACTAGCCTTTAAAGAGAATAGTTGTTTAACTGATAAGCTACTAGGCTTTAAACAGAATCTTGGTTAACTGTAACGCTACTAGGCTGTAAACAGGATATTGGTTGACTGTAACGCTACTGGGCTTTAAACAGGATATTGGTTAACTGTTACGCTACTAGGATTTCAACAGGATATTGGTTAACTGTAACGCTACTAGCCTTAAAACAGAATCTTGGTTAATTGTTACGCTACTAGGCTTTAAACAGGATATTTATTAACTGTTACGCTACTAGCCTTTAAACAGGATATTGGTTAACTGTTAGGCTACTAGCCATCATACAGAATCTTGGTTAACTGTAACGCTACTAGCCTTTAAACAGGATATTGCTAACTGTTACGCTACTAGCCTTCATACAGAATATTGGTTAACTGTTACGCTACTAGACTTTAAACAGGATATTGGTTAACTGTAACGCTACAAGCCTTTAAACAGGATCTTGGATAACTGTTACGCTACTAGCCTTTATACAGAATCTTGGTTAACTATAACGCTACTAGCCTTTAAACAGGATATTGGTTAACTGTAATGCTACTAGCCTTTATACAGAATCTTGATTAACTGTTACGCTACTAGCCTTTAAACAGGATATTGGTTAACTGATAAGCTACTAGGCTTTAAACAGGATCTTGGTTAACTGTAACGCTACTAGACTTTAAACAGTATATTGGTTAACTGTTACGCTACTAGGCTTTAAACAGGATATTGGTTAACAGTAACGCTACTAGGCTTTAAACAGGATATTGGTTAATTGTTACGCTACTAGCCTTTATACATGATATTGCTAACTGTTACGCTACTAGCCTTCATACAGAATCTTGGTTAACTGTTACGCTACTAGGCTTTAAACAGGATATTGGTTAACTGTAACGCTACAAGCCTTTAAACAGGATCTTGGTTGACTGTTACGCTACTAGCCTTTATACAGAATCTTGGTTAACTGTAACGCTACTAGCCTTTAAACAGGATATTGGTTAACTATAACGCTACTAGCCTTTACACAGGATATTGGTTAACTGTAACGCTACTAGCCTTTATACAGAATCTTGGTTAAATGTTACGCTACTAGCCTTTAAACAGGATGTTGGTTAACTGTAAAGCTACTAGGCTTTAAACAGGATCTTGGTTAACTGTAACGCTACTAGACTTTAAACAGGATATTGGTTAACTGTTACGCTACTAAGCTTTAAACAGGATATTGGTTAACTGTAACGCTACTAGGCTTTAAACAGGATATTAGTTAACTGTAACGCTACTAGGCTTTAAACAGGATATTGGTTATCTGTAACGCTACTAGCCTTTATACAGAATCTTGGTTAACTGTAACGCTACTAGGCTTTAAACAGGATATTGGTTAACTGTAACGCTACTAGTCTTTATACAGAATCTTGGTTAACTGTAACGCTTCTAGACTTTAAACAGGATCTTTGTTAACTGTAACGCTACTAGCTTTTATACAGAATCTTGGTTAACTGTAACGCTACTAGGCTTTCAACAGGATATTGGTTAACTGTTACGCTACTAGCCTTTAAACAGGATATTGGTTAACTGTAACGCTACTAGGCTTTAAACAGGATATTGATTAACTGTAACGCTACTAAGCTTTCAACAGGATATTGGTTAACTGTTACGCTACTAGCCTTAAAACAGAATCTTGGTTAACTGTTACGATACTAGGCTTTAAACAGGATATTGCTTAACTGTTACGCTACTAGTTTTCATGCAGAATATTGGTTAACTGTAACTCTACTAGGCTTTAAATAGGATATTGGTCAACTGTTACGCTAATAGCCTTTATACAGAATCTTGGTTATCTGTTACGCTATTATCCTTTATACAAAATCTTGGTTAACTGTAATGCTACTAGCCTTTAAACAGGATATTGGTTAACTGTAACGCTACTAGCCTTTATACAGAATCTTGGTTAACTGTTACGCTACTAGCCTTTAAACAGGATATTGGTTAACTGTTAAGTTACTAGGCTTTAAACATGGTATTGGTTTACTGTAACGCTACTAGCCTTTATACAGAAACTTGGTTAACTGTAACGCTACTAGGCTTTAAACGGGATATTGGTTAACTGTAACGCTACTATCCTTTAAACAGGATATTGGTTAACTGTTACGCTACTAGCCTTTATACAGAATCTTGGTTAACTGTTACGCTACTAGCCTTTATACAGAATCTTGGTTAACTGTTACGCTACTAGCCTTTAAACAGGATATTAGTTAACTGTTACGCTACTAGGCTTTAAACAGGATCTTGGTTAACTGTAACGCTACTAGGCTTTAAACAAGATATTGGTTAACTGTAACGCTACTAGGCTTTAAATAGGATATTGGTTAACTGTTACGCTACTAGTCTTTAAACAGGATATTGGTTAACTGTTACGCTACTAGCCTTTATACAGAATCTGGGTTAACTGTAACGCTACTAGGCTTTAAACAGGATATTGGTTAACTGTTACGCTACTAGCTTTTTAACAGGATATTGGTTAATTGTAACGCGACTAGGCTTTAAACAGGATATTGGTTGGTTAACTGTTACGCTACTAGGCTTTAAACAGGATATTGGTTAACTGTAACGCTACTAGCCTTTAAACAGGATATTGTTTAACTATAACGCTACTAGCCTTTAAACTGGATATTGGTTTACTGTAACGCTACTAGCCTTTATACAGAATCTTGGTTAACTGTTACGCTACTAGCCTTTAAACAGCATATTGGTTAACTGATAAGCTACTAGGCTTTAAACAGGATCTTTGTTAACTGTACCTCTACTAGGCTTTAAACAGGATATTGGTTACCTGTTACGCTACTAGGCTTTAAACAGGATATTGGTTAACTGTAACGCTACTAGGCTTTAAACAGGATATTGGTTAACTGTTACGCTACTAGCCTTTTAGCAGGATATTGGTTAACTGTTACGCTACTAGCCTTTATACAGAATCTTGGTTAACTGTTACGCTACTAGCCTTTCAACAGGATCTTGGTTAACAGTAACACTACTGGTCTTTCAACAGGATCTTGGTTAACTGTAATGCTACTAGCCTTTAAACAGGATATTGGTTAACTGTTACGCTACTAGCCTTTATACAGGATCTTGGTTAACTGTTACGCTACTAGCCTTCATGCAGAATATTGGTTAACTGTTACGCTACTAGCCTTTCAACAGGTTCTTGGTTAACTGTTACGCTACTAGCCTTTAAACAGGAAATTGGTTAACTGTTACGTTACTAGCCTTTATACAGAATCTTGGTTAACTGCTACGCTTCTAGCTTTTAAACAGGATATTGGTTAACTGTAACGCTACTAGGCTTTAAACAGGATATTGGTTAACTGTTACGCTACTAGGCTTTAAACAGGATATTGGTTAACTGTAACGCTACTAGCCTTTAAACAGGATATTGGTTAACTGTTACGCTACTAGCCTTTATACAGAATCTTGGTTAACTGTAACGCTACTAGCCTTTATACAGAATCTTGGTCAACTGTTACGCTACTAGCCTTTAAACAGGATATTGGTTAACTGTTACGCTACTAGGCTTTAAACAGGATATTGGTTAACTGTTACGCTACTAGCTTTTTAACAGGATATTGGTTAATTGTAACGCGACTAGGCTTTAAACAGGATATTGGTTGGTTAACTGTTACGCTACTAGGCTTTAAACAGGATATTGGTTAACTGTAACGCTACTAGCCTTTAAACAGGATATTGTTTAACTATAACGCTACTAGCCTTTAAACTGGATATTGGTTAACTGTAACGCTACTAGCCTTTATACAGAATCTTGGTTAACTGTTACGCTACTAGCCTTTAAACAGCATATTGGTTAACTGACAAGCTACTAGGCTTTAAACAGGATCTTTGTTAACTGTACCTCTACTAGGCTTTAAACAGGATATTGGTTACCTGTTAAGCTACTAGGCTTTATACAGGATATTGGTTAACTGTTACGCTACTAGCTTTTAGCAGGATATTGGTTAACTGTTACGCTACTAGCCTTTATACAGAATCTTGGTTAACTGTTACGCTACTAGCCTTTCAACAAGATCTTGGTTAACAGTAACACTACTGGTCTTTCAACAGGATCTTGGTTAACTGTAATGCTACTAGCCTTTAAACAGGATATTGGTTAACTGTTACGCTACTAGCCTTTATACAGAATCTTGGTTAACTGTTACGCTACTAGCCTTCATGCAGAATATTGGTTAACTGTTACGCTACTAGCCTTTCAACAGGTTCTTGGTTAACTGTAACGCAACTAGGCTTTAAACAGGATATTGGTTAACTGTTACGTTACTAGCCTTTATACAGAATCTTGGTTAACTGCTACGCTTCTAGCTTTTAAACAGGATATTGGTTAACTGTAAAGCTACTAGGCTTTAAACAGGATATTGGTTAACTGTTACGCTACTAGGCTTTAAACAGGATATTGGTTAACTGTAACGCTACTAGCCTTTAAACAGGATATTGGTTAACTGTTACGCTACTAGCCTTTATACAGAATCTTTGTTAACTGTAACGCTACTAGCCTTTAAAGAGCATATTGTTTAACTATAACGCTACTAGCCTTTAAACAGGATATTGGTTAACTGTAACGCTACCAGCCTTTATACAGAATCTTGGTTAACTGTTACGCTACCAGCCTTTAAAGAGGATATTGGTTAGCTCTTACGCTACTAGCCTTTAAACAGGATATTGGTTAACCGTTACGCTACTAGCCTTTAAACAGGATATTGGTTAACTGTTACGCTACTAGCCTCTAAACAATATATCGGCTAACTGTTACGCTACTAGCCTCAAAAGATGACCTTGGTTAACTGTTACGCTACTAGCCTCTAATTAAGTTCTTGGTTACTGTAACGCTTCTAGCCTCTAAACAATATTTTGGTTAACTGTTACGCTACAAGCCTTAAAAATTATATTGGTTAACTGTAACACTACTAGCCTTTAAAATGATATTGGTTAGCTGTTACGCTACTAGCCTTTAAACAGGATATTGGTTAACTGTTACGCTACTAGGCTTTAAACAGGATATTGGTTAACTGCAACGCTACTAGCCTTTATACAGGATATTGGTTAACTGTAATGCTACTAGGCTTTAAACAGGATATTGGTTATCTGTAACGCTACTAGTCTTTATACAGACTCTTGGTTAACTGTAACGCTACTAGGCTTTAAACAGGATATTGGTTAACTCTAACGCTACTAGCCTTTATACAGAATCTTGGTTAACTGTAACGCTACTAGGCTTTAAACAGGATATTGGTTAACTGTAACGCTACTAGCCTTTATACAGAATCTTGGTTAACTGTAACGCTACTAGCCTTTAAACAGGATATTGGTTAACTGTTACGCTACTAGGCTTTAAACAGGATCTTGGTTAACTGTTACGCTACTAGGCTTTAAACAGGATCTTGGTTAACTGTAACGCTACTAGGCTTTCAACAGGATCTTGGTTAACTGTAACGCTACTAGTTTTCATGCAGAATATTAGTTAACTGTTACGCTACTAGCCTTTCAACAGGATCTTGGTTAACTGTTACGCTACTAGGCTTTTAACAGGATATTGGTTAACTGTTACGTTACTAGCCTTTATACAGAATCTTGGTTAACTGCTACGCTACTAGCTTTTAAACAGGATATTGGTTAACTGTAACGCTACTAGGCTTTAAACAGGATATTGGTTAACTGTTACGCTACTAGGCTTTAAACAGATATTGGTTAACTGTAACGCTACTAGCCTTTAAACAGGATATTGGTTTACTGTTACGCTACTAGCCTTAATACAGAATCTTGGTTAACTGTAACGCTACTAGCCTTTAAAGAGCATATTGTTTAACTGTAACGCCACTAGCCTTTAAACAGGATATTGGTTAACTGTAACGCTACCAGCCTTTATACAGAATCTTGGTTAACTGTTACGCTACTAGCCTTTAAAGAGGATATTTGTTAACTGTTACGCTACAAGCCTTTAAACAGGATATTGGTTAACTGTTACGCTACTAGCCTTTAAACAGGATATTGTTTAACTGTAACGCTATTAGCCTTTATACAGAATCTTGGTTAACTGTAACGCTACTAGCCTTTAAACAGGATATTGGTTAACTGTAACGCTACTAGCCTTTAAACAGGATATTGGTTAACTGTAACGCTACTAGCCTTTATACAGAATCTTGGTTAACTGTTACGCTACTAGCCTTTAAACAGGATGTTGGTTAACTGTTACGCTACTAGGCTTTAAACAGGATCTTGGTTAACTGTAACGCTACAAGACTTTAAACAGTATATTGTTTAACTGTTACGCTACTAGGCTTTAAACAGGATATTGGTTAACTGCAACGCTACTAGCCTTTAAACAGGATATTGGTTAATTGTTACGCTACTAGCCTTTATACAGGATATTGGTTAACTGTAATGCTACTAGGCTTTAAACAGGATATTGGTTATCTGTAACGCTACTAGCCTTTATACAGAATCTTGGTTAACTGTAACGCTACTAGGCTTTAAACAGGATATTGGTTAACTGTAACGCTACTAGCCTTTATACAGAATCTTGGTTAACTGTAACGCTACTAGGCTTTAAACAGGATATTGGTTAACTGTAACGCTACTAGCTTTTAAACAGGATATTGGTTAACTGTAACGCTACTAGGCTTTAAACAGGATATTGGTTAACTGTTACGCTACTAGACTTTAAACAGGATATTGGTTAACTGTAACGCTACTAGCCTTTAAACAGGATATTGGTTTACTGTTACGCTACTAGCCTTTATACAGAATCTTGGTTAACTGTAACGCTACTAGCCTTTAAAGAGCATATTGTTTAACTGTAACGCTACTAGCCTTTAAACAGGATATTGTTTAACTGTAACGCTACCAGCCTTTATACAGAATATTGGTTAACTGTTACGCTACTAGCCTTTAAAGAGGATATTGGTTAACTGTTACGCTACTAGCCTTTAAACAGGATATTGGTTAACTGTTACGCTACTAGCCTTTAAACAGGATATTGGTTAACTGTAACGCTACTAGCTTTTATACAGAATCTTGGTTAACTGTAACGCTACTAGGCTTTAAACAGGATATTGGTTAACTGTAACGCTACTAGCTTTTATACAGAATCTTGGTTAACTGTTACGCTACTAGCCTTTAAACAGGATATTGGTTAACTGTAACGCTACTAGGCTTTAAACAGGATATTGGTTAACTGTTACGCTACTAAGCTTTCAACACGATATTGGTTAACTGTAACGCTACTAGCCTTAAAACAGAATCTTGGTTAACTGTTACGCTACTAGGCTTTAAACAGGATATTGGTTAACTGTAACGCTTCTAGCCTTTAAACAGGATATTGGTTAACTGTTACGCTACTAGCCTTTATACAGAATCTTGGTAAACTGTAACGCTACTAGGCTTTAAATAGGATATTGGTCAACTGTTACGCTAATAGCCTTTATACAGAATCTTGGTTAACTGTTACGCTATTAGCCTTTATACAAAATCTTGGTCAACTGTTACGCTACTAGCCTTTAAACAGGATATTGGTTAACTGTTACGCTACTAGCCTTTATACAGAATCTTGGTTAACTGTGACCCCACTAGCCTTTAAGCAGGATATTGGTTAACTGTTAAGCTACTAAGCTTTAAACAGGGTATTGGTTAACTGTAACGCTACTAGGCTTTAAACAGGACATTGGTTAACTGTAACGCTACTAGCCTTTAAACAGGATCTTGGTTAACTGTAACGCTACTAGCCTTTATACAGAATCTTGGTTAACTGTAACGCTACTAGGCTTTAAACAGGATATTGGTTAACTGTAACGCTACTAGGCTTTAAACAGGATCTTGGTTAACTGTATCGCCACTAGCCTTTACACAGGATCATGGTTAACTGTAACGCTACTAATCTTGATACAGAATATTGGTTAACTGTAACGCTACTAGGATGTTTGATGTTTGCTTACATGTACGATACAAGCCTGGATCTTGGTTGACTGTTCGGCTCCTGGGATTGTCACTGTAGTTTAATTTCAGATCATTTCAAAGTACATTTAAATTTAAGTGCTTTCTCACCTTCTCACGCATTGTTTTAATATTCATTGGCAATGGTATTACGTGTCTTACTCAAGAGTTAAAAATTACTTTGACCTTAGTATTCACAGTTCAGAAACAGATCGTTGTATAATTAAACAACTTCTAGTTTGATCTATAACACTGTGTTGTATAAATTTATATACTAGTACTACATATATATATGTGTGTGTATTGAAACATTTGTTCTGAATCCAGGGTTTTCTGAAGGGTCCATATATTGGGACGATGAGGATAGCAGTAACGCGAACGATAAGGGCGGGATCTTACCAGATGGTTCATATGACAGAGACACCAGAATAAATTACTGTTGCAGGCAAATGTTCTATATGTTCTCCTCAAAACTGTTTTAAATGGTTTAAATTTAAATTAAAAACAATATGCATCAACCTTTATTTATTTTAAATGCATTATCTTGTTTAACTCATTTAACTTAACTTAAACGTAAAGTTTTGCATTAACTTATATTGTCATTCTTTCCATGTATACGGCTACGAAATTTAAAGAATAGCGTTTAAGATGCGCAGAATCAAAACAGATAAGAATGTTTTAAACTTTCTTGGGAACTGGTGTTATGTGAACAGTTATGACACAGCTCTCATAACGTTAGTTGCTCTCAAATCTAACGTAGAAAACATGCAATGTATCATTCACGTGTATGTCGGGCGGATCGAAAATAATCCAATCCTCGGACACGCTGCGTGGCCAATAACTCGGGAATCCTCGTTACAAGATTCAACACTCGCCTTCAGCAATGTGTGTATACCACGTGATATATTAGGTCATATATGCTACGTCAGAAGGCATCATTTTGCTTAAAATAAAGACTTAAATCGAAGATAACTTTTCTTATACTACACCATTTTAAATAAAACAAAGGGCAGTCTATGCCGTTTAAAGAGCCCCGTCTTCGTTTTATTACCGAAAATTCATAAGGTGATTAGTTTTATTAAACACTTCGACAAACCTGTTTCCGAAATAATGTTTTGACAGTGCTCCGTCAGACGGCCGTATTGTGAAAAGGTTTTTCGAAGTGTTTTAAGAAACTAAACTCTCAATCAAACTCTGGTAAAAGATCGAAGGCAGGGCTCCGCAAGCTGCGTAGACTGCGCTATGTTTCATTTAAAATGGTAAAAAAATAGTGAAGTTATCTTTGTTTAAAGTCTTCTTTCGAAGCACATTATTGCCTTCCGACGTAGCATTTATGGCGCAATTTATCATGTGGTCGGATATTTTAATTCGCCCACATCCGCATGAACGATGCTCACATTTGTTAAATAGCTGCAAATGATTTTGATTATGTAATTTCCAGCAAATACAGGCGCTGAAATAATATTTATGATAATGTTTATAATTACTACATTAAAATATGTACGAATTAATTCGTAATTTACACACCTTATGCTATCAGAAACGACAGACAATCAAGTGCGGCTATGACTCTACCTACTGACCGTCCGTTCGTCCTGATGCGTTACGGAGGGAAATGTCAGACGGTGTACGGGATGAGCTTTACCAACTTGTTCGTATGTTGGGACGATGCCGACAATTCCAACAAGGACTCTGTGAGCGGGATGCACCCTGACGATACGGGAGACGGCCATAACCACGAGCTACACTTTTGTTATTACCAGTCGTCAGGACATGGAGGCATAATGGGATAGTGCCTGTTGACCCGGGACTGTATTTAAGAAGCTCCTGAATATGTTCAACTTTGTTAAAACTTTAAGTGTGATTGATTTTAAAACCTTCTGATTTCTTCAAACGTATTATTGTTATGACCTTTTAAGCGTGATTTTATTCTTAAAATCATTGTACATTTAAATAAATGAATTTAAAAATAAATATCTGAACTTGATTTAGACATGTTTAAAGGCTTTACATTCTTAATGGTCAACTTTTCATTGACTCAGAAATTGTAATTTCAGTCAAATATATTGTGTTGTACAGTTGTTATATCGTATGCACCTATATCTTCATCATATATCTTCATCATAAATGCATTTTACGTAATCAAAATTACGGGTCACTTGATACAAAAGAAAATCACGTAAATTACGCTTGTACTCTGTGATCTATAATTTGCTGACGTAGGCACCTATGATGTAACGTCTTAAAATAACGTCATTGTAATGTTTTGGACAACGTTGTTGACGAATTCAACACTTTCGTCAGAGGTGCCCTGACGGTGGCATTCCATTGGGAATCGAAAAACCTAAAGAACAAAACCGGTCAGGAGTTACGCGCATGCGCGGTTCCTGAGATACCTAGACATTTCCCGTTAAAAAGTATGCGGGCCGCATTGAAAATATC
This sequence comes from Mya arenaria, assembly GCF_026914265.1. Taxonomy (NCBI): domain Eukaryota; kingdom Metazoa; phylum Mollusca; class Bivalvia; order Myida; family Myidae; genus Mya; species Mya arenaria. The sequence goes on from NC_069135.1 coordinate 55,084,718, forward strand.
GGTAAGAGGATACTTATCAACGTCAGAAACTGGTAACCCAAAGACGTTCCAGATGCCCAGAAGGTCCCGTTCCGTAAAAAAACAGATTTTGAAACATCTCTAAATGGCAATTTATAGTAATTCCGAACAACATCTAAAATATATTCCCTGCTATCTGCATCTTTCCAATGCACATAACATGAATTCAATCTACCGACAGGTGTTTCAACTGAATTTAAATATTTCAATTCGCTAAAGTGCTCTACTACCGAAAGCAACAAAGCTTTACTTAATGAACTTAATTTTCTTTTGATGTGGCGACTCCACCGCCGGGCATCACAGCCGTACACTCGGCCCTCCAATGCCCTGAGCGCCCGCAACGAAAACATAGTCCCGGACACCTCGACTGCGTGCCCCCACCGACAACTGGAATCGATCACGTAGCTTCCGCCCTAGCGTTGGTGATTCCTGGTGTGGCTTCTACGTATGGCGCAAAGCGACGCCCCCGAGACTGTCTCTTCTGACGCAACTTCCGGTCCGCGTTAACCTGAGCTTTGTAGATTTTCTTTTCGTCGTCCGAGTCTTCAGCTAACGGGTGACCTTCATACTCCTGAACAACCCTCCAACCACTGTCTGAGGAATCAGCCAACTAAATGAGCTTTTGTCTATGATTTAAAATGTCAGTACCCATTGATATTTTCTTGTGTACATCAACAGCCGGCTCTGTGCAATTATTCGTCAAAGAATCCTGAAGAAAACCCTTGGCTTCTTTTATCTTGCTTAAAACTTTAGAACTGACCTTGTGTAACTCCACCTTTCCATTTTATCGGTTTCTTGCCAAATTCTCCTGGAAAGAAGACAGCTGTGACTGCGACTCTTGTTGCTTGTCCAAAATGCGCTTTCCTAAAGATTCTAATTTTTTTGAAATGATGTTCTCTAAACTAGATAAAATGCTATTATCATCAGTCATCTTGGCTGCACGAAAAAAACACGTGTTCAGGTCATTGTAAAAATACGATGTATAAGGCGTGAAGTCGACTGGTTGAATGGCCACATAACAACTGATCAATCAGCACCTTACTGTAATAACCCTCTTGTATCACGATAGACAAAAAGTTCACTCTATACTATCGAAACGCGTGAAATAAATATATATGTGAACCCTGTCTTCTTTGTGTGCGAAGTTGATTGTTGAGCAATACATTGTTTTTCCTTTGCATGAACAATTGCACGACGTCTACTTTGGGCTATATTGATTTTTGTATTCATATTTGATCACCAAAACCGTTGTTTATTTCAAGTGCTAACACTTTTTTTCTGATTTTTTTCTTTATCTTTTGCCACCATGTACTTCATTTTTTCCATTGCTAATCTATCCCAAAATTATTATAAATTTGTCTGTTGATTATGCATGCGACACTTTTACTTCTGAATTTATAGAATTGGCAAGGGTGTGTATTCCATCGAAAGTTGTAACAATTCGACCTTATGATAAACCTTGGTTTACTTGAGCAATTTGTGGAATTTTTCGTAAACGCGACAGACAGAAACAAACTGCGATAAATTCTTGCAAGGTCGCTGACTAGAACAAATATAAACAAATACGGAATTCTGCTTATAATATGAAGAAACACAATAAGGAAGAAATTCTCTATAATAATACTGAAGACAATTCAAGTGATGCAAGTCTAACAAACCCGGGACACTATTTGGAAAGTAGTTAAAATGTTGATAAAGAAGAAAAAATAATATGAACGCTATTCCACCACTTTTAAATACAACAACAAATACATTTATTTCATGCATGGCGATAAAGCGAATTTACTGAATGATTTCTTTACCTCAAGTATCTAATATTGACAAAACTGGAGTCGTTCTACCCGAACAAATACGCAAACGCAATACTTCGCTAGAAGTCATTCCTGTTACTGAAAATGACGTAAAAGATATTTTAAACAATCTGGTGATAAATAAAGCATGTTGACCGGATGTCATAACTCATAAGTCATAAAATGTTAAAGGAAATGGTTGCCACCGTGTCATATCCGTTACAATTACTGTTTAACAAATCGCTTCGTGACTGCCTGTATCCTGCTTCTTGGAAGTTGGCCAATGTTACTCCTCCCTTCCGTCCTTTTATCGACCAATTACGTTAATAAGCTGTGTGAAGCAAGATAATTTAATGTATTGTCTTCAAATATGTTTACAATCATCTTCATGTCAATGCTGGTGTACCTCAAGGGTCTGTACTTGGTCCGCTGCTTTTTCTTTTTCTTATTTATGTTAACGATATTGCCGACTCCCTTGTAAGTAAAACGCGACTCTTTGCAGACGATAGCTTTCTAGCCGTTTCTTTGTCAGATACCAGCCATATTGAATCTACAATAAATAGCGATCTTAAAAAGATTTCAAATTGGGCAAAACAATGGCTTGTACAGTTCAATCCTCTAAAGACAGAAGTTATGTTTTTAACGCTGTGCAATCAGATTCTACCAAATATCGTGTTCGAGGCCAACTTGTTGATTTTTCTTCACAACAATAAACACTTAGGGCTTTTGTTTACAGCTAATAGAACATGACACGGACATATAAGCCAATTTATTAAATCAGTCTCAGTCTAAAGTGCTTTGGTCAATGAAGTTGTTAAAATATAAACGCTAAATCAAATATTCATCTCGTTTCTGCGACCTTCGCTTGAATATTCATCTTTAGGTGTGGATAATTGTGCCGTCTATGAGAAGGAATGTTTAGAAAAATGCAATACGGAGCGGCTAGCGTTGTAACTGGGTTAACCTTCGCAACAGTAGCACGCTTCATGATTTTAAGGCAGGTTTAAAAGTTACATACAATGGCTCACTTGTTACGAAATATTATCTTGTCGGGGACAAACTTCCAAATATCCACCATACAAGAATCAGAAATGCTTGCAGCAACATTAATGCACATCTCCACATAAACTTTCTTTGTGATAATCCTATTTGTGACTGTGGACAAGGCACAGAAGATGCAGAACATTATTTTTTTAAATGAAGTAGATACGGCGAGGAACGCGTGTTATCTTTTCGAAATACTCGAATTTTTCATCCATTACGTACATCTAAATTATTATTTGGGATAGAAAATAACAATGTCGATCAAAACAGTGTGCTTTTTATTAAGTTATTAAGTACATAAAATTAACGAAACGTTTCTTTTGATATCATCCTCAATCACGATGTAAATGATCTCGGATGTAATAACATTGTTTTATTTTTCTCTTTTGGTCGGACCTAATTCTTCTTTTTTCCTAAAGAAATTAACGCTTTCTCATTTTTCTAGTTACGACATTGACGCTGGGAAGGGCCGAAACTAATGTTGTAATAACTTGAAGCCCAACGTATTCGTTCTTTTTGTTTTATTTGATTGTAAGTGTTCGTGTAAATTTTATGCAAAATAATACTGTTTACAAAAGAGCAATAACATATGATTAAACTAAATTACCTTGAGGAAACATAAAAAAAATACTAATCTTCATCTCAATGTACTTTTTTCTAACAGAGCGTTGATTGAGACAATTGCTATACTAAGTTACCTTTTTGAGTGTTTTACCATACGTATATTTTATTGTAAAATAAATGAAAAATTGATGACTTTTGATCTTTGATAAAAACTCGTTTCCGAGCCTGAATCTTGATAAGGACATGCGACTGTTCATAATCATCCGCTGTGGTTTTCTAAGTATATCTAACTCATTTGTTACACATATAACAAGGGCTCAACAGATTGTAAGAATACTCAATGTCAGAGATAATAAGAAAAGCTCGACTCGACGCGAACGTAGTGAGTTTTGCGGATACGAGGTATATCGAGTTTCCTCAGAAAAACTCGCACTAGAGTTGAAATGAATTTAAGAAGAGTGGCCTGGTAAATGAATTTTTCTTAACCACAGTTCAACAACATACAAATTTATTTTATATATTTTATGTTCGGGAACATTTAAATTTTTCCTGTGGATCAAAAGACCTGGGTTTGACTAAAACTTAATTCATTATGAAAGAGGACACTGACTTTGCGTAATAATACTTATATTCTAAATACGTCATTTTCCGTTACAGACTACGCTTATATATAATCAGGGTTTTTTTTAAATTTTAAAACAATTAAATGACTTCTTAATCTTTTGGAACCGTGTTTGGAACAACATAAAGTCACGTTCAATTTAAATTTAATTTCTATTACCGTGGTTGTAAACTCACACAAAAAAGCCTTACAGAAATCTCATTAAAGCTAAGTTATCTAATATGGCTTCCAGGATTGGATCACACAGTATTAAGATTCTGCCAATAACTAGTCATTATATATTGTATTAAACCTAACGAGATAATTATGTCGTTGCAATTTAGCATGCTGAATAATTATTGGAAGACATTTCGTTTTTATTATAAAGCGGTGTTTTGTGTTCTGTCATTTGTCCAATAACCCAGTTGCAAACCAACGGATTTGCTTGTGAGAATCTTGGCTGGATGTGAGAGACACATTTTAGGGATGAGAAGTTTTATTTCGTTCTGTTTCGTCGTGTAAATATAGTGGATACCATTTTAGGACGTATTTCTTGCACCTTCTGTCTAGACCGCATAGCTTTTACGGTAGAGACAGATGTATGTTTGTAAACGTCAGGTACATGACGTCATATATGTCGCCAGAAAAGCATCACATTGTGATACTCCATAAATCAAATGCATTCTTTGATTAATTCCCTTATATAAAGCGTTGTTAATAATTTTAATCACCAAGGTTTCACCAATCTGTTACATGACATTTTCAGGATTTTACATTCAGGAAATGACTGCGTAAATCAATCGCAATAAGTTATTATGTGCATTTTGTACACAGAAAACACGAATCAATAGTTGAGGCATTTTTAAGAAATACAGTATGTTTAAAAAATGAACCTGTGTAATTGATGCATAAGTAAATACTGTGAAAAATAAAACATAAGTGTGCCAAAACGTTTCGCTTAATGTGTGTGTATATATATATATATATATATATATATATATATATATATATATATATATATATATATATATATATATATATATTTCGATAGGATGGGATTTTTACGACATTTGTCCGTCACGTGACCACACAACTAAATCGACGTCACACAAAGGACGTAAGAAAGGCCGCTTGCATTGCACTAACCTATATATACTTAAATGGTACATGGATTAATTAATGTAATGTAACAACCCGTTCATTTCATCATTTCATCATTAAGTCAAATGCGTGATAGTAGTCAATGTCTTGTAAATGTAATGTCAATGTATCGTCTTTATGTCGTGTATGTATCTGTTATGTACTTATTGAGTATGCAAGTGGTCATTCCGGTTCTCGCATGAGAGAGCTATTTATAGATATATAGGGGGCGCTTTATCTAACCAAATTACCCGTGCTAACCTTCCCGGCAAAATTACTACCATCTAATGAACCGACGTGAACGAACAAACATGCATAGTTGTATTCCTCTTATTCGTTACTATAGTATTATTGCATTATTGTAATAATGATGTTTTATCGTTGTTGAAACTATATTGTAAAAAAGGTTGTGTTTACAGGCTTATTTCGTAAGTCTACGAAATAAAATAAGAGAAAAGAACCACTGGTTATATAATGTCAAAAAAAATCCTTTAAAAAATTGACTGTTGTCTTATATTTATTGCTTTACCGGATTGATCAATGTTTATGGCTCTGTCAGATTGTCGAGCTTTGAGAAACAATGACTTATTAAAGTATTATCTTAAAGGCAAATTTGTCAGAGCTTATCTTAATTTGACTTCAAACTAATTTTAAATCCAAGAACTTTTTTAGCGTTCTTCTTTCAGGAAATTATGAAAAAAGTAAATGTGCTGAGTGCTATATATAACGGCATCTTTTTAACTAACTTGGCCATGTTCCAACAAAAATAATGTATATGAACGGTTTTAGATATTAAGCAGTTAAACTTGATGACGTTTTTCTTTGGAATCTGAATTATTTTTGCAATAAATCAATTCACTGGCAAATCAATTTAAAATTTGAATTACAAGTATCATGTTTAAACACAAAAATAAATTAATACCATTATATCAGATTAAACAAATTACTTTTACTGATTTGCCAGCATACTTCTGAGATTGTTTTCGATCGAAAAAGGCCGAGGTGCTCCGAATAGAATAATGACCGAGATAACTTGAACAAGCTTTTGCGTTTAGACAAGGGCTAGATAGTGACAACACAAAGAAACGCATTCATTAAACTGTTGCAATATTCATATGTATAGTTTATAAAATTAAGCTGAACCACTTGATTTTGATGTAGCAGTCTGCGTTTGATCGTGACTGATTTTTGTTTATCCGTCAATTAAAGTCAATGCTCTTTCAGTCACTTCTGCGCAAATGATCTAATAAAACATAATAAGTGATGTCTTACTTGTACCGTTCATTTGGTAGCATAACCACTGCATAGGTCGAAATAGCAATGAATTATACACCGACAAAAACATTTTTTAAGAAGTAGCCTCCTTACTCTTTTAAAATCAAAAATAAATAAATTCATCAACTTCGTCCACCCGACCAAATATATATTTTTTTATAATAGTTCGATCCAAGCAAGCAATTGAAAGATTGTTTTTTTTTAACTTGTTCAGCCGTTTTTGCACTATGCTTTTTTGTTTTTTGATACTGCATACGTTTCCGTCACATAAATATATTTTAATATGAATTCGGCTGCCTTTAAGATCGGCCAATAGTGAAAAATATAATTTATATTTGATACTTCTGTAGTAACCCCCATATCTTTTTGGGGAAAACTCTTGCTGGCCTAGGGGGTGGGGGGAATATATTCCGCATTCATTTGCTCAGGGCTATGGTTGGATAGAATGATTGGTACAAAGCAAATGTTAAATGGTGCAGAAATAAGCGATAAGCTTGTAGCAATGTAATTGTACGTATGTTCCTAATTTACTCTTCAATTATTTTGAGGCTCGACAATTGTAGAAACCGTATCATAATGGAAATAAGTTTATCGTTATGACCACAATAGCAATGGATATGATGGCACACCGCCTGTGACAAACATTGATGTGATTTTCAATATACTATTGCAACATCGTTATTTTAAGCGTGTGTCTCCGTTTATTTTTCTGTTACATGAATGGTGTCGGTAATGCCAACAACACTCGTAAAACATGTTCCGTGGAACGAGCGCAAAGCTAGTATGTTCTTTTTTCAGTCGAACAGGGAGAATAACTCGAAAAGTGTAAGAGCCAGAGCTCCATGCTATATGTGTGCATATTGACACTGACAATCAGGATATCAAGTTCAAATGGCACAACTTGAATTGTTTTTGAGTTATGGGCAAGCTAAAAGTATAAGATGAAAGTATGTGCACAACGAAAAGGTCAACAACATCGATACCATAGAAATAACACTTCCTCAAGGTTTTCCTTCGAAATTTACATCCGGCTAAAAAGTACAATATATTTAGCGCTACACGAGGGCTTCAGTGCAACTTTAAGTTCCAATCCTAAAAACTTGGTTGCCTAGTGATTCATTTCAGACACGTGCAACCTTTATGCTTCTTGTTGAAAATTGCATGGGAAATAAGAGTTATAATAATAAATAAAACGTCAATCAAAAAGCTCCAATAATGTACAGGAAAACATAAAATTAATTTCGATTTAACTTCAGTTTCTATTATTTCGGTTCAAAACTCATGAAATAATGTCTAATAGGCATTTACAAGCTATAATTTCTCTTAAATTGAAAAAATATTAAGCTCCATAATTGAACTAGTTAAATATAGAATTTATTATTTCCAACGCGATATTTTGTTACAACTTTGAATGTCGTATAATCGGCCTCAGTGAACGGTAGGAACATATTTGACTTCGTAAAGCAAATCATGTGTGTTTTTTTCAACATGACTACCAAATTAACTTTCGAGTTGATTTCAGCCGATTCAATGGCTAACTTTGCCTAAGGCTTATTGCAGATTATTAAATTATCTTAACTTCATTTGTTAAGATAATTTAATGCCACATTGAGCGGTCTTAAACGAACGTTAGGTTGTATTATTAGTATTAGAATTAGTACAATACAGCTTTTCAAAATATCATATGAGTATCTTTCTTATATAGCTTCCATGAAATAGTCAAACACTATACAGGCTGTCTTTCCCAATTCAATATTTTCGGTTCCATTTGAAATTCAGTTTCTATTATTGCAATGAGAAACCTATACAAAACAGTTAAACAAAATCTCAAAATTTTAATTATCTTATATTGCTTCCAGGAACAACTATAATTTATAATTTGTAATTATGACTATAAATTTAACCCGTGCGTGTAACAAATCAGAATTTAATTTATTGTGTCCAACGAGATATTTTGTTGCCAGTTTGCATGTCATATAATCCGTCTAGTGAACAATCGGAAGATAATTGACTTCTTAATATAAATGAGGATATTTTTTGTTGACATCTTGCCAGTAATTAACGTTAAGTGGATTGCAGCTATTTTAACGACGAAAAATGTCCCATCTTATTACGTGGGAGAAGATTAGTACCGGTACTGTACCTGTATGAATTGAATATTGATCAAACTCTGTTTAACAAACGTTTTAATGGTGTCAACTGTTTCGATCTTGGGTTTCAATTCCAGCTATAATCTAAGATTGTATTAACATGATCTAGCAGTGTCTAACTCCATTGATGCACGTACACATATAAGGAACTTATTTCTCCCATAATAATAGAGGACTCTGACTTTTGATTTCATTTTAAACTAGTGTATTTTCAGTGCCAGATAATATATGAATAAAATACTAAATAAAATTAAAATAATATTTCTTTCTCTTTGAATGCCAAAGAGTGAACTATATCGCTTTGAGGAAATACCGAAATGTTTGGCCGGGCTTAGAGCACTTTCAAAAATTATTTTAATACTTAAAGTGAATCAAGTTCCTATTTTTGTCCCCTTCCTAGTAAAACTATACACAAACTAAAAATGAACTTTTACGTTTTTTGGAGCCATTCAAACGGCCAAAATGCCATTTGTTTGAAGAATGTTAGTATCTGTACAATAACCAAGAAGAATGGTGCTTTAAGCCATATCGAGTCGTTTCATTGCAATTGATATTCTATAATCGCTTTTAATACTCTTACAATACAGTTTTACACAAAAATCATAATATTGTATTTCATTGATATATCTCCAACGGGCCATTATTTAATATAATCTTGATCCGTAGACATTCCTCATTGATATCATTCATTTTATTGGTAAAATACAGTTACTGTCCAATCAGAACACTTGTATTTTGATCTTATTTTTTAGTTAAATTCTTAATTTGGCATTGCAAATGACCCCAGAAATGAATCAAGCACTAACCAAGTAAACATTATGTTGTCAAAACCTTCGTTTCTATTTGAAATCAAGGTATTATTATCGCGATATGAAACCTATTCACATCCAATACATCTAAACAAAATTTTGAATTCATTTTCTTTAATTGCGATTAAAAAACCTATTAACAAGAAAGTTTAATAAACCCTCTTATTTTTTTTTCTTTAATTGTGAATATGAAATCATTTTTTTATTATCGCGATATGAAACCTCTTCATATTAAATCCAGTTTAACATTTTCTCCTAAAACATCGATTCTGTAATATGGTTATAAGGAAAGAGTCCAACACTATCCAGGTTCTGCTTTTATATATGTCAATGTTTTCGTTTATATTTGAAATGCATTGTCTTTAATTGTGATTTAAAAACCTATCCACAAGAAAGTTTAACAAAATCTCATATTACCTCTATTCCTAATATGGATTGCATAGACAATATTAAATGTATTAAGTCAGACGAGATCTTGTGTTGCCAGTTTGCATGTCATATAGTCGGGTTTTATGAACTTAAAACATATATTTGACTTCTTGAACTAAATCAAGTTCTAATTGTTGTCATCTATTAAGTTTAAAAATTTCCAAACTAACTTCGATTTAACTGTGGCCATTTTTAATTGCTTGAAATGCCTCAACTCAATTGGTTGCAGAATTTAAGTATTTGCTCTGTTACCGTATTAGAATGTTCATGAACTGAATATATATCAAGCTAGATTTTACAATCATTTGAATGATATCAACTACTTGAGATTTAACTTTTGAATCTCAATTTCAGCTTAACCGAAGATTCTATGTATTTGCTCTTTTTTATGGATTCTCCATTCATACAAAGAAAAGTTCAAGGTCGACAGATAACTTTATCCATTATAAAAAAGAATAATGAGTTTGCTTTTATTTGATTTTAAGCTGGTTAAAGTCCGTCACAGACATTACGAAAACATGCTCCGTGAATTAAGTGACGGAAAAGCATTCTAGTTGAAACTGAAGAGAGTATTCTATATTGCTTCAAGGAAATGAAATGCAATTATAAACATATGGGGGTATCTAGTCAATATTAAAACTATTGAGTCCATTGCCAATTTGTATGTCGTTTAATCGGGTTCCGGGAACTTTGACGGAATATTTTCTTATTATTAAAATGAATAAAGTTCTTATTTTCAGTTAAATGACTTCCAAATTAACTTAAAAGTTTCAGGCGATTTTAAGGTTAAAATTGCCTCTTTTCATTTGTTCAGAAAATTTAAGTACCTGCAAAAAAACATATAATAATGTGTATGTGTGTGAGACCATAGTAAGCTGTATATAAAGGAAAATCAGATTCATTTATAATTGCTATTATAAGTGGTACAATACAGCTTTAGCAAATATCATATGATTACCATTTTCTTATATGGCTTTATTGAAAAATTCAAACTCTCTCAAGGCTGTCTTCTCAAAGCAATATCATTATTTCCATTTGAAATTCTGTTTTTATCATCGCGACGAGAAACCAATACAACACAACTTAACAGAATTTCATAAGATTACAATTCTTTGATATTGCTTCCAGACACAACCACGTCATTTTAAGCTTTTCAGTTTAACTAGTCAATATAAAAACTGTTGAATCCAACGAGATATATTGTTGCAGTTCTGAACGTCATATACTCGGCTCAATTGAATTGTCGGAAAATATTTGACTTGTTCAAAACAAATCAGGTTCTTAATGTTTCTCAACTTATCTTTTAGTTATCTTTATTTTGATTGATTCACATTAAAGGGAGAGAACTGTCTCATTTAATTTCTTTGGAAAAGATTAACACGTGAATTGCAACCGTATTTAATTCCAGCTTCAACAAGCTATTATATTTACTTATTCTACTCTCTAAGTGTGTCTAGCTCGATTGATACACAAAAAGTGAAGGTTCAACAGACAATTTCTTGCAATGTAAAAGAGGGTGCTGACTTTCCTTTTAATATTTTTTTTTGTAAAACAGTGTATAGTCCGAGCCATACACTATGGACAAAATCGTTACTAGAATTAAAGGACGGTAAACTATTCTGTTTTGCTTCCATTACAATCCAAGTTATTTTAAGCCTATGCGTTTTCCTTGTCTATATAACAACTATATTTCTTCAAGGAATTAACGGGTTTCTTGCACATTTGAAAGATAATCGACTTCTTATGATAAATCAAGTTATTTTTTGTCATCTTCCCAGTGAAACGACTTCCATTTTACGATTAATTTGATTGCAGCCATTTTATGGCAAAAAATGACTTTCATCTCATTTTTTGGAGAGTTTAAGTATCTGTACTGGAACCGTTTTGGACTGTCTATGTGAATAATGTAATATAGAGACTTCTTCAAAAAGATTCTTGTTTCTGTTATCGCTTAACAATACAAACTATTACATTACAGATTTACATAAAACTCATAAGATTACAATTCTGTAATACAGATTTTTTGGCCGATATTCAATACTTAGACTTACCTCATTGACTACATTCAGTCTATTGGTCAACTATCTTGAGCGTCCAATGAAAGCACTTGCATTTTGATCTTTAATTTAAGCTAAATCTCTTACTTACATATTGAATATGGCCCTATGAAAAAGTCAAGCACTATCGAGGCTCTGCTTTTATCAAGTCAATATTTTCGTACAATCCTACCTATGTGATCATTAGGGAATTACGGTAATTATGTGGTCTTGATAATTGTTTACTGTTAACTGTTATTGCATGATGCCGGTCACCTGACCAGTCATTTGATTAATATAGAATTGTTGGTTCTAAAACAGGTTTTAATGCTTTTATCATTAATATTCCTTCTATTTATAGTAACCAATGATTGTATGTTTTTTTGGGGATTTTTAACCAATGAATGTCTTTGTTTAAGCTTTTGGTGAACTTTGGGCAAATAATGTTTCTCGTGAACATTCTGATTTTCTGATTTCTGGCGTGAAAACTTCTCAAAATAATTAAAAAAAAACAATTTGGAGCGAAACATCAAATTAAAGGTATTTGCTTCTTTTAATTTATTCTATTTATATTGCAATTGAGATTAAAAAAATGTTATTTGAGATTTAATACTGCTGGAATTTGACCTGGTATTTTAACAAATAACTTAATAATTATCAACATGCATGTTTCAGCATTAGCATAGAACATGTAGTCGAAGTTGAGAGACCGGTCTTCGATGTCAGTAATGTAGTCTACTAGAGATTATATTCTAGGTGTGTGTTTTATGTAAAACAAGAATTGTAAATTTCTTTATATTGTGTTTCATATAATTAAATATATTAACGGTTTAAATAACCTACATAAAATAAATGGAACTTGCTGTATTTGCGTATTTTGTCTCATGTTCTTTTGTTTGTATTTTAATACGTTGTATTTACAATTTAATCATAACTATGTACTATGTTTGTTTCAGGAAATAAGCTCAGCTCACATATGCTATTAAAATATGGTAAACATAAATTTAATATAACTGAAAATACAGAACTAAAAAGACTCACGCCTTATATATTCTCCTTAGTCATGCCTCTTTTGTTACATTCAGTCAATTGGCCAATTATTGTTATTGTCCAATCAGGGTTATTGCATTCTCATCTTAAATCTAAGTTAAATCTTAGTTTGACATTTAATATGGCACCAGAAAAGAATCAAACACTACCCAATATTTATGTGAAAAACTACAGAAACAAGCTCAGTAGCCAAATGTTTAACATAAACCCCGTTTAATTGCACAGGGTAAACGCCAAAGACATAGAACACAAAAACAAAAACTCACAAACAAGAAACATGGAACAACAGAACAAACTATCGTTTCCACGTGAAATATAGTTGGCATTATCGTGCTAAGATATCTTATGTGCATAGCTTAACAAAATCTCAAAATATTTCAATTTTCTTAAAACTTTATCTAGTCAAGTTCCCACTTTATATTTGAAATTCAGTTGGTGTTTTTTTAAACATACACAACACAATTTAACAAAAAAAATATTTCAATTCATAATATTGTTTCAAGGAAATCCACGCATTTATAAGCCTTTGCATTTAACTTGTCCATGTGAAATGTATCTAGTCCATCTTCTGATGCCAGTTTGCATGTCGCATAATCGCTTTAAGTGAACTATAGAACAACAACTGAGTTCTTAATAATAAATCAATTATTTATGTTATTTTCGTTGGTACATTTGCTTTTCCAGGAATATATATATATTCAATTTAAACTTTATCGGCTGCGATGAAAGACAATTGGGTGTTTTATTATTAATCAATTAATTTGTGTGTTATTTTCACATACTGCGGTCCGTTTGTCTTGAAGACAAATATTTACTTAATTTGAAATTAAATTTAAAATCAAGGCTGCGATGAAAGACAGTTCAGTTCTTCATAATAAATCATTAATTATTTGCATAATTTTCCACACGGCAGTACATTTGCCTCAGTTATGTTGTGTGCTTTCCCATACATTGGCCTTGAGAAATAGATAAATATGAATTTGATTTATACTATATCGGCTGCGATAACACTGTTATGTTGTGTGCTGCTTTCCCATGCTGCAGTACATTTGCGTCGAGAAAGAGAGAAATATTTTGCAGTGCTGCTATGACAGGCAATTGTGTTTTTTATAAAAAAAAATATAATTTTGTTTTATTACCTCATGCGGCAAGTACATTTGCCATGCTCTTGCCTAATAAATCACTGATGGTTTTGTTTGTGTTATTTCCTTTTAAGCGTTAACATCCCCATGCCTTCTGTTTGAATTATTTTGATATCTATTATATTAGTACATAACTGTGCTCTTTGCTTCAAGTGGTGTGAACATCGAGCTTAGGTTTAGGTGAAAAAGAGTTATTGGCAATAAAGTTATTATAGCTAAGGCCTTTTTTTAATTATATGTTTTACGAACGGCCAGAGTTGTGAAGTGTCGTACGAAGAGGAAATAAAAATAAAAATAAAATTACATTTCTGGAAAAGCAAAAGCTATGATGTATTCTCTATGATTTTCTATTTTAATGTCAAGTCAATATGTAAGTGTGTGCACATTTGTGTTTGCTTTATCTGACAAGTTAACTTCATATTTTCATTAATCACTCTTTATACTTTGTAAACACACATTCTGTCCAACAAGCAATCCAAACAACACTGGTGGTCCAACCAACACTTCCGGTCCAACCATTCATAATAACTGTTGTTCAACCAACACGTATGTTCCATCCAATATAGCGGTCCAGTAAGCAATAGATGCCCAACCAACAATAGTGTTTCAACAGGCACTAGCTTTCATCATGTTGCTACCAATCTAGCAGCCCAACTGATTGTAGTGATGTTCTTCATTGAAAGTGATGGTCTCAGTAGATAACATCAGCATATCATATCTGTAAAGAAAGGAATGGAACACTAAAAGTATATTTTTTATAAAAAATATTAGTTTCTCTCAGACTTATTTATGGATGGGTTTTAAGACAATCTGGACCCGATTTAATTCCAGGCCTGGGTGTATGTGACTAGTCCGGTGGCCATCATAATGTTTAAACATAACTTACTACATGTAGTAACTAGTATCATTCAGAAGCTGAGAACACTACAAAGGTGACAGCATAACATAATTACTCTTTCTAAGTATTTTTTTTTATTACATAGTAATAAAACATACAGAGCAGCATAAATATCATAATTTATATTGATGATGATTTATATATGTTCATTCATAAGACTATGACATAGTTATACTGTACCTGGTAATGAACATACAGATTCCTCCTTATAGATTATCACTGTCAGATAGTAAAACAGCCTAATGTATTATTTGTGTTAATTTTCAAAACAAATGTTTTAGAATAGATGATATTTTTTGTTATTAATAAAACTCCAATTAGAATAGTAACCGCAGTCTTTTCTGAACCATCTACCCCACCCACCAGAACTAAACTGTCCAGGTAAACAGTCAAGCGATTTAGAGCTCATGACATTCAAATTATATCAAAATAATGTAATATAAACTCATTTAAATGACAAATCTATTAAAAATAAATAAATAATAACAAACCTGGAACGATAATTAGTCCATATTTATCGCTGTTATTATACTTCGTTATAACCTGGAAATAAACCGGAAGTCACCCTGCCACAAAGGATTATCCGGGTGAACTAAAACCCGGTACCAGGTATCGATATCGAGAAAAGCCGTTATCACAGTTTATGATACCGGATTATGTTCATACCGTGTTATTTAAAGTATGCATTGGTTGTCAAAAAGCAATTAAAAACGGACCGTGGATACTTGGATTTATGATCCGATATAAACCCTGATATCATCATAATTCGGTATCAGACAGTAATACCGGATACCGGGGGATTCCAGATACCGGATACCAGGTTTTTATCACCAGCCTGCGAATCCGATGAATTTTTTTCATACCAATATTTTTACAGCTTTTGCGATGTCCTCTGCTTTTTATGATTTTCCGCGATAAAGTTTCATCGGCGGAAATAAAAAAAACGAAATCACAATTTTATTTTTATTTCAAAAATGAGCTTTTTTGAGCGGCGGTGTTCGTAAAACATAGAATCAAATAAGAAAGGCCTAAATTCAGATCATAGTTTCTGTGACACAGAAGTTGAAATTTATTTGACAAAAACATTTTTTAATTACTAAAGAGTGTCATCGAAGTATATGTTATATGTCAATGTTGGTGATCTACGGAATATCTATTTTCTGTAGTTGTTCGAAGTTTGAGTCTAACTTATTTGGTGTTCTTCGATGCATTCGTCAGAATCGATCTACGTAAATTGAATGAACAGATAATTTCAAATTCCTTGATTTATATTGACACACTCAAAATACAAATACTAAATCGAGAGATGGACTATCAATTCATTTGTTACGCTGATGCGACACATATTTATTAAGAATATAATGAAAAATTCTGCATGAAAACCCTGACTAGTGTCTGGTATTATGGTTTTTATCCAATAATTGGATGATTCAGCTTTTCTTTGGATGTCAAACTCAATTGTAACGCGGGGGAAAATCGCTAAACAAATAAATCCTTCCATAGGAAAGAAGAACGCTGACTTCGCCTTAAATTTGATTTAAACTAATTTATAATATCACCGTTTCTTAATTCAGGAAAATGCCAATATACCAAAATTTATCATTTCCGACTAGAATAAGCCCGTATTTTTGGGAAAGACCATCCTTTCATATAAGCTGTAAAGTTCATATTATTCTTTTTCGTAACGACATATGTTCCTTATACAACACATCCGAAAATAAAAACATTTCCATTTCAAAACGTAAGTCAGATATAAGAGTGAATGAAAATAAAGCATTTTATATAACGTTGCATTGTCAGTACCTGCATTATATGGACTTCAGTTGTGGCCATTTACATAATAAGTTCTTGAATTGCGGTCTTAGCATTATAAGTACATGAGTTATGGCCCTTTGCATTATAAGTACTTGAATTATGGTCATTTTCATGAAAAGCACTTCAATTACAACTCTTTTCATTATAAGCACTTGCATTTTGGCCCCTTGTATTATAAGTACTGTTGTTATGGCTCTTTGCCTTATACGCACTTGAGTACTGGGCCTTTTCATTATTAGTAAATGAAATTTGGCCCTTTCCACTTTAAGCACTGGAATTATGGCTCTTTGTATTATACATACTTGAATAATGGCCCTTCACATCATACGAATCAAAGGTACACGAATTATGGCCATTTGTATTTTCAGTTCTTGAATTATAGTCCTTGCTTTATACGTACTTAAATTAGGAACCTTTGCTTTATAAGTATCTAATTATGGCTCTATGCAGTAAAAATACTTTATTTATGGCCCATTGCATTGCAAGTTCTAGGATCTTATGTAATTAAACTTCTTGAGTTATGGTCATTTACTTTATAAGTGCATTAGTTATCGCCCTTTGGTTTATACGGACTTGCATTATGGCCCTTTGAATTTCTAGTACTTATATTATCACCCTTTGCATAATAATCATTTGAATTATGGCCCTTTGCATTAAAGGTACTTGATTCATGGCCCTTTCCATTATTAGTTCTGGTAAGACGGCTTTGTTTTGTTAGTTCTAAATGTATGGTCACTGACTTTATCATTTACTCGCAGTATTGCCTAATGCAGTATACGTACTTGAATTAGTATGCATTATCAATTGCTAAACACATGATTGTCTGGACACAAATCTTTAAATTATGTGAAATTTTCTTTTGAATGGACATAAAGGCATTACGTCAGCGTTGCCAGACCATGATTTCTCGAAAATTGAAAGCTTATATGAGGGCATTTTTGTAGTACTGTTAGATGATCGAAGTAAGCACCATTTACGATCAGTGTCACTAAAACATAGCCGAATGGGTGATTGAAAATTTACAAGTTAAGATTTCTATGTTAACAACGATGATGTTAAAAACGTTATGAACTTTAACAAAGTTCTGAATAATCGACACAATGTTTCATTTTTGTTATCTGATAAAAAGAAATCGCACTTCGTTAACAAATGTATCTTTTTGAAACCAGAACACTTATATTGTTAGAAGACATTGGTAGGCACCTTGACCTTGGTGGTGATTCACAATTATGTTGTTAAACCTCGACTCGGAACCGAGCAGGGGGGTTGCGGCTTTACGAACCATCTCCTTCAACCACATGTGCTCTATGTTCGACATTACATGGACCTCTTCCTCGCACTACAGGCTCTTTGTGTTCATGTTGTCGGTCTAAGGGTAAAAACTAAGAACGTTATAACCAGTAAATGTTACCTCCAAAATATGGCACTTTTTATGAATACGTGCAAAACGTTACATTTCCTAAACCATTGAGCAGAAGAAAACGGATAAACTTTTCATAATGTAATTGACTTGCAAGCAATGGTCAGTTTGTCAAATATATTTATATGAACTTTTTAGTTCGAAATAGTTCGAATCAGCTGATCGATTGAGTAATGCAACCTTATGCTATTCAAATTTACAAAGATATATCAGCATTGGTTAACTGTTTGTGTGATTGACAATTGGCCGATGACTGCTTTGATGAAGCATTTTAATGTTTTTTTTTAATAATCTATTTTAAAAGTTTTTTTTCCATATATTTACATAGTCAAATTTAATGTAAGGTTTATGTAATAAATATATGTATATTTGTATTACATTAAATTAATGAAAATAAATTAATTGTGATATTATAAGCACACATTAGCATTCTAATTATTGATGGATTTCAATGCAAAATATTATTGAGCAATGACGGATACATCAGGAATTTTTACTGCCGCATCATTTCCCGTGTTTGCGTAGTACCGGTACTGTAGCTGTATGAATTGAATATTGATCAAACTCTGTTTAACAAACATTTTGATGTATCAACTATTTCTATCTTCAAAGATTGAGTTTTAATTTCAGCTTTAATCACAAATGATATTTATGTGCTCTTAGAATTTCTAACTCCATTGATGCACAGAAAACATAAGGAACAACCATAGATCAAACTTCTCCCATAGTAATATAGGAAA
Organism: Mya arenaria; assembly: GCF_026914265.1. Taxonomy (NCBI): domain Eukaryota; kingdom Metazoa; phylum Mollusca; class Bivalvia; order Myida; family Myidae; genus Mya; species Mya arenaria. The sequence continues at coordinate 55,103,639 of NC_069135.1, forward strand.
CTGTTTTTCTATTAAATTTATTTTTAAACTAGTTTATCATCAGTGCCAGACGACATAAAAAGAAGATTTACTAGAATGAAATTAAATTTACTTTCTTTCAGAATTCCAAAGAGTAAAATATATAGCTTCGAGGAAATATAAAAATGTTAATTCGGGTTTCATGCACTTTCAGAATTTATGCAACTTCTTAAAGTGATTCAAGTTCCTATTGTTTTCCCCTTCCTAGTAAACATATAAATCAAATAAAAATGAACGATTACGTTGTTTGCAGCCATTGGAATGGTCAAATTTCCTTTGTTTGGGGAATTTAAGTATCTGTACAATAACCAATGGTGATGTGCTTTACTATAATTATATTGAGTGGTTTCAATTGCAATCTATAATCGCTTTTAACACTCTTTCAAAACAAATTCGAGGGTTGACAATATCAATCTCACACATGCTGCCATATGATATTTATTTTATTATACCGAACAAAATAAAGTACATACAAAAGTTTTAAAATGTTTTTAATTCATTTAATTAAACAAGTTTAACAAGGTTAACAAAATATAACATATAAAAATAATTATATCTAGAACAAAAGTCCTCTGTTAACTTGTCGACAGTTCCTATCGTCTGAGATTTTGTGTACATATTGAATAGTGACGTCACTGCTGTTTGTGTATAAGGAAGGCAATCACGTCATGATTTAGCTTAAATATTGAAGCAGTTATTTGCCCTTATATGACATTCAAAATATTACTGCGAGCACATGACCTGACATTAAAATTCCGCTTGGTCACGTGTCAAAAAGATTGAAATGTTTCTGATTGTCAAAATATCTCTTTTTCGGGTAATGGGATGTTACCATTGTAGACAAAAGTGAGGTATAATAATAAATGTATTCAGATAAACGAGATCTTGTGTTGCCAGTTTGCATGTCATATAATCGGGTTTGACTTCTTGAAATAATTCAACTTCTGTTTTTGCCATCTTCTAAATTTAACAACTTCCTAATTGACTTTGATTTTATAACAGCCAATTTTAAATTGTTTGCAGAATTTAAGTATCTGCACTGTGACCGTATGTGAATGTTCATGAACTGAACACATATCAAACTCGGTATCATTTGGATGATATCAATTACTTAAGATTTAACGTTAGAATCTCATTTCCAGCTTAACCTAAGATTTATGTATTTGTTCTTTTCTATGCTCGTCTAACTCGATTGAAACACAGAAAAGTTCAAGATCATCAGATAACTTCTCCTATAGCAAAAGAGGACAATGTCTTTGCTTTAAGTCGATTTTAAGCTAGTTAAAGTCCGTCCTAGACAGTATGAGAAAACTTATCCTAGGATTAAATGTCGAAAAGGCATTTTTGGTTAAAACTCCAGAGATTATTCTATATTGCTTCAATGAAATACAATGCAATTATAAAAATGTGAGTGTATCTAGTCAATATCACACTATTGAGTCCATTGCCAATTTGCATGTCGTTAAATCGAGTTCCGGGAACTTTTTCGGAATATCTTCGAATTCCTAAAGTTAATCAAGTTCTTAATTTCGTCAGCTTCCCTGTAAAATGACTTCCAAATTAACTTTAAAGTTGATTTCAGGCAATTTAAAGGCTAAAATTGCCTCTTCTCATTTGTTCAGAGAATTTAAGTACCTGCAATAAAACCATATAAAAATGTGTATGTGTGTGAGGCCATAGTTAGCTATGATGAAAATCAGGTTCAATTATAATTGCTATTATAAGTGGTACAATACAGCTTAAGAAAATATCACATGATTATTATTTTCTTATATGGCTTTATTGAAAAATTCAAACTCTTTCCAGGCTGTCTTCTAAAAGCAATATTATTATTTCCATGTGAAATTCAGTTTTGACCATCGCAATTAGAAACCAATACAAAACAACTTAACAAAATCTCGTCAGATTACAATTCTTTGATATTGCTTCCAGGAACAGCCTGGTCATTTTAAGCTTTTGCATTAAACTATTCAATATAAAAACTATTGAGTCCAACGAGATCTTTTGTTGCAATTTTGAACGTCGTATAATCGGCGTAAGGGAATTGTCGAAATATATTCGACTTTAAAACAAATCCGGTTCTTTATCTTTTTCAACTAGCGAGTAAATATCTTTTATTTGACTGTAGCAGTTCAAATGGAGAGAAATGTCTCATTTTATTTCTTTGGAAAAGATTAATACCTGCAGTGTAACCGTATTAGAATGTTTATAATGTGACTTCATGTCACACTCTGTTTTATAAAACACTCGAATGACGTCAACTCTTTCTAGCTTTAACGTTAGAATTTAAATTCCAGCTTCAATCAAAGATGAACTCTCAAATTCCAAAACTATATTTAATCTAGGAATTGATATGTCGTTTCGGGTTTCTTGCACTTTTGGAAGATAATCGACTTCTTATAATAAATAAATATTTTTGTTATCTACCCAGTAAAACGACTTCTATTTAACGTTTAATTTGACTGCAGCCATTTTAATTGCCAACAATGACTTTTATCTCATTTGATTGGAGAATTAAAGTATCTGTACTGGAACAGTTTCGGACTGTCTATGTGTAAAAGGTTATATTGAGACTTCTTCAACTAGAATTTAGTTTCTGTTATAGCTTAATAATACACACTCTTACAGATTAATAAAAATCTCATAAGATTACAATTCTGTAATCTAGCTTGCATAGAACACAAAAAAAAATTCAAAAACAAGAAACATGGAACAAAAGCACAAACTATGGTTTTTAGTTGGCTTTATCGTGCTTAGAAATCTAAAGTGCATAGCTTAACAAAGTCACAAAATATTTTAATTCTCTAATATTGCTTCCAAAAAGGTCAAACACTATATAGGCTAACTTTTTCTTTTCAAATTCATTCTTTATTTTTGAAATTCAGTTGGTGTTTATCTGAAACAAACACAACACATTTTAACAAAAAAATCATATTATTTCAATTCATAATATTGTTTCAAGGAAATCCACGCATTTATAAGCCTGTGCATTTAACTTGTCAATGTTAAATGTATCGAGTCCATCTTCTGATGCCAGTTTGCATGTCGCATCGTCGCCTTAAGTGAAAAACTGAAAGACAACTGAGTTCTTCATAACAAATCAATTATTGATGTTATTTTCCCTTTCGTTGAAACATTTGCTTTCCCGGAAATATACATTCAATTTGAAATTTGTCGGCTGCGATGAAAGGCAAAAGGGTGTTTTATTATAAATCAATTAATTTGTGTGTTATTTTGACATACTGCGGTCCGTTTGTCTTGAAGAAAAATGTTTACTTAATTTGAAATTAAATTCAATTTAAAATCAAGGCTGCGATGAAAGACAGTTGAGTTCTTCATAATAAATCATTAATTATTTGCATAATTTCCCACACGGCAGTACATTCGCCTTGCAGATAATTATTTATTTAATTCAAAATAGCTCGGCTGCGGTTGAAGTCATTCGAGTTCTCCATAATAAATCAGTAGTTTTTGTTGTTTTTCTATTCAGAGGGGCATTTGTATTGCAGATAAATAATTATTTAGTTATATTTTATCGGCTGCGCTAAAAGACGATGGAGTTACCTCAGTTATGTTGTGTGCTTTTCCATACTGAAGTACATTTGTCTTGAGAAAAAGATAAATATGTATTTTATTTATACTATATCGGCTGCGATAACACAGTAATGTTGTGTTGTGCTTTCCCATGATGCAGTACATTTCGAGAAAGAGAGAAATATTTTGCAGAACTGCTATGACAGGCAATTGTGTTCTTTATAAAAAATAGATAATTTTGTTTTATTTACTCATGCGGCAGTACATTTGCCATGCTCTTGCCTAATAAATCACTGATGGTTTTGTTTGTGCCATTTCCTTTTAAGCGTTAACATCCCCATGCCTTCTGTTTGAATTATTTTGGTATCTATTATATAAGTACATAACTGTGTGCTTTGCTTCAAGTGGTGTGAACATCGAGCTTAGGTTTAGGTGAAAAAGACTTATTGGCAATAAAGTTAAATTCATATCATAGTTTCTGTGACACAGAAGTTGAAATTTATTTGTCAAAAACATGTTTTAATAACTAAATTGAGTGTTTCCCAAGTAAATGTTAACATTCAATGTTGGTGATCTACGGAATATCTTTTTTCTGTAGATGTTCGAAGTTTGAGTTTTACTTATTTGGTGTTATTCGATGCATTCGTCAGAAAAACGTAAATTGAACGAACAGATAAATTCAAAATCCTTGATTTATATTGACACACTCAAAATACAAACACTTAATCGAAATATGGACCATCAATTCATTTGTTACCCTGATGCGACACATTTTTATTAAGAATAAAACGAAAATTTCTGCATGAAAACCTTGACTAGTGTCTGATAATATGGTTTTTATCTAATAATTAGAAGAATAAGCTTTTATTACGATATCAAACTCAATTGTAACGCGGGGAATAATTGCAAAACAAATTAATACTCCCATAGGAAAGAAGAACGCTGACTTCGCCTTAAATTTGATTTAAACTAATTTATAATATCACCGTTTCTTAATTCAGGAAAATGCCAATATACCAAAATACATCATTTCAGTACATCATTTGTATTTTCAGTACTTGAATTATAGCCGTGCTTTATACGTACTTAAATTAGGGACCTTTGCTTTAATAGTATTTGAATTATGGTTCTATGCAGTAAAAATACTTGATTTATGGCCCGTTGCATTGCAAGTTCCAGGATCTTTTGTATTTAAACTTTTTGGGTTATGGCCATTTACTTTATAAGTGCATTAGTTATCGCCCTCTGGTTTATACCAGGGGCTTAGCTTGGTAAATTCAATGAGTAGGCCACGTTGTTCTTGGAGGGTTCGGGGCACCCCCCCCCCTTAAAAGTTTTGAAATCCTATATCGCCGCAGCTGTATTTTTGGGGCATTTTTGAGGCATATTTTGAAGGAAACTAAATTTTATAATTTTGCAGATTTTGCCAAGCTGAAAAGTATATTCCATACAGCAGTTCAAACTTTCAACAAAAAACATAATTAACGCTAATTGAAAAACTCTCCGTACTGTATTCAGAATATATTTATTACATGTATATATAATCGACCACGCCAATAAATGTAATCAGAAGAAATCGGAACTACAATGTACATATAAATCGTACAAATCAAAAACTTTTTGCAGCAAAGGCCGGCTACACTTGCTTCAGAAAAAGTTTAGCTTCCTGCACTTATTTGGAGCGAATGTTAACATTATAATGTCGACGTCCATGTCCTTGTAAATATGCAGTAGTGCCAGCGATGTCTGTGCTTATGCGTTCTTGAACGTCGCCAGTGCATCGGCGGGACTCGACCACCTTGTTTCGCACAAAAAACGCAGTTTTGTTCGCTGCTCAATTTGTTCGAACACAAAGAATATTGGAGCTGTGAACCAACGCGAGATTCTGGCAATGAGCGTTGCAGTGTACGTAATTAGCATCTTTCACAAACAAGAGCCTGAACTTTCGATATTTCCCCGACATGATTGATGCCCCATCGTAGCACGGCGCTCGAACTTTTAAGACATCAAGGTCGGCTTCCTGTAGAAATGACATAATATTGGAACAAAATTCAATTCCTTTGACTGAGGCACACTGAACGAAGCCCAAAAATTCCTCTATTACTGACAACAAATCTGACACAGCGATAACTGTTCTTTAGTTGATTAGTCGGTAACTTCATCTACAAAAATTGCAAAGTATGGACAGTTCCGACAATCGCTAAGAATCCTTTCCTTGACCTGTTCAGCACAAATGTCAATGAGTTTATTTTGGATGTCAGGGGAAGTGTACTAGGCATTATATTGCGCTCTAGCTATGTGCTCCGACAGAATTTCATTGTGTGCAAATGCAGTAAGTATTGCGTAGAAGTTACTAGTTTCCTCTGTATGCCCTCGTAGTGGTATGTTTTGCTTTGTACAGAGAACTATTATTTCCATCGGTCTATGCAAGACATGTCTGTTGTTCTCCACTGCTGTCCTAGCGGAGTCCGACAGTTTCTTGTTAATAGAATCACTTTTTCCAAAGTGTACGTCTTGATAACTTTCAGCTCGAGCGGTAGCATTAATACGAAACGTTTCATTTTCATGACGTTTAACCAACGATGACAAGCTCTTGCATACCGGATGTGTATTTCCGGTCTTGTGACCAGTGGTGGAAAAACCCCATCTTACATCCCCCAAGTAAGATGAGTCAAGCGCAACGACGCGCCACTTTTGATTTCTTTTATTGTATGGTTTATGAAAAGTATATTATGCAATTTCAATAAAGCGCAATCAAATATATAAGTATGCAAAACTTTAATTGAAAATTGAAAATAAATAATCGTAAAAACGCAAGGAACTATTTGATGTTAATAGTGATTTAAAATTACTGCGCTCGATGACGTCAGTAAACAACGTCGCTCGCATTTTTTGGTGAACTGAACAAAAGTGCGTTTTCTACGTCAATTTTTCCCCAATTTTTATTTTTTATTTTTAGATATGCAAGAAAAATTATCAATTATGTTTATCCGGTCCGAATTAAAAAAAATCCGACCCTTGGGCACGCTGCGTGGCCGGTAACTCGGCAATCCTCGTTACCTGCTTACGCGAGTGCCCTCGGGTCGGATTTTTCTATTAGTACCGGAAACACATGATAGATACTTATAATATAATGAGTGTTCGAATTATTTTATGCCATGCGCTGTTCACACGTCGCAAGGTCATACGCATTAAATTTAAAATTATGACACAGAAATGCAGTAGGCATACTGGAATGGAAATGGGTAGGACAGACAAGACGACCAGGTTTCAATCAGAAGACGTCGCTTCGTTTCCTAATCAGTGGCACAGAAGCTAGAACCGCCAATATCCGGATATGGAGTGTCCTGGTCGGCCATGTCAAGCGGTTACAATTTAAAATCAAGCGCTCAATTTTTATCTGAATTCCTTGGTTGCTTGGAAGTTTCGTTACCACACTACTTCGAACCAGTTCTGAAAACCTTCGATTATTTATTTTTTGTAAAAAAAGTGTAACTAATTAAATACGGATTTATTTTGATATTCGATGGGTTCGCTACAGATCGACACTATACCCCTTACCCCCTCACCCTTCAATTTTTATTGCATTTTTGAAATCTTTATTTTTTCATTTTTGAGTAAAATGTGTAAGCAGTGCCTACAGTGCCTAAAGGAAGCTACGCCCCTGTATACGGACTTGCATTATAACGAGTACTTATATTATCAACCTTTGCGTAATAATTATTTGAATTATGGCACTTTGCATTAAAGGTACTTGATTCATGGCCCTTTCCAATATTAGTTCTGGTAAGGCGGCCTTTTGTTTTGTTAGTTCTTGATGTATGGTCACTGACATTATCATTTACTCGCAGTTTGGCCTATTGCAGTATACGTGCTTTGTTATTATGCATTATCAAGTGGAAAACACATGATTTTCTGAACAAAAATCTTTGAATTCTGTGATAATTTCTTCTGAATGGACATAAAGGCATTACGTCAGCGTTGCAAGACCATGATTTCTCGAAAATTGAAGGCATATATGAGGTCATGTTTGTAGTACTCTTAGGTGATCGAAGTAAGCACCATTTACGATCCGTGTCACTAAAACATAGCCGAATGATTGAAAATTTGCAAGTTTAGATTTAAATGTTAACAACGGTGATGTTAATAACACAATGTTTCATTTCTGTTAACTGATAAAAAGAAATCGCACTTCGTTAAAAAATGTATCTTTTGGAAACCAGAACACCTGTATTGTTAGTAGACATTGGTAGGCACCTTGACCGTGCTATTCTCGTGATTCACAGGCATGTTGTTAAACTTCGACTCGTAACAGAGCAGGGGGCGGGGTGCGGCCTCACGAACCATCTCCTTCAACCCCGTGTTCTCTCTGTTCGACATTACATGGACCTCTTCCTCGCACTACATGCTCTTGGTGTTCATGTGTTTGGTCTTAGGGTAAAAACTAAGAACTTTATAACCAGTAAATGTTACTCCAAAATATGGCACTTTTTATGAATACGTGCGAAACGTTACATTTGCTCAACCATTGAGCAAATGAAAACGGACATACTTTTCATAAAGTTATTGACTTGCAAGCAACGGTCAGTTTGTCAAATACATTAACATGAACTTTTTAGTTCGAAATAGTTCGAATCAGCTGATCGATCGAGTAACGGAACCTTATGTTATTCAAATTAACAAACTGTTTATGTGTGATTGACAATTGGCCGATAACTGCTTTGATGAAGCATTTTAATGTTTTTTATTAATCTATTTAAAAAATTTGTTTTCCATATATTTACATAGTGAAATGTAATGTAAGGTTTATGTAAAAATAAATGTATGTATGTATGTATGTATATAACATAAAATTAATAAAAATAAATTAATTATGATATTATAAGCACGAATTTGCATACTAATAATTGATGGATTTCAATGCAAAATATTATGAGCAATGACGGACACAACAGGAATTTTTGCTGCCGCATCATTTCTCGTGATTGCTTTTTCACATTTCATATGGGACGCGTTTAGTACCGGTACTGTAGCTGTATGAATTATAGTGGTCAAACTCTGTTTAACAAACATTTGATGTCAACTATTTCTATCTTTAAAGATTGAGTTTCAATTTCAGCTTTAATCAAAAATTATATTTTTGTGCTTTAAGAATTTCTAACTCCATTGATACACAAAAAAACAAGGATCAACAGAAAACTTCTCACATAGTAATATAGGAAACTATTAAGTTTATTTTGAAACAAGTGTATCCTCAGTGCCAGACGACATGAACAGAAGATTTACTAGAATGAAAATAAATTTACTTTCTTTTAGAATTCCAAAGAGTAAAATATATAGCTTCGAGGAAACACAAAAATGTTAAGTCGGGTTTCGTGCACTTTCAAAATTTATGCAACTGCTTAAAGTGATTCAAGTTCTTATAGTTGTCCCCCTTAGTAAATCCATAAATAAAATAAAATTGAACATTTACGTTGTTTGCGGCCATTGGAATGATCAAAATTCCTTTGTTTGGAGAATTTGAGTATCTGTACAATAACCAAGAGTTATGGTGATGTGCTTAAGTTTATATATATAAATATTTAAGCAGTTACTTGCCCTTATATGACATTCAAGATATCACTGCGATCACATGACCTGACAGTAAAATTTCGCTTGGTCAAGTGTCAAAAAGATTGAAATGTTTCTGATTGTCAATATATCTCTTTTTCGGGTAATGGGATTTTACCATTGCAGACAAAAGTGAGGTATAATAATAAATGTATTCAGATATCATTCAAGTTCTGTTTTTGTCATCTACTAAATTTAACAACTTCCAAATTAACTTTGATTTTACACCAGCCATTTTTTAATTGCTTGATACCTCTCGTCTGAAATGTTTGCAGAATTTAAGTATCTGCTCTGTGACTGTATCATAATGTTCATGAACTGAATTCATATCAAACTCGGTTGCACAATCATTTTTAATGATATTAACTACTTAAGATTTAACGTTAGAATCTCATTTCCAGCTTTACGTAAGATTTATGTATTTGTTTTTTCTATGGACGTCTAACTCAGATGAAACACAGGTAATCATCATTAGGTAACCCTACCATATAAAAAGAGGACATTGACTGCTTAAATTCGATTTTAAGCTAGTAAAAGTCCGTCCCAGACAGTATGAGAAAATATATTATTGTATTAAATGTCGAAAAGGCATTTTTGGTTGAAACTCCAGAGATAATTGTTAGTCCATTGCCACTTTGCCTGTCTTTAAATCGGGTTCCGGGAATTGTTTCGGAATATCTTTGAATTCTTAAAGTTAATCAAGTTCTTTTTTCGTCAGTTTACCTGTAAAATGACTTCCAAATTAACTTAAAAGTTCATTTCAGACAATTTAAAGTCTAAAATTGCCCCTTCTCATTTGTTCAGAGAATTTAAGTATCTGCAATAATACCATATAATAATATGTATGTGTGTGAGGCCATAGTAAGCTGTCTTTAAATGAAATTCAGGTTGATTTATAATTGCTATTATAAGTGGTACAATACAGCTTAGGAAAAAATCATATGATAACCATTTTCTTATATTGCTTCCTTCAAAAATTCAAACACTCTCTAGGCTTTCTTCCTAAAGTAGTATCAGTTATTCTTTTCCATTTGAAATTCAGCTTTTATCATAGCGATGAGACACCATTACAACTCAGCTTAACAAAATCTCATAAGATTACAATTCTTTGATATTGCTTCCAGGAACAACTATGTCATTTTTAGCTTTTGAGTTTAACAAGTCAATATAAAAACTGTTGAATCCAACAAGATCTTTTGTTGCAATTTTGAACGTCGTTTAATCGGCTTAAATGAATTGTCGAAAAATATTCGTTTTGGTTAATAAATCAGGTTCTTTATATTTGTCAACTTGCGAGTTTAGCAGTTTAAATGTATAGAAATGTCTGATTTCATTTCTTTGGAAATGTTGTTCCTGTACTGCAACCGTATTAGAAAGTTTATAATGTGTGTACATCACATTCTGTTCTATTCAACATTCGAATGATGTTAACTATTTCTAGCTCTAACGTTAGAATTTAAATTCCAGTTTCAACCAAAGATGCTGTTTATTTGTTCTACTCTACTCGATTGATACACAAAACGTGAAGGTTCAACAGACAACTTCTCGCAATGGAAAAAAAGGTGCTGACTTTCCCTTTTAATCTGTTTTTTTTTAACCAGTGTATAGTCCGAGCCATACACTATGAACAAAATAGTTACTAGAATTAAAGTACGGTAAACCATTATGTTTGAATTTAAGACAGCGAACTGTATTGCTTCCATTACAATACAAATATAGTTAGCAGCCTTTAAAAGAAAGGTTCAATTATAATTGCTTTCATAAGCAGTACAATACAGCTTTAGAAAAAATGTTTTTACCATTTTTTAATGTGGCTTAAATGAAAAATGCAAACACTCCCCAGGCTGTCTTCTCAAGGAATATTATTGTTTCGATTTGAAATTCAGTTTTTATCATCGCGATGAGAAACCAATACAACAAAGCTTTACAAAATCTCATCAGAATACAATTCTTTGATATTGCTTCCAAAAACAACCACGCCATTTTAAGCTTTTCAGTTTAACTATTCAATATAAAAAAAATGTTGAATTCAACGAGATATACTGTTGCATTTCTGTACATCATACACTCGGTTTTTTAATTTGCGAGTAATTATCTTTACTTTGATTGATGCACATTAAAAAGAGAGAACTGTCTCATTTTAATTTCTTTGGAAAAGATTTGTACCTGCATTGCAACCGTTTTTAATTCCAGCTTCAAGCAAATATTTTATTTACTTGTTCTACTTCTTATGTGTGTTTAACTCGATTGAAACACATATAGTGAAGGTTCAACAGACAACTTCTCTCATAGGAAAAGAGGGCACTGACTACTTTTTAATCTAATTTTAAACCAGTGTTGAGTCCGAGCCAGACAATATGAACAAAATAGATACTAGAATTAAAGGACGGTCAACTATTCTGTATAAATACTCAGACAGTAAACTTTGTTGTGTCCAGAAAAAAATAAAAGCATATTTTTAGCCTATGCGTTTATCTCTTAGTTGTACAATATATATTATAGCACTATTAAAAAGTCAAGCACTATCGAGGTTCTGCAGTTAGTAAGTCAATATTATCGTTTCCATATGAAATTCAGTTTTTATTATCATAGTTCCCAGAAGTTAACAACAGTAAATTATTCTGTATGATGAACAGTAAACTAAATTGCTTCCACGCAATTTGAAGCCAATGCGTTTTCCAAGTTGATATTACAACTTGCCAATTTGCCTGCCGTTTAATCAGTTTCAGTTAACTATCATACACTTACAAATTACATTTGATTTGATAACAGCGATTAAAATTGCCAAAACGGTTGTTAACTCATTTGTTAGGAGAATTAAAGTATCTGTAGTGGAACCGTTTTGGACTCTCTATGTGTTTAAATTATATTGAGACTTTTTCAATGATAAATCAGCTTTTATTATCGTTAAACAATTGGAACTCCTACATTACAGATACATTTTTTGAGTCATGGCCAGCGTTATGGGCATTCTTATACATGTATGTTTTTTTTCCGTTTTCAATAAGAATTCATTTTCTATTTTCACTTTACAATAACAATTCTGACAAACAAAACTACGAAAAACTCAGAAAATATTACAAATCTGAAATTTAGCTTCCAGAGCAAATATTCAATGTAATTATAATTCTTAGACATGCTTCTACATTCAGTCGTTTGGTTAAATATTGTACTGCCCGATTTAAGCACATGCATTCTGATCTTACATCAAAGTTAAATTTTAGTTTGATATTTAATACGGCACCAGGAAAGAAGCAAACGTTAACCTAATGGAGTTGATGCTATCGTTTCCACGCGAAATTAAGTTGCCTTTATTGTGCCTAGAAACAGAAGTTACTGCTATTACTTCCAAATAAAATGTACCACAAATAATAAATTGTTTTAATATACCGAAACTGATGAATAAATATAAAAAATATGTGGTTCTTTTAAAGGATACTGAGTTTTATTTGAACGAAAGGTGCAGAAAACATGGTATTTCTACCTTATGACGATAGTTAATCACTTCAAATAGTTTAGCACCTACCAATGATTTAATGTTTATGTGTTTTATGCTATTAAATACACGGTTACAATCTTGTTAACAGTAATTAAGTAATATTTTCCACAAATGCATTATTTACAAAGAAGTTAAAGGTTTTTCACTCAAAATGTATTTTAGATATGTATGTGTACGTGCATATTTGAAATAGGAGTGACACTTTAACAAAATCTCAAAATATTTCAATTTGTTAATATGGCTTCCAAATAGAGTCAAACACTATATAGGTTATATCTATCATTTTACCCTTTATAATTGCAATTTAGTTTGTATTTTCACGATCGCGATTATAAGCTAACACAGTTAAAAAACAACAAACATATTATTTCAATTCATACTTAGTCTATTGAGTCCATGAACAACAAAACATATGTAAGCCTGTGCGTTTAATTAGTAAATGTCAAATGTTTTGAGTCCAACGAGATCTTTTGATGCCATTTTGCATGTCGTTTTATCGCTTTAAGTTAACTATATAATGACAACTGCGTTCTTCATTATAAATAAATATTTATGTTTTTTTCCAATTCGTAGGTACATATGCATTCAAGAAATATATTTTCGATTTAAACTTTGTTTTCTGCGATGAAAGGCAATTTGGTGTTCCGTTAATAATCAATTATGTTGTGTGTTATTTTCACATACTGCGGTTTATTTTTCTTTAAGAGGAAAGACAGTTCATTTCTTCATAATAAATCATTAATTACTTGTATAATTTCCCACAGGGTGGTACATTTGCATTGCAGAGAAATATTTATTAAATTCAAAATAGCTCGACTTCGATTGAAGTCTTTTGAGTTCTCCATAATAAATCAGTATTTTTGTTGTTTTTCCGGAGGGAATTTAAATTGCAGATAAATACTTATTAACTTTATTCTATATCGGCTGTGATGAAAGGACACTTTGTTCTGCATGCAGTTTTTTGTGTGCTGCTTTCACATGCTGCAGTACAATCGCCTTTAGATTTTTTTCTCTAATTAACAAAATTAATGGGAACTTATATTAAGTTCTTCATGATAACTCAGATATATATTGTGTGCTGATTTCCTATGCTGCAGTAAATATGCCTTGAGAAATAGAGAAATATTTAGCAAAATAACTGTGTTAGACAATAAAAAAACAGCAACTTACTTTGTGTTATTTACCCATACGGCAGTAGACTTGCCATGCTCTTGGCTAATAAATCAGTGATGGTTTTGTTTGTGTTATTTCCCTATACTGCTGTTCATTTGACTTCCACATAAATCATTTATTTCAGTTGTGTAATTGTTGTTTATGTACCATCTACATAAACCGGGAACCTGACTAAGCCCTCTGTTTAAATTATTTTGTTATCTATAATATTAGTACATAACTGTGTTCCTTGCTTTCCGTGAAAATGTGTTATTGGCATTCTGGTTATAGCTTAATTCATTCCATAGTTTCTGTTAGGGATTGAAAATCGGACCTAAGTCATAATCGATCATCGAAAATAATTGGACGAGCCATTTCGATCAATCATCGATTATATAATCGAAACGGAACAAGTGAATATATTACAAATATATCAAAAACTATATTGGTATGTACATACATGTCTTTAAATGAATAAACATATTACAATCAGTTATGTTTTATATGCTGTTTTGTTATACATTCCAGGTTACAATTGATAATTTAGTAAAATGTTTTTAGCAGATAACTTAATTCTTAAATAATTGAGAATAAATTGCCGTATAACCCCGTATAAGTCCGTACCGTTTCCCGTTTTAAAGAAAATCAGTACATACACAACACGGTTACTTCCCTTTGAAATACATAAGCGATAATCGATTATGGAATAATGAAATCGATTATCACCGACCTCGGACACAAATAATAGACTTTCGACAATACTCGATCAACGTTTTATCTCTAGTTTCTGTGACAGAGAATTGAGTGTTAGGCAAGTAAATGTTATCATTCAATGTTGGTGATCTACGGAATATCAATTTCCTGTCGATCTTCAAAGTTTGAGTCAAACGTATTTGGTGTTTTTCGATGCATTCGTCAGAATCGATCAAGGTAAATTGAATGAAAAAAAAATCCTTGATTTATATTGTCCCACACAAAAATGCAAACACTGAATCGAGATAAGGACCAACAATTTATTTGTTACGCTGATGTGACACATATTTATTAAGAACGAAATGACAAATTCTGCATGAAAACCTTGACTGATATTACGGTTTTTATCCAATAATTAGATGATTAAGCTTTTCTTTGGATGTCAAACTCAATTGTAACGCGGGGAAGAATCGCTAAACAAATAAATGCTTCCATAGGAAAGAAGAACGCTGAGTTTGCCTTCAATTAAATTTAAAACTAATTTATAATATCACCGTTTCTTAATTCAGGAAACTGTCAGTATACAGTTGTGAATTATGATTTATGAACACTGTGATAACTTATTGCTAATAAAATGTAGTGCACACCCTAGGAAACGATACCATGGAGAAGCATATTACAAAGTATGCTGTATTGATCTTCATATGGAAATGAGAGACTGTTTCATACAATTAATGAATCATGAAGTATACTAAATACATAAAGGGGATAAAAAAGCTGTCTTTGATTGGTTGGGGTGTTTAGTATCAGGTATGATACATGCAAGATGACCAAAGACCCCGAACACAGACCATTCGTTAAAAAAATAAACAAAAAAGTTGTCAAAACGTTCAATCTGTGAGAGTGCAGTTTTAAAAGTGAGTGATTTATGGCCTTTTGCATTGTAAGTATTTCTACCCTGGTATATTGAATTATAGCCCTTTGTTTTATATGGACTGGCATTATGGCTTATCGGAAAATTCACAGCCCTCTCCAAACCCTATTTACATTTATTAAACATAATCGTAGCATTTGTTAACTGTTTATTTTATTGACAACTAATCGATATTCATAATACATCTTAAGTATTTTTAAGTATTATATGAGTTTATTTCCACAAATTTTCATAGTCAATTTTAAAGTGAGGTATGCGTTTAACAATAGAATTTTACTGGGATGTTTATGTCAGTTATTCAAGTGTACAACTAATTAGATATTTAACTAAGGAAAAGGTTCTTGTGATTAATTTGAACTTATTTAAATAATATTACTGAGAATAATTATGTCACGATAAAACGGAAAAAAAATGTAGCCAATATATTACCAAGGCAACATGCACGTATAGTAAAAAAACTGACATATTCTCACAATTTCCCTATAATAAATGGATGGCTTCACCTCCTTAGAACGGTAAGTGTGACGGTAGTTCACTGAAGGGAGCTATAACCTCATTATCTAACCTCATTTTATGAGTACCTACAATTTGTTCAAATATTTGAAAAAAATGATAAGCCAAACATAAGAAACAAAGATGGCAATGCACATATAACTAAACATGTATATTTCACAATTTTATAACACGTTAGTTGACAGAATGTCACGGAATAATGTCATATTGAACTGTTACATTTTCATTAGATTAAATCGAAAACGTTTATTCCTGATATGCAATCAAGGATTCCCTTCAATGAAAATTATCATTTAGTAATGACACAAGGAAATGTATTTCCCATGTTTGCCTTTTCACATTCATTGGGCATTTTAACTGTTCACTTTTGAAATTAAAATTCAAATCAGATAGCTTCTTTGCATACGTTTCTGTCGACAATTGTATGGAAATTGTGAGATATTCCGCAGGGCATCACTTTAAAAATATCCAAATGCCATAATGCTGATACCAAGTTTGAATTTAATTTGAATACCAAACACATTCATCACATAATCAACCAGGGACATAAAAATCGCTGTGAGATACTTATGATAACCGGTCAAATTTTCAACTATTTTGTGAATTCCGGATTCATATTATTTCATTTACATTGGATAGGAATTTCTTGTTTAGGAATCTTGCAAATAAATACATCAAACTTTTTGTACTTTAAGGTACATGAACGCGTTATTTTTTAATGAAAGCCATGAATGTCCGCCGATTTTCAGAACACTTTGCACAAACAAAATATCATTGACTATACAGTCACGTTATTGTGAACCTTAGATAACGTAATAAAAGTCATTTGACGTCTGATTCAGCTGAAATAACTTAACAAATAACGGTAGTTTAAAGCTTTATCTATTATTTAGATAGTCTTGTTCAACAAATACGTGATCAGCAAACAATATCCATTTACTTGAAAAAGTCATTGCATATGGACACCAGGAATCAAACTGGGTACTTAGAAAAAAAGACACACCAGTTATTTGAACTTTTTATATCACTGAGTATAACTCTGTAATGATAAAATGGAAACAAGAGTAGCCAATACATTAACAAAGCAACATGCACGTTTAGAAAAAACCCAGACATGACCATCACAAGTTCCCTTCAAGAAATGAATGCCGTCATCTCTGTCAATGAGACAGAAGATCACTGGAGGTCTAACCTCATTTAATGAGTACCCAAAACATTTGTCCTCAAATTTAAATGATAGGCCAAACAAAAGATACATAGTTGGCAATACATAATATATATATTAAAAACATGTAAATTTTACAATTTGTATATTACGTCAGTTGCAAGAATGTCACGAAATAATGTCATATTGAGCTGTTACATTAAATTTAGATTAAATCGAAAACGTTTATCCATGATATGCAATCAAGGATATCATACTGAGGGGGGGGGGGAATTCGGCTGGGTCTCGTTAACAACGACCCGATGTATATTTGTATCGTTGAAATTACCCATTTCAGGGATAAGTTTAATTTTAAAGATACATAATGTTAAGTTTTAATAGTTAAGAAGCTTTCACCAAGAGCTTTTCGATATAGAAATTGTGTTATTTTAAAAGCAAATTGATGAGATTTCTATATGTCATTCACTAATGTATAAGAATCTTGTCTGACCGCTCGTGTAAGATATGTTAATCACAACCCGAGCGAAAGGTGTATTGCAGAATCGAGGTTTACCGCGTTTCCGCATAACACCCTGTGCCCGGGTTTGGATATACCCATCTCACACGAGCGGTCATGGTAGTTGTTCTTCCCCACCTCAGTTTAACAAAATCAAGTATTTATGTTGTTGTTGTTGTTTCGCTGGAAATCATTTTTTGTATAGCAAAACAAAATCGCCTATAAATATATGTCCATTAATTTTTCTGGTGCTTCAAACAACGGTTTTCGACAAAGGAGGTAATTTCGTTATAACAACAAATAAAGAAGTTAAATTAGGGTAGTTTTTATCTTTGCCCGTGGGCATGATAAGGATTTCAAGCATGTCAACAAATTTGAATTTTCTGAACTGGGGTAGGAGTACAGGCTTTTGTTATTCGGCTACCTGACATCAACAGCAAATTGTAGAACATCTTGGTAGTTGTCCACAGGTTATTCTGGCAAGTTTACTCATTACAACCATCTGATTGGTTAGTTGTTATAATTGGATAGTTATTGACCAATCAATTAGCACTTTGGAATACCTTGACATAACTGGAAACGTAACCAAATTATACAATTGCCTGCTGTGTGTGATTCATAGTGTGCTGAATAGCTCATCCCCGCCTACTAACTACCGTTCTGATGTGGGAAGTGATGTATAGACGCAAACAAAGGGATGTTAGACCGGTAAAGCGTAGTTGTATGGGCACTGGCGTCTCACCAAGGCGACCCGGACACGATTACCGGCCAGGACGGAGCGCTGCTCTCATTTGTATTTGAATATGCATGCATATGAGCTTCATCACAAATAAGTACTAATTAGCGTTTCAGCGTATGTCATTGCAGACACAACTCGTTCATTCAGCTCGACACCTATTCACTACTCCAGTCCTAATGGGTGGCAGTGATGGAAGAGTAAGTTCAAGTGACGTCAACGGCCGGAATACATTATCGACATTTCCGCTCATTAGTTCTGGTATATTTTGAGATTTGTCGAGACCATTTTCGCATTACTCAGCATAGATTTACATATGAATCAAGAGAAACTGTAACATTTTTAGTTCCCTGGCGAGCTTCCGGTTGTTCAGGCATACATCTTAATGTTAATATGTCTTAATGTTTCGACATTAGATACATATTAACTCTAGAAATACCACACCATGCCTAAACTGGGACAAGTGAAAGGAATATTGTAAAAGGGTTGGCGGTAATTCCAAAATGTGCTCCAAACTATTATGTTGCATTTCTTGTACTAAAACAGACTGGTGTAAATTTTGCATGCCATTGAAAACACGTACATTAAAAAATCCGTAAAAAGTAATACATTTCTACCGCATTACATATGAATAACGTATATGGGCCGTTGGTATGCCTCCAAAAGGGTCGGTAAGTCGGAACTTATTTTTAGGGAAAAGTGTATCATTTTTACACTTATAAGCGTCAACACGTTGTCTTGGTCAATGCTAACAACAGTGTTGTATAAAAAGGCCCATTTAGTTGTCTTTCCAGTGCAATAAAATATCGAAACGGAGAATCAAATAACGGTCAGGTACATATATAGACCACTGGCAAAACAGAAGTTATTGATCGGGTGCAACAAAACAAAGTCGGCCGTGAACCAAAAAGCACACAACTCTTGTATACATCGTAAGGGCCGGCAGCGATGCAAAAGGAGGGACCAACTTAAAAATGTTTTAAAAAATCAATTTTTATATTTAGTTTTGTTGTTCAATATTTAACAAGCATGAATCATATATCCGTTGCAACATGAAAAGCTGTATTTGTGAGATTTGGGCCTACTAATGTGTTTAGGGTAAAACCAAGAAACTGAGACGGTGACAGCTTAAAGCTATCATTACAAACTGGTTTATTTCAGAGGGCCATACATGCTGCATTTTGATATGGGAGGTTGTATTCGAATCGAGATTTTTAAGATTCTGATTTGAAAGGGAATCTCTAAAAATCCCCAACAATCGGATATGAAATTCCGGACATTTAGGATCAATATGCAGTACTAATAACCCTTTTGTATAACCATTTCTACAAAATTACTTAAAGACATATGATTTTAAGACGTCACTATTACAAAACGCTATTATAATTGATATGACAGGATAAAAAACAACCGTTTTTAACGGACGTCCGGGTTTTACGATATGTATTGCGTGTGGATTTATGATGGGTATATAATATTTATATTTTTTATATGCCTATCCGTTTTTTTCCATATCCGAAAATAAAAACGTAGCCATTTTATTGAAATATCCGTAACTTGCTAGTGTCTTTATATAATAAAATTTCAACTTACGACTTAAATCTTGATTGAAACGGGCCACTTAGAAATATGATTGCAGAAGAGGACCAAGTAGCTACGATTGGAAAAATCCCATTGGACTAAACTATCCTTTTAAAAGGCACAAGGATCATGCCCAAGCAAAACAAGAGACAGTTAATGCTAAAATACAAGTCCCATAGCACAAAATGTAAACAATATCCTGTTGAATGGCGTAAGGGTCAAGCCCAAACAAACACCAAACAAGAGACACATAAACTACAACCCAAACACCATGCATACAAAATATGCGATATACTGATTAGATGGACTAGGGTGAAGCCCAAACATACACCAGACCAGAGACAAATTATGCTGCAATACATGTCCCAAAGCACAAAATATAACCAAGATACTTTGGGTCAAGTCAAAACTAATTACAAACAAGAGAAACTTAATTCTACAAACAAGCCACATAGCACAAAATGTAACTAAGGTCAAGCCAAAACAAACAAGAAACTAAATGCGACAATACAAAACCCATAGCTTACAATTTAACCAAGATCTTGCAAAAGGGTCAAGGACAAATACGACACACATAACGCTGAATTACCGTTAATGACAAAAGCACTCAATATATATATTCAATAAGCCCTGTAAGTCGCGTCGTAGTGAAGATATGCAGTTTAATTTGCGGATTACAAACCGGCTACTGCAAATTACTGATCATAAAAGTGATTGATGTGGAGTTTAAATTGCGGATTACAAACCGGCTACTGCGAATTACTGATCATAAAAGTGATCCATGTGGAAAGGTTTTTTCCGTCTGCAACTTTCAGGTTCTAAGAACACATCCTCAAATATGCTCAAGGAATTGAAAAGACGCAGTTTTCGAGGACTGATAATAACACTACCGGTCACAAAACTATAATTATGCCTACGTTCTTTGAACCTAATGACAAGAAAGACAGGCGACTCTGCCAACAGAATACGTCTAAAGAGAAAGTATTGAACCGTTTCAATGCAGTTTTTTTTTATTCCATTACCATCAGTTAACGCGACGTGGTTTTGATGTTGAATCAGCCGTACAGATAGCGCATGAAAATAACCAAAGCTTTCAGACAATGTATAATGGCGCTCGTTATTGAAAGCTTACCCTTGTCATCCTTGACAGGATCTATTACCATGGAAGCGATGTTTTGATACTGATAATTTGATATTTCAGTGCAAGTAAAAAGCAATCTAGATATTCCGCTGATATTCTACGAAACAGTTTTGATTTAATTCAAGCAACGGTTATAAGCGCTATAATTTTATAGTTTATTACAAAAGACCCATGGGCTTCCATAACTGATTAACATAAGTTCATTAATATATGAACATATATATTTATATAATATATACACCAAATACTTAATTTTAAAATACATAGCTCGTATATTCAGAACAAATATCGCACATATCATCACAGAGGGGAGAGCAGGGTTACCCGTTTTACCTTATGTTTCGGTCCATTTCGAAACTATATTGCCTTCATAAATAACATTATAATGCTACTTTAACAAGAAATATAATTTATCTTCAAGAAATGACATATTTAACATTTTTTAGTCACATAATTAAACTTGTTTATGTAATATATGTATAAATTCATCAGGTATTGAATAGTTCATCTTCACAATGTAATAAAACTGATACAGAATCAGTTGGATTTCAAATCGATATGTACTCTTAGTTTTTGCTTTTGCTCTTCGTCATGACTCTTTTCAGCCACGAACATCATATATCAATCAAAGATTCCGACCCTCTCATTACGCTTGGTAATAATGTGGAATCGCAATATTGAACCTGTCTGCGCAAGATCGAATGAACAAAAGAACCAGCTCCAATGTATAACACAGACAGAGCACATATGCATCTTCGTGTTACTGCAATGATATATGGTCAAAGGGCTAAAAGCGTCGCAGATAGAGATAAATGTAACTTCATTGGTGTCCAAGGGAATTGTTGACAGAATCGGCTTTCATTTCAGGCTTATTTGTTTAGATTCTAGAAGCAGATTGCATAAAGGACTTAATCAGCACAAATGACGTGATAACGAGCATGTTCGTACATATTAAACAGAGCCTGGGTCCGAGAAAACAACTACAGTCCGCTCAATTCGCGATCTGTGCCTTGTTGAGTAGAGATAAGGTCTTTAAGTAAAGCCATTAGTAAACCGTAAAGATATTATGTAATGGTATAAATGAAACAAGTCCATTTCTCCAAGAATCTGTTTTCTATAGCAAAACATCAGATTAATGAATGTCACCAGATACAAATTAATTTGTTATGGAACAATAATTGCGACGCAACATAGTTGTGTTTGATGTTAATTTGTTTTAGCCTGTATATGAAAGCAGCTGAAATATGATATGAATCACTCTCGACTCACCTTCTTGTACAAGAAGTTAGCACGGTGTTCATTTAAAGAGGCCATAAAAAGGTAGAAATCGATCTCACAACTATTTGTTAGTAAGGGTGACACCATTTAAACTACACACTCCCACCCTAACATTGTTTTAACCGAGTGCACTTGAAACAGGTACTGACCTATTTGAAAACGAACAAGATGAAACATGCCTTGTGTTCTAATTGCTGGCATTCGTATTGTTTCAAAACAGAACAGGAAACTTGTCAGTGAACAATGTCAATCTATTGAAGGTAGCTCAATGGAGGTAGAGAGGATGTGAACAGTAAAACTTGTCAATGCAACAATGTTGCAGTTTGAATGATTTTTCATCTTCAGCAAAAAGATACCAGGTGTTACCCAACCGATTTTAAAACTACTCTAGTTATAAAAAATAGTAAGGCGAATTTCATAACACAAAACAGAATAAAAACAATATGAAAGCCGTACAGAAAGGATATCACCAACAATTCAACAATTGGCAAAAAGTTTTACGGAAATGGACATTACCAATAAAGAAACAATTGACCATAAGCTGTAACCAAAGGATCTTACCAACAAAAACAGCAATTGATCTATAGGGGTACAAAGAGTATATTACCAACAAAGCAACAAGGGATCAATTGTGCCTTTGCTTTTGATCGACATCAAATAGAACATTATCAATATTTATTCTTCTTCTGAAGCAATATGTAGAAAAAGTAGCGATGAATGGACTTGTTGAGAGTTCGTTAAAACATTAGAAAGAAATACTGAGACTGATAATAACCTCCCACAGGGCTATATCTCTGTCCTTTTGGTGACAAAACAAATCGAATGCTCAATACAAAGTAACGATTCTTCCAATAATGATAAAGAACGATGTTACACATGTATCATCTCTCGAGAAGGAATGATGTTATGATAGAAAAATCAGGGGTTGAGGATCAATACCGCCAAGTAGTTCGCAATACCATATACACAGTCAATAAGTGCTTAAGCCGGTACTTTTGGGATAAAATATTAACTTACAAATAATCGAGCAAAAAATGAATAATAATAAGTTCAAGAAATTAACAAAAGAACAATGACATAAATATATAAGTGGGGAAAAGTGTGTTATTTAATGCGCACGTATCTTAATACCAATTTTTCGTGTGTTAGCAGTCCGATATAACCCCATTGACATTCATTCTCAATAATGGACCAAACAACGAGGGTAACAGAAGAATACCCAAATGATACTCTAAAGAGTCTCAACATGAACATTATGAAGCAAGATATATTTGGCTACTGAGCTTGTTTCTGTATTTTTTTCACATAGGTATTGAGGAGAAAACGTCCCCTATCAGCGCAGCGCAGCCTAAAGCTTCGACCTCAAGCACAATCCGGTTTCAAATATAAACAGCTTACCTATACTGAAATAGCTGGAAATGTGTTTTTGTTGAACAAATTGTAAGAACGGAATGTGCTCATTTTCCGAAATATTCAAAACGGCGGACAAGAATGCGTTTTCTTTCAACTTAGGAGAAAGCAATTGGAGTGAATTCAACAATAATAGTTTAGACCCTATAGCAAGACATATTAGTGTATATGGTTTGAAGAATATGAGATACCGTCGTCATTGTGGCTACCCGAATATGTTAAGACAAGTATAATGTCCGCTTATCGGCAATAGTTTACGCCTAATATCAAGTACTCGAATAATACTGGAGTTTTGGATATCTTTCCCATTCACCGAAAGAGATCGCGACGTTTCCATGGTAATTTGTCTTGACAAACATAACAACACTTAGATATCTGATGAATTGTTTTCAAAAGAAATGATAAACGCTGATTCAGCATCAATTCCATGATAAATTAACTAATAGTAATAAACAATCCACACGGAATGAGAGGTTTTTATGTTTTTCTGTTTACATTTTTGTAGAACCACATATCCTTCTTGCCATTCAGTGCTAAAAGTGTAGGCGGTCTTTATAGTTTGTTGAGATCCAGGAAAATTTTCTTTCAACGACCAAGTAATCTATCTTACATGAAATGTCTGGAATTTCTAAGAGCTTTGAAAAATGACAGCAGACTGCAATCATCAAAATATGAATTGTACAATGAACAATGTAACCTCTTAACAGGGTTTGTATTTAAACATTTTTCTCCCGGACTTGTCCCTTTTTAAATCTGCAAATTAAGCTACATCTCTTCAACATGTCTTGTAAATTTGAATAACACAATTACTGCGTTTCAGAGCTTAATCATGAAGATTCAATTTAAACGTTTAAAGAAAACAATAAGATATAGAGTTATAAAAATGAACCTTAAACGGCTCTTCGGTTCAAGCCGTAGGCAAAGTACCCACTTTCAAACTCTTAAAGACATTCATTACACACATAGGGTTGTCAATTCACCGGGTTATTGTTAACTATTTCACTTTTAACGCAATGTGACCTCATATAATTGTCGTACCATATAGCTGATAACAAACATATGTTAAACGAATGAGATTACAGTTATATTGTGAATGTAGTTATTGTAGTTCATTTGTTTGGATTTTATTTAAACTTTACCCGACGTGAAATGACTGATTCTGCAATTGCTTAAGACAATTGTTTTGTTTATATTATCAATTTGAGTATAATTTGTACATAATCCACGTCTATACAAAGACCCCGTTTCAAAGACATAAAAACAATATGGGGCTCACCAGGAAACAACACTCATATATGCATTGTGTGTCTGATACCTTAAACAATCTAAGAATTGTCAAGTATCAATATTTTCCGAAATGTTCCGTATCACAGAACAAGAAAAAGTGGGAGTTTAATCACCATTTAGTGTCTAGACAACTCAAGAAAACAAGAATAATACCAAGTATAGTGCGAAGACAGTGCGATGGTGACAACATGACGTATGTTTCAAATCGCTTGGCTGGGCAGCTATCAGACATTTTAGGCTTGGTAACAAGGCTGTGAATAAATACCTCATTTTTAATAAGCAACATTCGCCATCACATATGTATTCAGTTCTAGTTGACTTGGATTGTCTACGGCAATATTGTGACCATTTGTCGTGAATGCGGAATTGATTGAATATCACAAAATATTTTCCAAGTCACTTCACTCAAAAGAAGACACATCCTGCATTTAGGACGGATATCATGTAACGATAGTAGCTTAAAGGGAGTCATTCACGTTTTATGCGGTCATGGGTTTACAAACTAAAATGTATCAGATGTAAAGAAAATGGTTTCATTGTCAGATGATGACAAGACAACGTGAATCATGTGGAAAAAATGCTAATTTTGACGGTAAAACTAGACTTGGAATTACAACTTCAAAGTTGATTATTACAAAATAAATGTGACCGAGAATAATCCATTCTGTCGAAATACGTTAGTTACGTAAATGAAAATTCAAATATTTTTATATTGTTACTTATGCGAAAAAATACAGAATCTAGTATATAGTAATTGATCTGAGCTAGATGGTTTAGACAATTGAATTCGGATTTGAATCACTCGCGAAACATTGAACTCATTTTTGAATTATCAAATAAAATCATGAAAAATATTTTGTACAAACAAATAAAATAAAATTGATGATAATTTAAAACGCTAAGAGGAACATTCACAGCGTTGCAAATCTTTATTAGAGGTGATTTATGTAACTATGACAAACGTTATTCCTCTACTTAGTATATGTGCATTTTCACAAAACCAGCCGTCGAAGCTCAACAATACAGTCGCGATTATATCGCCATCATGATTGTTGTTCTAAAAGTGTAATCAAATATATAATCAAACCTTTGCGTGGCTGTTAATGAGCTAAATGGTCATATTAAAATGTAACTGTTATTTTTTGTAGGTTGTTATTAGGCTAAGATATAAAAATGTCTACATACGGTATTTTGTATGAATAATGCTACAAATCATAATTGGTCAGGAATAAACTATGAACTGACAGACAAATCCGACAGAGAAAGTATGATACTAATGGAAAATGTCAAAACTACGTTATTTATTGCGCATGTGTTCTCGGGAAGAACAAAATAGGTTCAGTTGAAATAAGGTTGCCTTAATCATTTACATTTTCTCTTGCTAAAGACAAGAAATGAAGAAATCGAACGACGATCGAAACGTTTGATAAGGAGATTTATAAATTCAGTTGTTTAAAAGGATTTTTAGGCCAACAAATAAATTGAATCAGTCATAAAAAGTCACCTTTAACTTAATATCATTTGAAATATGTATCACATTGGCTAATGGCTAACACAATTCGACCGACTGACAAAACTATTGACCTTAAAAGGTAATTTTATTATACTAAAGTATAAAATAGTTCACCCACTTGTTGCAATATCAGTAAATAAGTCCATAAAGGTATAACAGTAAAACAATTTGAGACACGTAAACAGTTTTCTGTTGTGTCTGTCACATAGGATTATGGCTGTCTTAGTATGATATACATAATTTCAACTTTGACACATCTGTGAAATCATGAAGAGTATTTTTTCACGAAAGAGATCCTTTTTAAGCATGCATCACATACGTGTTTCTAAAATGACAGATCAGTTTTATTGTGGCTGATAATTAATAATTAAGTATATGTCAAACACTGACAACGGTTTCTTGTACAGTCTTTTGAAGGAAATGAATTCATGCCTGGACATCATATAACCTTTTAAATATCAAGTGACAATTTGCCAAAAAGTATTTATTTTTTTCTTCCGATTTACTAACGGGGTCACTCTTACTAACGATCAAGCATAATACATCTACACTGCAGTTTAGAAATGTCAGAACATCTCGGATGGCGAATTGAACGTCACTCAAACTTTTACAGGTTATGTTTTAACATATGACATTCCCTTCAAAAGACTGTGGTTCCTAGCACCGGACATACAATGAATGAGGCATATACTTATACCATGCTCGTATTGAAAATGTTCGCCGCACGGCGGCGCTGAACGCTCATTAGCCGGGTAACCAATGATGTACTATTTTGTTTTCACTGACCGTGCCAAGGCGGTGTTCGAAACATGTATTGCTTTGTGTAATATGTTTGTTGTCTTGTGACGCCGTTAAATTTTTGTTTAATATATGTTAGGTGTTGATCTTTCAGGTGACACAGGCCTCATGTTCAGCTTTTGGATTTCACCTTTTTTTCATTAAATCATTAACAAAAGAGGACCAAAGGTAAGTTTTTTCCGTTGAAATATGTATTTTTAATTTATTGTTTCCGAAAAAAAGTTTCGCGCTAAATTATTGACAATCTGAATTAAAACGAGACTACATAATTGTTAAAATAAAGATCAGATATCCCATCATATTTTATCCTATACTCATTGAATGTCCCTTTTTTATTATGCCTCACATTTAATAAAATGTAGGATCCTGAACTCGTTGATTGTCCTTTGTAATATGACGCCTAATATTCAATAACATGTAGGATCTTCTACTCATTGATTGTCCCTTCTAATAAGATGCATCACGTTCAATAACATGTAGGATCTTCTACTCATTGATTGTCCCTTCTTATAAGATGCATCACGTTCAATACCATGTAGGATCTTCTACTCATTAATTGTCCCTTCTTATAAGATGTATCACGTTCAATAACATGTAGGATCTTCTACTCATTGATTGTCCCTTCTAAGAAGATGCATCACGTTCAATAACATGTAGGATCTTCTACTCATTGATTGTCCCTTCTAATAAGATATATCACGTTCAATAACATGAAGGATCTTCTACTCATTAATTGTCCCTTCTTATAAGATGCATCACGTTCAATAACATGTAGGATCTTCTACTCATTGATTGTCCCTTCTAATAAGATGCATCACGTTCAATAACATGTAGGATCTTCTACTCATTGATTGTCCCTTCTAATAAGATATATCACGTTCAATAACATGTAGGATCTTCTACTCATTGATTTTCCCTTCTAATAAGATTCATCACGTTCAATAACATGTAGGATCTTCTACTCATTGATTTTCCCTTCTAATAAGATATAAGTCGTAGATTACGACTAGAATATCTGATAGCTTTCAGGAAACATACCGATGGGATCAATTCATTTTGACAGAAAAATCCTACAGAAGTACAACATACATGCTACGTCTGCAGAACATACATCGACTTCCAATACGCCTACACTTAAAATTACTGCTCAAGAGATTTAGACACATTTGTGATCTGTCTGTGGTACGTTCAGCCTCTGTTAATTCCCAGCCGTATGCCTTTTCTAGGGGTATTAAATGAATGTTTGGCTACTGAATGTGTCCCTGTAAATTCCATTGTGTTATTGATTCAGATTGTTTATTGACTTTCCACTTCCATTTGCTTGATTTTAGTACGGCAGTTCAAAAGTGTTCTTAATATATAAAATGTAATTTCTCTGTACCAGTTTATGCCCGACGCTAACAAGTAACGACTCGACCATTTCCGGCAAGCATCGGGATAAATCTTGTAAATTGGACTTAGGATATACGAAAATGTGACGAGGCCACTGTCGATCAACTTAGTTATCATAACGTTAAGTGGACCGATTCGAATAACAATGTACTGATTGGAATGATTTGATTCGTGCCTTTATTACGCTTTGGGGACTCTTGAAAATGAAATTTCAAGACAGGTATAATGATATAAATCAATACACTCTCACTTAATGAATTCGGTACGCTCCTTGGATAGTGAAACACATACAACACGTTTTCAATATGGTAAAATGTCGAACAATTCATAAACTATTATTTCCGAAGTCATATATGTTGAATAATGGTCGAGGTGTTCCGATTGACACACACCAGCAAAATCCGAAGGAAAGAGATTGATGAGAAAAGAAAATTATGTCATTCAATAGACTTAATCGATTCCATAAAACGAGTATGTGTTTTGTCCACGTATCGTTATCAAAGAGACATGACTGTCCTCTCCGTCATTTCCCTTATGGCTCTCAACACGCACCGGTGTGTAATTACTCCTGAACAAGTTATATTAACCCTTGTAATATACGCAAACATATACAAAAACATATCCAGGGCCTTGCAGCAAGGCGAGTAATTAACTGAATAAAAGTGTCGTGTCAGACCAGGATGCTTTGTTTATGCGACCAGAAAGATATGAACTTCGGCTTCTCAGGCACTCTTTTTATGGTATTCCAAAGAAAATGTGACATTTCTGTGGGATTTGTACGATAATACGGGAACATCTTTCATCATCTTAGAATCTAATTACAACAGCTGCGTCACGAATGCGTGTTTTCTAAATAAGGCAGAGTGATTTTCATACCAAGCACCTTTCCTATGTTTGATAAGCCAAATACTAGTTGGGAGTTAAGAAAACGACCAAGCTACTTTTCTATGTTTGATAAGCCAAATACTAGTTGGGAGTTAAGAAAACGACCATGCACCTTTCCTATGTTTTATAAGCCAAATACTAGTTGGGAGTTAAGAAAACGACCAAGCTACTTTTCTATGTTTGATAAGCCAAATACTAGTTTGGAGTTAAGAAAACGACCATGCACCTTTCCTATGTTTGATAAGCCAAATACTAGTTGGGAGTTAAGAAAACGACCAAGCTACTTTTCTATGTTTGATAAGCCAAATAATAGTTGGGAGTTAAGAAAACGACCATGCACCTTTCCTATGTTTGATAAGCCAAATACTAGTTGGGAGTTAAGAAAACGACCATGCACCTTTCCTATGTTTGATAAGCCAAATACTAGTTGGGAGTTAAGAAAACGACCATGCACCTTTCCTATGTTTGATAAGCCAAATACTAGTTGGGAGTGAAGAAAACGACCAAGCTACTTTTCTATGTTTGATAAGCCAAATACTAGTTGGGAGTTAAGAAAACGACCATACGCCTTTCCTATGTTTGATAAGCCAAATACTAGTTGGGAGTTAAGAAAACGACCATGCACCTTCCTTATGTTTGATAAGCCAAATACTAGTTGGGAGTTAAGAAAACGACCATGCACCTTTCCTATGTTTGATAAGCCAAATACTAGTTGGGAGTTAAGAAAACGACCATGCAACTTTCCTATGTTTGATAAGCCAAATACTAGTTGGGAGTTAAGAAAACGACCATGCACCTTTCCTATGTTTGATAAGCCAAATACTAGTTGGGAGTTAAGAAAACGACCATGCACCTTTCCTATGTTTGATAAGCCAAATACTAGTTGGGAGTTAAGAAAACGACCTAGCTACTTTTCTATGTTTGATAAGCCAAATACTAGTTGGGAGTTAAGAAAACGACCATGCACCTTTCCTATGTTTGATAAGCCAAATACTAGTTGGGAGTTAAGAAAACGACCAAGCAACTTTTCTATGTTTGATAAGCCAAATACTAGTTGGGAGTTAAGAAAACGATCATGCACCTTTCCTATGTTTGATAAGCCAAATATTAGTTGGGAGTTAAGAAAACGACCATGCAACTTTTCTATGTTTGATAAGCCAAATATTAGTTGGGAGTTAAGAAAACGACCATGCACCTTTTCTATGTTTGATAAGCCAAATACTAGTTGGGAGTTAAGAAAACGACCATGCACCTTTTCTATGTTTGATAAGCCAAATATTAGTTGGGAGTTAAGAAAACGACCATGCACCTTTCCTATGTTTGATAAGCCAAATACTAGTTGGGAGTTAAGAAAACGACCATGCACCTTTCCTATGTTTGATAAGCCAAATACTAGTTGGGAGTTAAGAAAACGATCAAGCAACTTTCCTATGTTTGATAAGCCAAATACTAGTTTGGAGTTAAGAAAACGGCCATGCACCTTTCCTATGTTTGATAAGCCAAATACTAGTTGGGAGTTAAGAAAACGATCAAGCAACTTTCCTATGTTTGATAAGCCAAATACTAGTTGGGAGTTAAGAAAA
This sequence comes from Mya arenaria, assembly GCF_026914265.1. Lineage (NCBI taxonomy): Eukaryota > Metazoa > Mollusca > Bivalvia > Myida > Myidae > Mya > Mya arenaria. The sequence continues at coordinate 55,134,857 of NC_069135.1, forward strand.
CGACCATGCACCTTTCCTATGTTTGATAAGCCAAATATTTGTTGGGAGTTAAGAAAACGACCAAGCACCTTTCCTATGTTTGATAAGCCAAATACTAGTTTGGAGTTAAGAAAACGTCCATGCACCTTTCCTATGTTTGATAAGCCAAATACTAGTTTGGAGTTAAGAAAACGACCAAGCAACTTTTCTATGTTTGATAAGCCAAATACTAGTTGGGAGTTAAGAAAACGACCAAGCTACTTTCCTATGTTTGATAAGCCAAATACTAGTTGGGAGTTAAGAAAACGGCCATGCACCTTTCCTATGTTTGATAAGCCAAATACTAGTTGGGAGTTAAGAAAACGATCAAGCACCTTTCCTATGTTTGATAAGCCAAATACTAGTTGGGAGTTAAGAAAACGACCAAGCTACTTTCCTATGTTTGATAAGCAAAATACTAGTTGGGAGTTAAGAAAACGACCATGCACCTTTCCTATGTTTGATAAGCCAAATATTAGTTGGGAGTTAAGAAAACGACCAAGCACCTTTCCTATGTTTGATAAGCCAAATACTAGTTTGGAGTTAAGAAAACGACCATGCACCTTTCCTATGTTTGATAAGCCAAATACTAGTTGGGAGTTAAGAAAACGACCAAGCAACTTTTCTATGTTTGATAAGCCAAATACTAGTTGGGAGTTAAGAAAACGACCAAGCTACTTTCCTATGTTTGATAAGCCAAATATTAGTTGGGAGTTAAGAAAACGGCCATGCACCTTTCCTATGTTTGATAAGCCAAATACTAGTTGGGAGTTAAGAAAACGATCAAGCAACTTTCCTATGTTTGATAAGCCAAATACTAGTTGGGAGTTAAGAAAACGACCATGCACCTTTCCTATGTTTGATAAGTCAAATACTAGTTGGGAGTTAAGAGAACGACCATGCACCTTTCCTATGTTTGATAAGCCAAATACTAGTTGGGAGTTAAGAAAACGACCATGCACCTTTCCTATGTTTGATAAGCCAAATATTAGTTGGGAGTTAAGAAAACGACCATGCACCTTTCCTATGTTTGATAAGCCAAATACTAGTTGGGAGTTAAGAAAACGACCATGCACCTTTCCTATGTTTGATAAGCCAAATACTAGTTGGGAGTTAAGAAAACGATCAAGCAACTTTCCTATGTTTGATAAGCCAAATACTAGTTTGGAGTTAAGAAAACGGCCATGCACCTTTCCTATGTTTGATAAGCCAAATACTAGTTGGGAGTTAAGAAAACGATCAAGCAACTTTCCTATGTTTGATAAGCCAAATACTAGTTGGGAGTTAAGAAAACGACCATGCACCTTTCCTATGTTTGATAAGCCAAATATTTGTTGGGAGTTAAGAAAACGACCATGCACCTTTCCTATGTTTGATAAGCCAAATACTAGTTTGGAGTTAAGAAAACGACCATGCACCTTTCCTATGTTTGATAAGCCAAATACTAGTTTGGAGTTAAGAAAACGACCAAGCAACTTTTCTATGTTTGATAAGCCAAATACTAGTTGGGAGTTAAGAAAACGACCAAGCTACTTTCCTATGTTTGATAAGCCAAATACTAGTTGGGAGTTAAGAAAACGGCCATGCACCTTTCCTATGTTTGATAAGCCAAATACTAGTTGGGAGTTAAGAAAACGATCAAGCACCTTTCCTATGTTTGATAAGCCAAATACTAGTTGGGAGTTAAGAAAACGACCAAGCTACTTTCCTATGTTTGATAAGCAAAATACTAGTTGGGAGTTAAGAAAACGACCATGCACCTTTCCTATGTTTGATAAGCCAAATATTAGTTGGGAGTTAAGAAAACGACCAAGCACCTTTCCTATGTTTGATAAGCCAAATACTAGTTTGGAGTTAAGAAAACGACCATGCACCTTTCCTATGTTTGATAAGCCAAATACTAGTTGGGAGTTAAGAAAACGACCAAGCTACTTTTCTATGTTTGATAAGCCAAATACTAGTTGGGAGTTAAGAAAACGACCAAGCTACTTTCCTATGTTTGATAAGCCAAATATTAGTTGGGAGTTAAGAAAACGGCCATGCACCTTTCCTATGTTTGATAAGCCAAATACTAGTTGGGAGTTAAGAAAACGATCAAGCAACTTTCCTATGTTTGATAAGCCAAATACTAGTTGGGAGTTAAGAAAACGACCATGCACCTTTCCTATGTTTGATAAGTCAAATACTAGTTGGGAGTTAAGAGAACGACCATGCACCTTTCCTATGTTTGATAAGCCAAATACTAGTTGGGAGTTAAGAAAACGACCATGCACCTTTCCTATGTTTGATAAGCCAAATACTAGTTTGGAGTTAAGAAAACGACCAAGCAACTTTTCTATGTTTGATAAGCCAAATACTAGTTGGGAGTTAAGAAAACGACCAAGCTACTTTCCTATGTTTGATAAGCCAAATACTAGTTGGGAGTTAAGAAAACGACCATGCACCTTTCCTATGTTTGATAAGCCAAATACTAGCTGGAAGTTAAGAAAACGACCGAGCAACTTTTCTATGTTTGATAAGCCAAATACTAGTTGGGAGTTAAGAAAACGACCAAGCACCTTTCCTATGTTTGATAAGCCAAATACTAGTTGGGAGTTAAGAAAACGACCATGCACCTTTCCTATGTTTGATAAGCCGAATACTAGTTGGGAGTTAAGAAAACGACCGAGCAACTTTCCTATGTTTGATAAGCCAAATACTAGTTGGGAGTTAAGAAAACGATCATGCACCTTTCCTATGTTTGATAAGCCAAATACTAGTTGGGAGTTAAGAAAACGACCAAGCAACTGTTCTATGTTTGATAAGCCAAATATTAGTTGGGAGTTAAGAAAACGACCATGCACCTTTCCTATGTTTGATAAGCCAAATATTAGTTGGGAGTTAAGAAAACGACCGAGCAACTTTCCTATGTTTGATAAGCCAAATACTAGTTGGGAGTTAAGAAAACGACCATGCAACTTTCCTATGTTTGATAAGCCAAATACTAGTTGGGAGTTAAGAAAACGATCATGCACCTTTCCTATGTTTGATAAGCCAAATACTAGTTTGGAGTTAAGAAAACGACCATGCACCTTTCCTATGTTTGATAAGCCAAATATTAGTTGGGAGTTAAGAAAACGACCGAGCAACTTTCCTATGTTTGATAAGCCAAATACTAGTTGGGAGTTAAGAAAACGACCATACGCCTTTCCTATGTTTGATAAGCCAAATACTAGTTGGGAGTTAAGAAAACGACCATGCACCTTTCCTATGTTTGATAAGCCAAATACTAGTTGGGAGTTAAGAAAACGACCATGCACCTTTCCTATGTTTGATAAGCCAAATACTAGTTGGGAGTTAAGAAAACGACCATGCACCTTTCCTATGTTTGATAAGCCAAATACTAGTTGGGAGTTAAGAAAACGACCATGCACCTTTCCTATGTTTGATAAGCCAAATACTAGTTGGGAGTTAAGAAAACGACCATGCACCTTTCCTATGTTTGATAAGCCAAATACTAGTTGGGAGTTAAGAAAACGACCAAGCAACTTTTCTATGTTTGATAAGCCAAATACTAGTTGGGAGTTAAGAAAACGACCATGCAACTTTCCTATGTTTGATAAGCCAAATACTAGTTGGGAGTTAAGAAAACGACCATGCACCTTTCCTATGTTTGATAAGCCAAATATTAGTTGGGAGTTAAGAAAACGACCATGCAACTTTCCTTTGTTTGATAAGCCAAATACTAGTTGGAGTTAAGAAAACGACCAAGCACCTTTCCTATGTTTAATAAGCCAAATACTAGATGGGAGTTAAGAAAACGACCATGCAACTTTCCTATGTTTGATAAGCCAAATACTAGTTGGGAGTTAAGAAAACGACCATGCAACTTTCCTATGTTTGATAAGCCAAATACTAGTTGGGAGTTAAGAAAACGACCATGCACCTTTCCTATGTTTGATAAGCCAAATACTAGTTGGGAGTTAAGAAAACGACCATGCACCTTTCCTATGTTTGATAAGCCAAATACTAGTTGGGAGTTAAGAAAACGACCATGCACCTTTCCTATGTTTGATAAGCCAAATACTAGTTGGGAGTTAAGAAAACGACCAAGCAACTTTTCTATGTTTGATAAGCCAAATACTAGTTGGGAGTTAAGAAAACGACCATGCAACTTTCCTATGTTTGATAAGCCAAATACTAGTTGGGAGTTAAGAAAACGACCATGCACCTTTCCTATGTTTGATAAGCCAAATATTAGTTGGGAGTTAAGAAAACGACCATGCAACTTTCCTATGTTTGATAAGCCAAATACTAGTTGGAGTTAAGAAAACGACCAAGCACCTTTCCTATGTTTAATAAGCCAAATACTAGTTGGGAGTTAAGAAAACGACCATGCACCTTTCCTATGTTTGATAAGCCAAATACTAGTTGGGAGTTAAGAAAACGACCATGCAACTTTCCTATGTTTGATAAGCCAAATACTAGTTGGGAGTTAAGAAAACGACCATGCACCTTTCCTATGTTTGATAAGCCAAATACTAGTTGGGAGTTAAGAAAACGACCAAGCTACTATCCTATGTTTGATAAGCCAAATACTAGTTGGGAGTTAAGAAAACGACCATGCACCTTTCCTATGTTTGATAAGCCAAATACTAGTTGGGAGTTAAGAAAACGACCATGCAACTTTCCTATGTTTGATAAGCCAAATACTAGTTGGGAGTTAAGAAAACGACCATGCACCTTTCCTATGTTTGATAAGCCAAATACTAGTTGGGAGTTAAGAAAACGACCATGCACCTTTCCTATGTTTGATAAGCCAAATACTAGTTGGGAGTTAAGAAAACGACCATGCAACTTTCCTATGTTTGATAAGCCAAATACTAGTTGGGAGTTAAGAAAACGACCATGCACCTTTCCTATGTTTGATAAGCCAAATACTAGATGGGAGTTAAGAAAACGACCATGCACTTTTCATATGTTTGATAAGCCAAATAATAGTTGGGAGTTAAGAAGACGACCAAGCAACTTTCCTATGTTTGATAAGCCAAATACTAGTTGGGAGTTAAGAAAACGACCATACGCCTTTCCTATGTTTAATAAGCCAAATACTAGTTGGGAGTTAAGAAAACGACCATGCACCTTTCCTATGTTTGATAAGCCAAATACTAGTTGGGAGTTAAGAAAACGACCATGCACCTTTCCTATGTTTGATAAGCCAAATACTAGTTGGGAGTTAAGAAAACGACCATGCACCTTTCCTATGTTTGATAAGCCAAATACTAGTTGGGAGTTAAGAAAACGACCATGCACCTTTCCTATGTTTGATAAGCCAAATACTAGTTGGGAGTTAAGAAAACGACCATGCACCTTTCCTATGTTTGATAAGCCAAATACTAGTTGGGAGTTAAGAAAACGACCAAGCAACTTTTCTATGTTTGATAAGCCAAATACTAGTTGGGAGTTAAGAAAACGACCATGCAACTTTCCTATGTTTGATAAGCCAAATACTAGTTGGGAGTTAAGAAAACGACCATGCACCTTTCCTATGTTTGATAAGCCAAATATTAGTTGGGAGTTAAGAAAACGACCATGCAACTTTCCTATGTTTGATAAGCCAAATACTAGTTGGAGTTAAGAAAACGACCAAGCACCTTTCCTATGTTTAATTAGCCAAATACTAGTTGGGAGTTAAGAAAACGACCATGCAACTTTCCTATGTTTGATAAGCCAAATACTAGTTGGGAGTTAAGAAAACGACCATGCAACTTTCCTATGTTTGATAAGCCAAATACTAGTTGGGAGTTAAGAAAACGACCATGCACCTTTCCTATGTTTGATAAGCCAAATACTAGTTGGGAGTTAAGAAAACGACCATGCACCTTTCCTATGTTTGATAAGCCAAATACTAGTTGGGAGTTAAGAAAACGACCATGCACCTTTCCTATGTTTGATAAGCCAAATACTAGTTGGGAGTTAAGAAAACGACCAAGCAACTTTTCTATGTTTGATAAGCCAAATACTAGTTGGGAGTTAAGAAAACGACCATGCAACTTTCCTATGTTTGATAAGCCAAATACTAGTTGGGAGTTAAGAAAACGACCATGCACCTTTCCTATGTTTGATAAGCCAAATATTAGTTGGGAGTTAAGAAAACGACCATGCAACTTTCCTATGTTTGATAAGCCAAATATTAGTTGGGAGTTAAGAAAACGACCATGCAACTTTCCTATGTTTGATAAGCCAAATACTAGTTGGAGTTAAGAAAACGACCAAGCACCTTTCCTATGTTTAATAAGCCAAATACTAGTTGGGAGTTAAGAAAACGACCATGCAACTTTCCTATGTTTGATAAGCCAAATACTAGTTGGGAGTTAAGAAAACGACCATGCAACTTTCCTATGTTTGATAAGCCAAATACTAGTTGGGAGTTAAGAAAACGACCATGCACCTTTCCTATGTTTGATAAGCCAAATACTAGTTGGGAGTTAAGAAAACGACCAAGCTACTATCCTATGTTTGATAAGCCAAATACTAGTTGGGAGTTAAGAAAACGACCATGCACCTTTCCTATGTTTGATAAGCCAAATACTAGTTGGGAGTTAAGAAAACGACCATGCAACTTTCCTATGTTTGATAAGCCAAATACTAGTTGGGAGTTAAGAAAACGACCATGCACCTTTCCTATGTTTGATAAGCCAAATACTAGTTGGGAGTTAAGAAAACGACCATGCACCTTTCCTATGTTTGATAAGCCAAATACTAGTTGGGAGTTAAGAAAACGACCAAGCTACTATCCTATGTTTGATAAGCCAAATACTAGTTGGGAGTTAAGAAAACGACCATGCACCTTTCCTATGTTTGATAAGCCAAATACTAGTTGGGAGTTAAGAAAACGACCATGCAACTTTCCTATGTTTGATAAGCCAAATACTAGTTGGGAGTTAAGAAAACGACCATGCACCTTTCCTATGTTTGATAAGCCAAATACTAGATGGGAGTTAAGAAAACGACCATGCACTTTTCATATGTTTGATAAGTCAAATAATAGTTGGGAGTTAAGAAAACGACCAAGCAACTTTCCTATGTTTGATAAGCCAAATACTAGTTGGGAGTTAAGAAAACGACCATACGCCTTTAATATGTTTAATAAGCCAAATACTAGTTGGGAGTTAAGAAAACGACCATGCACCTTTCCTATGTTTGATAAGCCAAATACTAGTTGGGAGTTAAGAAAACGACCATGCACCTTTCCTATGTTTGATAAGCCAAATACTGGTTGGGAGTTAAGAAAACGACCATGCACCTTTCCTATGTTTGATAAGCCAAATACTAGTTGGGAGTTAAGAAAACGACCATGCACCTTTCCTATGTTTGATAAGCCAAATACTAGTTGGGAGTTAAGAAAACGACCATGCAACTTTCCTATGTTTGATAAGCCAAATACTAGTTGGGAGTTAAGAAAACGACCATGCACCTTTCCTATGTTTGATAAGCCAAATACTAGATGGGAGTTAAGAAAACGACCATGCACTTTTCATATGTTTGATAAGTCAAATAATAGTTGGGAGTTAAGAAAACGACCAAGCAACTTTCCTATGTTTGATAAGCCAAATACTAGTTGGGAGTTAAGAAAACGACCATACGCCTTTCCTATGTTTAATAAGCCAAATACTAGTTGGGAGTTAAGAAAACGACCATGCACCTTTCCTATGTTTGATAAGCCAAATACTAGTTGGGAGTTAAGAAAACGACCATGCACCTTTCCTATGTTTGATAAGCCAAATACTGGTTGGGAGTTAAGAAAACGACCATGCACCTTTCCTATGTTTGATAAGCCAAATACTAGTTGGGAGTTAAGAAAACGACCATGCACCTTTCCTATGTTTGATAAGCCAAATACTAGTTGGGAGTTAAGAAAACGACCATGCACCTTTCCTATGTTTGATAAGCCAAATACTAGTTGGGAGTTAAGAAAACGACCAAGCAACTTTTCTATGTTTGATAAGCCAAATACTAGTTGGGAGTTAAGAAAACGACCATGCAACTTTCCTATGTTTGATAAGCCAAATACTAGTTGGGAGTTAAGAAAACGACCATGCACCTTTCCTATGTTTGATAAGCCAAATATTAGTTGGGAGTTAAGAAAACGACCATGCAACTTTCCTATGTTTGATAAGCCAAATACTAGTTGGAGTTAAGAAAACGACCAAGCACCTTTCCTATGTTTAATAAGCCAAATACTAGTTGGGAGTTAAGAAAACGACCATGCAACTTTCCTATGTTTGATAAGCCAAATACTAGTTGGGAGTTAAGAAAACGACCATGCAACTTTCCTATGTTTGATAAGCCAAATACTAGTTGGGAGTTAAGAAAACGACCATGCACCTTTCCTATGTTTGATAAGCCAAATACTAGTTGGGAGTTAAGAAAACGACCATGCACCTTTCCTATGTTTGATAAGCCAAATACTAGTTGGGAGTTAAGAAAACGACCATGCACCTTTCCTATGTTTGATAAGCCAAATACTAGTTGGGAGTTAAGAAAACGACCAAGCAACTTTTCTATGTTTGATAAGCCAAATACTAGTTGGGAGTTAAGAAAACGACCATGCAACTTTCCTATGTTTGATAAGCCAAATACTAGTTGGGAGTTAAGAAAACGACCATGCACCTTTCCTATGTTTGATAAGCCAAATATTAGTTGGGAGTTAAGAAAACGACCATGCAACTTTCCTATGTTTGATAAGCCAAATACTAGTTGGAGTTAAGAAAACGACCAAGCACCTTTCCTATGTTTAATAAGCCAAATACTAGTTGGGAGTTAAGAAAACGACCATGCAACTTTCCTATGTTTGATAAGCCAAATACTAGTTGGGAGTTAAGAAAACGACCATGCAACTTTCCTATGTTTGATAAGCCAAATACTAGTTGGGAGTTAAGAAAACGACCATGCACCTTTCCTATGTTTGATAAGCCAAATACTAGTTGGGAGTTAAGAAAACGACCAAGCTACTATCCTATGTTTGATAAGCCAAATACTAGTTGGGAGTTAAGAAAACGACCATGCACCTTTCCTATGTTTGATAAGCCAAATACTAGTTGGGAGTTAAGAAAACGACCATGCAACTTTCCTATGTTTGATAAGCCAAATACTAGTTGGGAGTTAAGAAAACGACCATGCACCTTTCCTATGTTTGATAAGCCAAATACTAGTTGGGAGTTAAGAAAACGACCATGCACCTTTCCTATGTTTGATAAGCCAAATACTAGTTGGGAGTTAAGAAAACGACCATGCAACTTTCCTATGTTTGATAAGCCAAATACTAGTTGGGAGTTAAGAAAACGACCATGCACCTTTCCTATGTTTAATAAGCCAAATACTAGTTGGGAGTTAAGAAAACGATCATGCAACTCTCCTATGTTTGATAAGCCAAATACTAGTTGGGAGTTAAGAAAACGACCATGCAACTTTCTTCAAGACGTATTTAAAAGTGTCAATTTTTTGATTGCAAAACAAGACGTATAACTATAAGTAAAATTGTACATGTAGCCTCACATTTTTGTCAGAGTTGCAGCTGGTATTAAAAAAAAATTGCGGCCTTTTACTTAAAGCCTATTTTTGTTGGCTTAATAATACTGGGATTAATCTCGTTCCTCGTGCTGTTGTGCATGTCTTCTGAAATAAAAAATGTACTCATACCTAGATGACGTATTTCACAAAATGAATCGCGCGTAAACGTAACCGTTTAAGAAGTGATTCGCAACAAGTCTGATTAAAGTATATTTGAGAGCATCAAACATAATAGTTACTGTCATTTAACAAACTATATTAATTCAATTATAATTAAAACAAGTCACAAAAAATAAAAAGACTGAGTTTTGATTGACCGATTTATATTGTAAGATTGCAACGATTTATTTTGAATTGCATAAAAAAATGTACACGTGTGTTTATGAGGGATTATTTGAGAGAAAAAGAAAATTGAGAAGAGGGAATAATGTGCATTTTTATTAAATTGAATCCATTGAAATAGAAGACAACAGATATTTTTTTAAATACTAATTTGTAGATAAACTTGTGGTAAAACTGACATTTTATTTTCATTTCGGGTGAGTTACACTTTAAACAGACCCTTGTTGTATCGGTGTCCGCCTCTTACCAATAGGTCGTCGGATCCATTCGCCAATGTTCTAATGGAATTGACGAGCTAGTCCTGAAAAATGGCTTGTTCATGAGTATCATATCGATGTCCGAAAAGGTGTGAAAACAATACAGATGACCATAATATAATACGAAACGAATACATGAATGTTAATAAATAAGGTTACTATACAAATAATTTTCAATCTGTGTTTATTTCTAAACTTTTCGGGGTAATGACGTTATCAGTTTAACCGTACAAACAAAACAAGGTAGTAACGCCAACGCCATACACTGTTGAATGACTGAACGTAATTTAGGAGCAAAACGAATGATTTTTTGCCGTTTTTTTCAAATATTCACTGTCAATAACATTTACAAAAAAATGAATTAGTGTATCAGAAGAGAGAAAAATTATCCACTATGGTGCTTACGTCTCTAGATCATTGAACATTCACAGCATTACTCGAATCTACTTTCACTACAACACATACGGAAAAGGGTAACTGTATCTCACATCTCTTAATTAATAAAATCTGACTTCTTTATACCCAACAAACACCATAAAAGTAGAATATATTTTCGCGAAATTATCCCTGTGATAAGGGACCCAATTAAACTGAACAGTGCTAAAGTTTTAATGAAAACTTTTATATATCATCCGGCAACTGTTTCAAAATTATGTTAAAGTCACTAGGACAACCTGATTGTAAAATCAGATACAATTCGTCTTTAATACTGCTGAGACTATAGTCTTGCTAGAAAATTGATTGAAGAAAATCGGCGAGTGATTGAAATGCACTTTAACATCCCAGACTACTAAAACACCTTAGTACGACATTTATGTCAATAAACAAAATACCTAAAACATATTATTGAAATAAACGCACACTTAGGAATAAATAAAACTCTGTCTCTCTAATGGGTACTTACCTTTTTAAACGATATTTTTTCTCCTCGACATCACATATTTTAAGCGAAACAACCGCTCTCTCTGGTGTTTTTTAGCAAGTAAGATCATAAAACAGGCATTAAATCACTTAAAAAAGTACGTTAACGCAAAAAAAATATGGAATGAATAAACTGTTAGACACAAATCATGATTTATGATCAGGAACTCCGACTCCATTATCTCCAACAATAAACACAGTAGTAAAATGATCTTTTTTTTTCGTAATAAACCCTGATGTTTGACCCAATTAAATTAAACAGTGCGGAATTCCTAATAAAAACATTTTTACACTTTCAAACAACTGTTTTAAAATATTTCTGGACAAAAACAAACTTTAGGTTAAACATAAGGACAGTCTGAAATTTAAACATTTCATAGAATCAAATACAAATTGTCTTTATCCTTGTAAGACTATCGTCTTGCGTGAAAGCGATTTTGGTTAAAAATGCACTCTTACTCCCAAATAAGATTAGCCATAATTAATAATATTGTTTTAATATTCCAAAAAGGATGAACAAATGTCGAAACAATGGTTCTTATGACGGATACCGAGTTTAATTTAAAAGAAATGAGTATAAAACACGGTATTTCTACCATATTTTATTATTTTGTAAGTAGTTAAAGGTTAAAAAATCAAAATTGATGTTTGTTATACATGTGTATGCATTGGTTTTGAATAAGAGTTTCACTTTAAAGAAAATCGACGAGTGATCGGAATACACTTTAACACCCCAGACTACTACCACACCTTATTCCGACATTTATGTCAATTAGCCGACCCAAAAGACCGGTTAATAATTGATACTTAACATTATGTATTAAACCGGGTAATAAACAGATCACTATACAAGACATTTCTAGGGCCATGTATCAAAGGCAGGCAATTTACTGGATAAAAGTGTTTTGATTTGCTTGTCAGATCAGGATACGCAGTTGATGCGACAAACAAGGCAATATGGGATTCCAAACGGAATATACCAAACTGATGTTGAAGATGTTGGATGATAATGGAATGTGTCTTCTTATCGCAGATAAGCATTTAAAAAATGCGTCACGAATGAGTTCATTCTAGTTAAGGTAGAGCGTTATTAATCCCAAATGCCATTCACATGCACGATATGTAAAGAGGTCGTTCAGGGTTAAATAAACGGCTAAGCAATAATGCTCGTTACAAAAAATTCAAGAAGTATCGAACAATGTCAAAATAGATGTTGCAAAACAAGACGTGTATGCATATGTGTACGTGAAGCCTTACATTTTAATCAAAGTTGCAGCTTGGATTGAAAGTTGTTTCCGGAATTCTTTTTAAAACATATTCTTGTAGGCTAACTTATAATTAGTCGTGTCACTGTCGTCAAGCGATTGCACATGTTAAAGTTACAATTGAAATTGTGAAATATGCACATATCTTAATGACGTAGTGCAAATCATCACCACCAGCGCTCGCACAATAATTGATTCGCAACATCCAGTATAAGTAAGATATATTTGAACTTTATTGAACATTATTTTGATGCAACATAATGTATTAAACATACTGTGGCTTTAATTCACCATTGATTCAATAGCGTTTTAAAACAAAAACATGAAGTATATGTTTATAATGATCCGATTGTAAAGACAGTTCTTGTACATGGTTGTCAATAGCAATGGTTTCTCAAACATACCCTATGGCACTTCCAGTACTACTCTCATATCGATTTGTTTGTGAAACAGGTAGTTCTTAAAAATGATTGTCAACAGCATTTGAATGGTTCTCATTATCTTCGTAATGAACGTGTAGCAACATATAAGTGCATTTAAATTTCAGGAGACAGTAAAAAAATAAGCCGTTTTTAAATAAAATTAAAAAGCATCATCGGAAAACTATTAAACTTAGTTATAACTCACCTTGCCATAAACGCAGCCGACTATGACAGCCCTATCAATATGACGCAACAACCAACTTTGATTTAAACGAGACTCAATTGAAAACACAAAGAAAACAATAATGTATTTGATTAATCTATGAAATTGAAAATTACTTTTTTCCAGCGGTCCACATAAACACACCAGCATTGATAGAATCTATATTATTAAAAATGTTAACGATGTAATACAGTTTTTGGAATTTTAAGTGGGGTGATTCGACAATATATATGTGTATGAGACAACATCATTAACGAACCTGCAAATAAAATCAATCAGGTGTTCTTGGTAGTACAAGCCGCATAAAAGGGCAGGATTTATAACACGGAACTACGTTTCTGTTTCCCCTTTATCCCCACCATACAACACAACCTACAATTGAAGTTTCTTTCGTAGTAAACCCCGCGTTATTTTACCAAAAAGTCCAAGATGAAACTATTTAAACACCATCCAATAATTGTTTGAAAAAACATGTTTAAGCCAATACAAACTATAGGTTGTTTTTGTAAACAAATAAAAAGTGTAGATTTTGTAGGCAACATCAACATAACTGCCAATAACTTATGTCAAGAAGCACATCCCAAAACTGCACATATTATTATTGTTTTATTTAAATTATATTCGAGACACAATTTAGTGTCAAAATGAGAGAGTTTATCTTACAATCATCTAAGTTTATATTTGACACATTCATTGTATGACAATGCTTATAAGGCACGCATGAAAATGGAAAGTGTCAAAACTACAACAGCACCTCGTCAAATAAATTGGGGGTTAAACAAGAGTACCTTACGGTATTCAACTTAATCTATCAATGCTCATCTGCAAAACTGTCGCCAATATTCCCCCGTACCAGAAATTGAAATGTATCAAATTCAAGTGCAAAATATAGTTTTAGTTTAAAACCAAGCTCTTTTGCCGCATCTGTTCCACTTGGTCTTATTTTCTTGGAACTCGATATTGAGTCTCCAAAAAGACGTCCAATTCAATCAGATGACATTGGTGATAAAAGCGTGATCAAAGTCCCGTTGTAACCGAAGCAAATTCCGCGTGCAGGGGATATTCACCTTTGTATTTATTAACATCATGACCATAAAAAGAAAATGCGAGAACATTAACCCTAGAAAGGTTAACGACAGCACATAAAAGACATAATAAAAGTATAAAAGTTTATACTTTTGTCGGATATGCGAAAACCAAGTTTAAGATAAAAAGTAACACATTACATCGGAAATGTTCTAACACAGAACTGATGTGGACCAATAAGGTATTTTCTCGTTAACCAGTTGACCAAAGGGGTATCTTCTTTTAAACCACTGGACCAATAGGGTGTCTTCCCGTTAACCAGTGGACCGTTAGGATTTTTACTTGTATACCATTGGACCTATAGGGTATTATCTCGAATACCAGTTGTCCAATAGGATATAGGGTCTTCGAGTGTACCGGTGGACCAATAGGGTGTACCAGTGGACCAATAGGGTGTACCGGTGGACCAATAGGGTGTCTTCTCGTAAACCGATCGACCAATAGGGTGTCTTATATTAGACCAGTGGACCAATATGGTATCTCCATGTAGACCGGCGGAGTAAAACGGTATATATTCGTAAACCAATGGTCCAATAAGCTCTTTTACCATATCCTCTCGTAAACAAGCGGACCAGAAGGGTAAATACTCGTAAGACGGTTTACAAGTAAGATGTTTACTTGTGAACCATGGGACCTTGTGGCGGATCCGTGGTCTATTGGCTATATTCATTTTGTCAATCAATGGGTCGCAGGCTCGATTCTTCGACACGCACCAACTTACACACAATATACTAATCGCCTACGGGTAAGGACGTTAAATGTGGGCACGTGTGACAATGTTATAAACTGGTGTACGTTAAACGAGGTTTGCTCTAACCAGGGTTACATTCTGTCTGTGGACTGTTTGTCCAAAAAACAAATATGATAAACAATCTTATCGGAGCATTGGCCGATTGGCCATTGCCCGAGTTCGGGTATAAATAACTCAAAACTATCACCAACAGTGAAGCAATTGGGTGTATACTTGTAATCCAGCTTAAAACCTAAACCAAGTAAACACGTGCTTTTATCAACCGCTCCCACATAACACTTTTACATTTTTATTCAGTATCAAGTATTTTGATACACATTTCAGGAGACACAAGCAAGCAGAATTACAACCCAAAGCTGTTTTTGTGTCGCTCTTGTCGTGTGTTCACAGTTAATTTATCAATTTTTATCTACATACTTTCATTCATTATCCCAAGATCATTCTGATAAGCCACAATTGATATCTTTTGATAGTCATGCAAGAAACATTGTACTGCGAATACGTTGCCATCAGGAACTAAGCATTTGCTAACACACTTATATTGAAATGGCAAAGGTTATTAATACCAATTTTGTGTAATGTTTTCCACAGTATTTCCAGAAACACAATATGGTATACTATAATTAGTTGGATTCATTAGATATTAAAACCCCTCTTGTTGAACGTTGAGTAACTTTGACAACACGAGTAGTTTTTCAGTCGGTGTTCCATTAAGATGTTTTGTGTTTGCCTATGCCATAGTGATTATATGCCGCCTTATATACGACATAACAATGTAACAAGAATGTCAGCCAGTATAAAGAAAAATCTGTGAATGGTGGATAAATAGATCGAGGAGGCAATGTTGGTAAACAGCAGGAAATAAATAGCATTTCTGATTGCTTTTGAAACAAGCAAGATATTTTGAGTTACCAGCAATGCCTCTTATACACAGAAATCCTTTTGCCAAAGGAATGTTGTTTCTAGCTAACATATTCTTCCTTATATACGAATACAATTTGTCGTAAACGCGTTTGAGTCTAACGTCCATTTATCAAGCGTAATTTAATGAAAAGATCGACTAGTGATCCGAATGTACTATATTATTATATATATTATATTATCCCAGACAGCTATAACACTTAAATTACTAAATTTAAGTCCGTAAACAAAATACTGCAAAAAAATCACTCAAAAACAACATAGATCTTAGAAATCAAATCTATGGCTTTCAATGACACTACCCATTAAACGATCATCCGTTTTCTCGTCTTATCATAATTTAAGCGAAATGACTGTTCTCTCCGTCTTTGCTCTTAAATCTTCTCCCCAAGCGCATTTTAGTAATTACTCCTTAACATGTTATATTAATCCTAGTAATAAACTGGTCAATAAATAACACATCTCTTGGGCCCTGTAGCAAAGCCGGCATTTTACTGGATATAAGTGTTTTGTCATGCGAAGATACACTGTTCATTTTATCAGGAAAACGTTAACTTGCACTGACACGCATTTGTATCGCAAGAAGACATTGATGTGAGATTTGGAAATGGAACCTGCTTAATCATTTCAGAAATTTATTAAAACAACGGCGTCACGAATAAGTTCCTTTCTAGATAAGACACACTTTTATTATCCCCGAGTGTCATGCACATGTTTGATAAGTCTTGTAATGGCCGTCGCAAGTTTTATCATCCAATATTTACAAAATCTGACGGTCGTCTCAATCATTAAAACCATTAGGAAATGCCCTTAATGAACATAAACGTATTGCGGATTAACCACATACCAGTTATGAAACTTGCTAGCTTTGGATATTGAAATGTGCTTATAATTTTATACGACATCATTGCTAGTTGGGTTTCATATTAACGTTTATGGATGTTGTTCGAGTAGAATAGAGTTGTATATTGTTGTGGAACCAAAACCATGTCTTCAGACATCAATAAAAGGAAATATATATGTTCAGTACTTATTTGATCGAGGTGATATTTAGCGCCGACTAAGATGTTATTTTACACTGGCTGGACTTGGTGAACTAAATGTTGATGTTAAACAGACACAATAACACATTGGTCCGATTGTTATGCTTTTTTAAAACAAAACAACACTGTGGTTAACAGCATCCTTGGTTACCCTTAAAATATGTATTCATTAACATTCCTGAGCAGAAAGTATGATAACAAAGATGACGTTTAAAACGCTGTTGACAGTAACACAGTTCTGAATAATCGGCCTTTTAATGATACAGTGGAAAATACAGAGAAATGACTAGTAGACAACCACTTAACAAAGAACCTGCCAAGATACATAATTAATGTCTTAAATTCACCAAACATTTCAAAATAACAATAACAGATTAAACATGCATCAATATATTTTTTATAAAAAAAAATACAATGAAAACAAGCAAGAACAGGCCCATCAGTCGAACATTAGAAACAAAATTTTAGAGGCACAATGCAAGGGTCTAATTTGCAATGGTCTAAAGGCACTAACGTATAGAAACCACATACACATAAACTGACACGACAAACAGAACACACGGAAAAATGCATTTGTGATTTCCGCGTTCAGTGCTTGATGGCTGGTCCGTTTTTAACAAATCATCCACGCTAATTTTACGGTCTCTGAAACGCTAATGCCATTTAAACACATACATTCAAAAAGCTACAGAAACATGCTCAGTAGCAAAAAGTTTAAACATAAACCCGGTTTAGTGGCAATGGGCAAACGCCAAAGACATAGAACACAAATTCACAAACAAGAAACATAGAACAGCACAAAACTCTACAAACAGCACAGTGCATAGATACTATATAATTATATATATAAATAATGGGAATGTTTATCAAGAATTGTTAGGTACCGCCTTGGAACGGTCAGTAAATTGTAAATTTACTGGGGGTTTAAACCAGTTTAAGTGCACAAACCTCACTTTTATCCCAACAATTCTTAATAAAGATAAAACGCAAAAGGTAAATCTTATCAAAGTATGCATTGACTTGAGGAAACTTATCAATAAAACAAATGATAAAAATCGAAAAGGTAAACCCCAAGTACTTCTGGAATATTTCGCTGAACCACGCTCCTTTAATCCAGGTTTACTGTTGTTGTCATTCCCGTGGTAGCACAATGTTAAGAACAAAGCTTTGTTGCGTCTTTAACGTCATGCCCATGAGTATGTCTGAGCGCGCTCACTAACTAGGTGTGTTGATAATGTCGTTAAAATTCAAATCTCGGGTAATGACGTCATTGTTTCTTAGAAATACGGATATTACATTATAAAATATGCAGTGATTACGTCCACGTAATCCAATTGCGTTCATATCCCCGATAACGACATCAACCCCGCAATTCATAACTTATATTTACACCAATAGTTCATGATTTAATTCAAGAATTGTTAAAAAATATACCTCATTTCTCTTGAGAAAAACCTTTCACTAATCTTTTCTTACCCATTTTGTAAATATAACGACCCGAATGTAACCGGAAACATTTTCAAATGACGTCACAATAACGCGGGAAAAGATCAACCACCTGAAATCACTTTTAAACGTAAAATTGAAACACTAATGGCAACAATACATTTATAATATAATAAATTAACACTTTCTAAAATGTTTATTTATATTTTACGGGACCGTCTTCCACAATACAAACATTAACAAGATCAATAGTTTTGATGTAAATTGTTATGCGATGAATTGCGATCCGAACATATCCGAAGATGTTGCGTTCATCGATTGATGAAGGCAATTGCCGAAAGGCAGTTCATTTAAGGAATTGAAGTTGAGGTGTAAATTTTTAAGGAATGGATGTTGAGGTGTAAATATTATGAAAACAAGCCTACAGTTATCCCTCCATATCTACCAATTAACGCAGGCGACATTTACATATTTTGGTACAAACACAAGGTTATAAATACACAAAGAAAATATAGGAAAATAACGTT
Organism: Mya arenaria; assembly: GCF_026914265.1. Lineage (NCBI taxonomy): Eukaryota > Metazoa > Mollusca > Bivalvia > Myida > Myidae > Mya > Mya arenaria. Next base: position 55,153,631 of record NC_069135.1, read on the forward strand.
TATTGAATATCAACATGCGTGAGCAAACATATACAAGTTAGATACAAGATATCAAAAAGTGAACAAATGTGACCTAAGGTCAGCCATCCATCATTACGATATTAACGTCCAGATTAGTTCTATGCAATATTATAATGATTAAACTTTTTATTATTTTGGCATTTATAACATACAGGTTGATGATTTTGATGCATTATCATGTTTAACTGATTGGACTTTTATGATAATAAATGCATATTATTAGATACAGATAAAACAGTGACAAATATAGATACAGAAAAAGTATAGATATCGCAAATTATTTATTTAATCATAGGAAGAAAGTTTATTCAAAAGATACAGACAAGCCTTTTGCAATTAAAAAGAGCCGAGAAATTACTCATTTTATATCTGTATCTAAATCATACACTGATCTTGCTTCGATGATTTAAGTAAAATGAGTAAAACACGATAAAGCATTCAAAACAAAATCAACCTATAATGTGCGCCTTTCACATACAGATTATTTCTATGTTTAATTTATATTGATAAACCATTTTTGTGCATGAACTACATTTTTGAATCATACCTTAATAAGGCTACTTTTAGATATAATATATTAAATGGAGGTAATAAACATAATTCATTTGATTCTGTTTAGTATCAAATTATCTATTTAAAAAAAAGTTCTTGTTTTTTTTTAAATATTCAAATTTTACATATTCTTAGTTTAAAATGAAACTGATACCAGTACGAGTTTTTTTTTATTAATGATGGATCGATAACCTTAGAATACTAGAAACAAACCATGATGTTTCTCATTAATATAATTTAAAAAAACAAACATTTTCAAAAGTTTTAATGACAACTAAATAAATGGTACGCAGAAATATTTTAAACAAAAAGAAGAGCGATTTATGAAAAACGTTATTTACTTTGTGAAAAAACAGACAAAATATTGTCTAGTTTTCATAATAATAAATTAAGGATATACATTTGCAAAATACCTTCAAATATATACATATTATTGAGCAAATGTATGAAAGAACGCCCCATACAATATAAGGAGATTTCCGATAAAGGCAGCACCTCTTACATTATAAAGGGTTTTACGTTACTAAGGGGTTCTCCTTAAATTTTAAGGAGATATACGATTTCAAGAAGCGACCCTTATATAATAAGGGGTTTAACTAAATGTAGGAACACACCTTACATTATACGGGGTTTAACGATATAAAGAAACACCCCAGGGTTTTACGATATATGGGAGCGCCCCTATCATCACACTAGGTATTACAACCTATTAAATAGCAAAACTTAAGTCATAGTTTCTGACGAAAATAGTCCTGATTTTGATCATGAGTACCTTTGGCACCACAGTCTGCTTCAAATAAGCACTGTACAGGTCCACTATTTTCAAAATTTGATTTTGCCAATTCCACGAAGATAGAAATTCACGACATCATTATTCAAACATTAACAGCTGTTGGTGAATATATTTCACATCATCCTAAAAAGCCACCTGATCGATTCAAAAAGAAATGCGAAAAAACCTGCTATACTTTAATAATTAAAAAAGCAACAATTTAAAGATTTTAAAATTTTGTTATTTTACATATAGTTAAACAAAAATCGAAACAACTTGAATATATCAATAAATATAATATAATATAAAACTTAAAATGAGATAAACATCCATTGTACATGTAACTTGTTCGACTTTTACTTATAGCAAAGATAAGTACATTTCGATTCGGAGTACAGCTCCTGACAGAAAAGGTGTGAAAAAGGCCTTGATATATATAACAAGAGGTTTTTTGCATAATAAGTGCAAGGCAGTAGCGTTATCATAAAATTAGTTATCATCTGCAGGCTGGACTAGAGCGGTTGGAGCCAGGCGGACAACAAAACGATGGTGACCAAAAGATGTCCACTTGGAACTATGAAACAGCCCCGGCAGTTTAACCGGTCCTCCTGGAATGAAAATCACAATGTTAATTGCCGTTACACAACCCAAGCAGTGTCCGGGTGGTTTTGTGCGTAATGGATGTTGTAAAATCATGTGACTACCTTTGAACCGGTATCCGTGTGCGTGTGTGCGTAATGGATATTACAAAACCATGTGACTACCTCTGAACCGGGACCGTATGCGTGTGTGCGTAATGGATACATGTATTACAAAACCATGTGACTACCTCTGAACCGGTATTCGTGTGCGTGTGTGCGTAATGGATATTACAAAAACATGTGACAACCTCTGAACCGGTATCCGTGTGCGTGTGTGCGTAATGGATATAACAAAATCATGTGACTACCTCTGAACCGGTAACCGTATGGGTGTGTGCGTAATGGATATTACAAAATCATGTGACTACCTCTGAACCGGTATCCGTGTGCGTGTGTGCGTAATGGATATAACAAAATTATGTGACTACCTCAGAACCGGTAACCGTATGCGTGTGTGCGTAATGGATATAACAAAATCATGTGACTACCTCTGAACCGGTAACCGTGTGCGTGTGTGCGTAATGGATATTACAAAATCATGTGACTACCTCTGAACCGGTATTCATGTGCGTGTGTGCGTAATGGATATAACAAAATTATGTGACTACCTCAGAACCGGTACTCGTGTGCGTGTGTGCGTAATGGGTATTACAAAATCATGTGACTACCTCTGAACCGGTATCCGTGTGCGTGTGTGCGTAATGGGTTTTACAAAATCATGTGACTACCTCTTAAGTGGTTTCCGTGTGCGTGTGTGCTTAATGGGTATTACATTATCATGTGACTACCTCTTAAGCGGTTTCCGTGTGGGTGTGCGTAATGGGTATTATAAAACCATGTTACTACCTCCTAAGCGGTTTCCGTGTGCGTGTGTGCATAATGGATATTACAAAATCGTGTGACTATCTCTAAAGCGGTTTCCGTGTTAGTGTGTGCATAATGAAAATTACAAAATCGTGTGACTACCTCTTAAGCGGTTTCCGTGTAAGTGTGTGCATAAGGGATATAACAAAATCATGTGACTATCTCTTAAGCGGTTTCCGTGTTAGTGTGTGCATAATGGATATAACAAAATCATGTGACTATCTCTTAAGCGTTTTCCGTGTGCGTGTGTGCATAATGGATATAACAAAATCATGTGACTACCTCTTAAGCGGTTTCCGTGAGCGTGTGTACGTAATGGGTATTACAAAACCATATGACTACCTCTTAAGCGTTTTCCGTGTGCGTGTGTGCGTAACGGATATTACAAAACCATGTGACTACCTCTTAAGCGTTTTCCGTGTGCGTGTGTGCGTAAAGGATATTACAAAACTATGTGATTACCTCTTAAGCGGTGTCCGTGTGCGTGTGTGCGTAATGAAACTAACAAAACCACGTTCATACCTGGTATCCATGCATTTGTGTACGTTATGGTAATATCAAAACCAAATTTCTTCCCCTGAACTGGTATCCCTGCACGTTTGTGCGTAATGAAGCTAATAAAAATCACGTCTGTGTCTGGACTGCTATATAAGCACGTGTGTGCGTAATGTCGCTTACAATGTGCATACCTCTGGACTGGTATCCGTGCTGGCATGTTCGTTACTAAGCTAACAAAAGCATGTGCATACATCTGGACTGGTATCCGTGCTGGCATGTTCGTTACTAAGCTAACAAAAGCATGTGCATACCTCTGGACTGGTATCCGTGCTGGCATGTTTGTTACTAAGCTAACAAAAGCATGTGCATACCTCTGGACTGGTGTCCGTCCTGACATGTTCGTTACTAAGCTTACACAAGCATGTGCATACCTCTGGACTGGTATCCGTGCTGACATGTTCGTTACTAAGCTAACAAAAGCATGTGCATACCTATGAACTGGTATCCGTGCTGGAATGTTTGTTACTAAGTTAACAAAATCAAGTGCGTACCTCTGAACTGGTATCTGTGATGTAATGTACGTTACTAAGCTAACAAAATCACGTGCGTACCTCTGAACTGGTATCCGTGCACGTGTGTGCGCGGTGTGGAAGGTGAGCCCCTCGACGCCGCCGCTCGGAACACACTTCCTCCTCGCCATGTAAGAATCGTCAAGGAAAAAGTTTGGTATGTATAGGTGATTTATTTACTTATTACTATTAGCTCAATATTTATCATAAACGAGTCAATTTTCCGAATAATACCACCTTAATGTGAATAAAAAATCAAATGGCATGTGTCTTTGTAATACCTTTAATAGGCCTTAAATTCAACAAATCAGTGTAAAATAACCGCATTAAGAATCAGATTTAAATTTCATTTTCTTAGCAATTTGGAAATTCAACTTTTTTAAGCGCTTTCACATTGAAAACCCTGACACAGAGAGAGAGTAACTCTCTGAACAGGCCAAATTGTTCGAGCGCTCAAACAAAATTGTGTGAAGATGGCAGGTTTGAGTCAATAGAGACGACGGGAAATCGAACTGTAAAATATGAACATATTGGAATAGGTATGCTTAAATTCGACAGAAAAATGTTTGTTTTGATTGATTTTCCTAAATTATCTTAACAAATATGCTGTGCACTAAAACGCATTTTTAAAAACTCTTAAACGATTTATTATGCTGTGAAATTAGTCAAAAGGTCCTTAGAATCGAAAATAGTTACTCGTCTTTCGGTTCGTGAATTATTTATTCAGGACCCAGTGACATCATTCTCAGTAGCAAAAAGGTGAAAGTTAAAAGGTTTATTTAATGCACATTCCTGTTCCATCATGGATTTTTAAAAAAAAAAAAATCTTAAAAATTCCTTACTTTTCGTTGAAAATTAGCGCACATGTTCCATTATAAAAGTGATTAATACGGAACGATTCTCAAAGAGATAGCCGTTTGTGAATCTTGACCTCAATGATAAACCTTTACTTGAACAATAAACAAACAATACGCATTAGTGATGGCAGCGTTATAAACACATTATTATCAACACCTTCAAAATGATACGGAAAAATAATTGGTCACCAGGTATCCAAACGTCGAATTATTGAACTTGCTCTACATTTAGTTCGAATGATTACGAATATTTACACGAATAACAACGAAAAACAAATAATAAGAAAATTATTTTAATTAATGATTAATTGCGAATTATAACAAGAATGATAATGAATAACGAATCATAACGAATTGTTATGATTTACGATTATTAGCGAATGATAATAAAAGTGATAACGAATGATGACAAAAAATAACGAATGGAGAACGAAAAAATAATAATATAAAGAATGATTACGAAATGATACCGAAATTGTCTCGAAATAATGTTCCTGTATTTTTAAACATTTTACAATGTTTCTTAATAAACTACATTAATAATTGTTGAAGTTATTCCTTTAAACATATACGAGTATAGGAAGACATGTCAAGATAATAATTTAAATTTTGTGAATTCTTAATTTTCAACGACTGAAACTATTGATGAAAGAAGAAATGCATACTATGTACCAAAAAATGAGTGAAAAAAATCGGCACTAAATGGGAATAAATGTGTTCGAACATAAAAACGAAAAACTGCCCATAATTATTCAAACGCTGGAATTTATATTCTAGCACACCGGATAGGTATTTCCGGTGAATTCAGCCGTGCTGGAAAACTCCATCTGGCATCCCCCCATGCCAGATGAGTCACGCGCTGTGACGTAATAATTTCAATTTCTTTTATAATACACTTTATGTACTCATAATTATGAGATTTAAATAGATGAGTTAAATTAACATTAACTTTACAAAAATATACTTTAAAAAACAAAACAAAATAACCCTTAAAAGACGTGATACTGAAGGAACTTCTTGACGTATGCAGTGAATACAAATTACTGCGCGTCATGACGTCAGTAAACATCATCGCACGCGCTTTTTGGTGATACGTACAAAAGTGCGCTTTTTTATGTATTTTCTCCATATGAAAATGTAATTTAAGTATGCTAGAAAAAATATCTATCATGTGTGTCCGTTCCGGAAAGAAAAATCCGACCCTCTGGCACGCTGCGTGGCCGGTAACTCGGCAAGCCTCGTTACCTGGCAACGCAGGTGCCCTCGGGTCGGATTTTTCTATCCGGAACGGGAACACATGACAGATATTATCATTCATGCAACACATTGCACTATTTTAATAAAGATCGTAAGACTGACTATTGTAAATTTCAACAATCCTTGGTAAACATACCTAGCTTTTTATATATAGTATGTATGCACTGTGCTGTTTGTGGAGTTTTGTGCTGTTCTTCCTAAATTCTTGTTTGTGTTTTTTTGTTATTACAGTCTAAGTCTTTGGCGTTTACCCAGTGCCATTAAACCGGGTTTATGTTTTAAATGTTTTGCTACTGAGCTTGTTTCTGTAGTTTTTCGCATACATATTCAATGCGTAATCCCGTTATAGGCGAAACAAAATTAAGAGATGTATCCGAGAATTCTTAAGCAGTGTAAGATTTACGACTTTGTTTTTGAAACAATTATCAACTCCATAGCAACTTGACCTAACGTCAGTGTACTAAATCAACAGGTCGTCTATTTCCGGTTCTGCGACCTGCAAATAATTACTCGATTCATTTTTTTGAATTAACTTGACCTATTTCAATATTGCATCTCTTGTATTGAAATATAGTCAATGTTGTGCAGAGAAGGTTTCTTTACATGTACAATAATTGTTCTGAATCGAGCAAATATGTGTTTGCTGCAGTACCTGAAATGACGTCACAAGTCCCTTGGGTTTACAACATGCACATAGAACCACAGAAATGTGTGTTCTACAGTCATAAAAGGATATAAGTAATTTCCCTGTGGGCGAGTCGGAAGTCGTAGTCAGGAGTGTCGCTGTCTTGGCACTTATTACATGTGGCGTCGACAACGACCAGCACCATATTTGTATCCTCTACATGTGACGCCACCCAATTCGTTAGGCACTCTGCAACAAACGATCGTTTATCACGTGCTTAATCTTATTTAATTAATTATATATACCTTACTTGGTAATATCACGTGATAACATCGACTAGCCAATCATAAGGAATGAGTTCTACTAGGTAGATATACCTAGTAATCTTTTTTAATGGAAAATTACGAAAAAACTGCGGAAATGAATTAATTGTAAAATATGTGGTACATCAGTTATTAAGTTTCAATGCATTGTACACATCAATACCAAGTTAATGTCAGTTTTCAACGATTTTCTTTGTTTTTCGCTATTTAATCCAACGGTTTATAGCCCCTTTAATATATTCATCACATTTTTCTGTATATCACAAGTGTTTTATAACAAAGTAACTCCGCATATTTGTTATTAACTAAATTGCAAGCAATCTTATCTTAATTGATACTATTCCACAAAGTTATTATTTCATTTCTTATTTGTTTTTATCATAACGATTTATTTTCTAAAAAATCCATTGCTATTTATAAATTTCAACTCATTGTAAAGTGTTTTTGTCTTTTTTTATCAGTTCTATGGTTTATGTATAGCTTTCTGGAATCAATACTGATTAAAAGAAACAAAACAATGCAACACACCTTTTGTAACCATGGTGCATCCTTCCTCATCTGGATTAGGAGGATTCATTGGATCATAGTCACAGTTCCTGAAAACACATTTGTAAATAAAATAATTGAAATTACAGGGACAAGATGTCGTTAAAGGGCCATATTAGTTTAACAGAATCATGTTTACAGGAGCAGGGATCAAGGCCAGCAACCGAATAATGTAAAACATCATTCTAACAGGAGCAGGGATCAAGGCCAGCAACCGAATAATGTAAAACATCATTCTAACAGGAGCAGGGATCAAGGCAAGCAACCGACTAATGTAAACATCATTCTAACAGGAGCAGGGATCAAGGCCAGCAACCGAATAATGTAAAACATCATTCTAACAGGGGCAGGGATCAAGGCAAGCAACCGACTAATGTAAAACATATCATGCTAACAAGAGCAGTGATCAAGGCCAGCACCTTAATAATGTAACACATATAATGCTTACAGGAACATGGATCAAGGCCAACAGCCGAATAATGTAACATATTTCATTCTTACAGGAGCAGTGATCAAGGCCAGCAGCCGAATAATGTAACATATATCACGCTTACAGGAGCAGTGATCAAGGCCAGCAGCCGAATAATGTAACACATTTCATGCTAACAGGCGCATGGATCATGGCCAGAAGCCGAATGATATATCACATATCATGCTAACAGAAGCAGTGATCAAGGCCAGCAGCCGAATAATGTAACATATATCATTCTTACAGGAGCAGTGATAAAGGCCAGCAGCCGAATAATGTAACATATATCATTCTTACAGGAGCAGTGATCAAGGCCAGCAGCCGAATAATGTAACATATATCACGCTTACAGGAGCAGTGATCAAGGCCAGCAGCCGAATAATGTAACACATTTCATGATAACAGGCGCATGGATCAAGGCCAGCAGCCGAATAATGTAACACATTCTATCCTTAAAGGAGCAGGGATCAAGGCCAGCAGCCGAATGATCTAACACATACCATGTTTACAGGAGCATGGATCAAGGCCAGCAGCCGAATAATGTAACATATATCACGCTTACAGGAGCATGCATCAAGGCCAAAAGCCGAATAATGTAACATATATCACGCTTACAGGAGCAGTGATCAAAAGCAGCTGCCGAACAAAAACACCAGCATCATGTTTACAAGCAAAATATCATGCCCATCGTGTGTACATGTCCAGGCATCAAGGCTAGCAAACAAAGTATTCAAACAATATTATGATTACAGGTGAGAGGATCAAAATCAGTCGAAATATTTAACCATGATTTACTGTTGGCATTGGATCTATTAGAGTTTTGGCTTATTTAAGGCTCGGAAATCTTTATATCTTAACCAACGTTCCCAACCTCATGGAATGAGCAGCCCCAGATATTTCCGAACATCGCCTTAGAACCTCAGAAATGAGTGTTTTACAGTTATAAAAGGATATAAGTAGTTTCCCATAGGGCGAGCCGGAAGTCGTAGTCAGGGCTGTCACCGTACTGACACTTGTTACATGTTGCACCCACAACGACCAGTATCATAATTATATGTGTCCTCTACAAGGCCGAAGCATTTTACCAAGACAATGTTAAAAAGTGTAAGAATCAAGGCCAGAGACGAAGCATTTCACCAATATCATGTCTAAATGTATAAAGATCCAGGCAACCTGTCGAAGCTTTGAATCAAGACCATGATTACAGGCACGGGGATCAACAGCCAGTCTAACATATCCATGCTTACAGGCGCAAGGATCAGGGTCTGCAGCATACTCATATTGATAGGCGCAGGGATCAATGTTGGAAGTTTTAACCATCATCCAGTTAAAAGGCAAAGGTGTCAAGCCCGGTTTGATTGTTAACATTGGAACATTGGAAGAGTATGTGATTATCATGGATAAGATGTATTTACATCTAAGCCTACTTACCCAACCTCATGGAATGAGCAGCCGGAGACATTTCCAGACACCGCCTTGCTCCGTCTGTACCAGAAGGCCACCAAGTTGGCCTTGTAAAGAGTAAACGTTTTATGACATGGCCGAAAGCCAACCACCTGTTCCATGGTGTTACCATGCTCACAGAGCCGCTTAAGTTGCTGATTGTATATGATTTTTTCGCCCCCTCGAAGAGTATCGTAATCGTAGTCAGCCTGGAAGGTTGAACAATTATGTTCAAACTCTCCATAGTCCATTTCCTCTAGCTCTGTTACAAAGAAAAGACAAAATGTTATACATTGCAATAGATTGTCATATATTTCGATATATTGTCTTTTTGTTCGCTCCAAATGAAGGAAGATGAATATAAGTATCTTCCATGGCCGAGAGTGTAATATAAGTTCATCCCGACCCGAGCATAGGGTGTTTTGCGGAAACGAGGTTTACCGAGATTCCGCAACAAAACACCCTGCGCGAGGGTTAGGATGAACATATCCAACACGAGTGGCTATGGTAGATGCTTTTTCCCCAACCTCAGATTAACAAACTTTAGTAAAAATCTATTGTTTTTGCTGAAACTCTTTCGTGCGTAGTGAAAATAAATGCGTATGGATATGTGATAATTCGTCGCTATCATGGATATGCGCGCAGTGATTCAGATTATGTTAATAATGAAATAGGTCTTTAAATAGTTCTTAGAAGAGTGAAGCATTATTTCTTGAAAGGTGCGTGAAAACCTTTTTATGATGACATTTGAAGCGATAAATAATTAATAAGCTTTCTAAATTTTGCACCAAGACAAGGTTTCTATGATGCTACAAACGACAGTCTTCAACAAGGGAGGTTATTACAATGTGGTGATCATTAAAAAGGAGTTCCATACGGGCGTTTTATATTTGCCCGTGGGCAAGATAAGAATTTCTAGCATGGTCAAATGTTTGGATCTACTTATCTGACGTGGGAGAAAAGTTTATCTCGTATTTCGGCATTGCGATAGATTGGTTTACATTTTATTCTAAAATAAATAAAATGAAACGTCGATTAACGTCAACAGACGTCGGGATAGAATATACAACGTTAAAAGCGTATTCAGACATAGCAATATATTGTTGAACAACTCGCTCTAAAAGAATGAAAAGGAAACGTTACTTTAAGTTTTCAGATGCAATACGTTAACGTAAACTTTGCTTTAAAAGAATGACAATGTAACGTTTATTATGTACCTAGGTATTGTGATAGATTGTCATAAACTGTAATCAGAAAAAAAGAGAATGAGACATCCTTTTTGACTGTGCTAGACTACGACTGTGCTAGATTAAGAGTTTACTTACGTGAGTGTACAGAACTGAAGAAGTTGCTAACACTGAACTCCGCAAACATGCTGCAATATAAAATATGTTGTTTGTTTTTTTAAATCTCTTATTGCCTGCAGCTTATTGTATACAGTTAGATCAAATTACTTGCATCTCCAAAGTAACCAAAAGATAAGGAGTTGATACAATATCGAGTTTTATACCACTGGCCCCCTAGTTCCGCACATGCTTCTTATACAGTCAGTTCACAATACAAAAGCTATCGGAAATAATTCAATGGAAACAACTTCCCTTTTAATCCTATAAGCTTGGATTAGAAATTATGATCAGCCGACTATCAGCAGCTAATTGTATAAAATGGGTTTATTCTGTTCTTTGATCAAAGTTAGGCAATATGTTTATTGATTGGTCAATAGTTATCCAAAAGGTACCATTATCCAATCAAATCATTTAAACGTGCAAGATTTGGCTGAAATACTCTTAGTTCAATCTGTAAATGCATATCATGACAACATGAGTGATATGACATATTGTATACATACATAGGTTGAATAAAAGAATTTTTGCATATATAATGATTTTTAAAATCATGAAATAAAGACGAGTATATTGTATTATATTTATTTCACACTTGATTTTTGGTACCATAAAATCTGCGTTAATTTTTCATAAACCGGTCAATCTTTCGTGAACACAGTTGGCAGAGTTTTGCAATAAAGACCTGGGTCATGCATATGTCGAACAAGAAATAAAAAAGCTCTTACTTTTCTTGATAAACGCAATTTTTTTTTTATTAAAACCTAAATCATTATAACCACAAACAATAATGAAAAGGGGGAAATGCAAGTACAAACATTAATTTTTATTTGTCGAGCGTTCATGCAGTCGACCGCGATATTGTGAATTTTCCAACACGCTCCGTGTATTTGCAAAACCACGGCGGAGCGTTTATACTGAATGAACGTACGAAAAAGGATCAATTCTTAATTTAAGTTAGCTTTGCATATAATATACTTTATATATAATATTTTTTCATATTTTTCATGAATTCAAATAACTTTAAAAAAACATACGAGTAATACATCCGGATTGAATATCATTATACATTAAAGCTGCATTCTCTCGGATTGAACGTTTTAACAGTTTTTTTTTTTTTTTTGCCATGGAACAAGACAATTTTTGCTAAAATCCATGGCAACCAGTTATACAAGACTGCTGCAAAATATAGATCGCTGCTTTTAATATTTAAGTTCAAAAATTGATGTTTATGCATATTTCTTAAACCGTTAGTACCATAAAACATGATTTTTCGAACGGATATATGAAAATCTGCGATCTGATTTTTTGTCAACAATCTTTTATCATTGGTTTGCAGATGTTTACGCAAAGATTTGCTCTTTCCAAGACAAAAAAATAAAAGAGGTGTACAAATGGTATATCTGTGAGAATGCAGCTTGAATACGACACAATCGTCAGTCTCTTATGAGTACAGTTATCAATGAAACGTCGTATTTCGTTACTAAAATTTCAAATTAATAAAACTGCATGTGAAATACAAATAATTATCATGGAGAGACACTCCTGCTTTAATAAATATGACAACGAACCAATTAAACGAGGATTTATGCGTTAAAATGATACTTGATCAAGTATTTGGATTGAAACGAAATAATATCAAAATCAAGCCAATTCAAATGCTGCTTAGCTTTATAAATGATACCTCAACGATTGAATAGGAGCCAAATGAATAAAACAAATTCTAATGAAAGTATTTCTAAGTTCAATAAGGATACACTTGAATAGGTTTAAGATAAATTTATTTTTTCCTTACTGTAAACAGTGATATTTCAATATAATTAAGTACAAGAATATATGTTCAGTACTTGACTATTCATAAAACAAGAGCTATCGGTCTTGCTATATATGTTTGTACCGTCCCTGGCAGTGTGTCTTCCCGATGTTGTTAATATATATTAAACGGTTTTCTAATTTAGACAAAGGTTTATAATGTTCCAACTTTGACGACGACGCCAGCGGCAACGACAACAAACCTTTACATAACCAATAATATTTTGTAGAAAAACATACGAGATAAAATCACTTACATGACAATCTCGACAACGAACCACGAGATTGTGTGCACTAAGGCTTTAAGAGGCTGAAATAGAAAGCATAATTCAATAAATAATTGTATAATATTTGCATTAACGCGGTTTGATTATTTAAAGGGACTTTACACCAGATTGGCACCAAAAATGTTTTTTGCTGTAACGAAACTCAGGACAATATTTATTTAATAAAATGTTTTACTCTTTGATATCATAATTGTAAATAACAAAAAAATGTAAAAAAAATCGAGTCGGAGACCGGGTTCGAACCCGTGTCGCAAAAAATGCAGGCTAGTGTTGTATCCCTTGTGCTACGAAGGCTTACTCAAACGGTTGGAATATTTAAGCTATATACCTAACTTGGTAATATCACGTGATAACATCGACTAGCCAATCACGCATAAGGAATTATACTAGGTAGACATACCTAGTAATCTTTTTAAAGGAAAAATACGAAAAAACTGCGAAAAATAAATTAATTGTAAACTATGTGGTACTTCAGTTAGTAAGTTCCAATGCATCGATACCAAGTTTATGTCAGTTTTCGACAATTTTCTTTTTTTTTCGCTATTTTATCATACGGAGTACAGCCCCTTTAACAAATAAAAACAAGAGTAAGCAGTTAGATTTTTAACGATTAGTGACTATAACATCGCGACTAACATGGCTTAACGTCAAAAGTGAATTTTATTTTTAAGAAACGAACAAAACACGCCCACAGTAGGGAGGAATCGAACAACTGAAAAACAATATATTAAGTTCATACTCATTTATTTTAGCTCCATTGTGAAGACAGCTTAAATTTGATATCAAATCACTCACAAATCCGCTTCCCGGGTAGAAACCAGTAATGGTGTGCTTTTGGGAATGGACACAAAATTGGTACTATCAAACTTTTGTGTTAGAGACGGACACTTGTCTCCCCCCATTGTTTGGTTCGATATGAGAAATAATCAATGATGGACTTGATGTTGCACTCTTGAGTTAGAGACAAACCAACAGTTAAATTGATGTTTAACCTGGGTGTATCAAGTATGAAGTTCATGGGTACCCGCGTTCTTAAGTTATTAAACGAAAACAATATTTAGCTTAAGGTCACTGCAAACGAATATTTTTTCACATCAATATCACTACGACCTTGACCTTTGACCTACGGATCTGAAAATTAATTGGATTTTAAACTAGATCTTAAACTAGTCATGTCAAACTCGCATATCTAGTATGAAGTTCCTTTAACCAAATGATATTCAGTTATTAAATGGTAACCGTTTAATCACCTAAAGGTCACCTCGACCTTGACCTTTGACCTTCTGATCTCAAATCCAATGGGGGTCATTTACGTGTCATTACCAGCCTGGTACCAAGTAATTCCTGGTTCCAAGTGTTCTGCAGTTATTAAGTGTGACGTACGGATGGAATTACGGACAGGGAAGAAACAATATGTATGTCCATGAATGGGTGACACAATGAAACAAAGACTAAAATTATGAACCAAGACAACCTACATTGAGCAATAAAGATGCGGCGCTGGATTCCGTCTCAAACGCCGTAATATCACATATAGCTTGGTAATCTGTAAAATTGTGCCTGAAACAAAAATAAAAAATAAAAAAAAACACATGTAATAATTGATGCTTAAAAGTGGTTAACAACTGCTGTAGTCTGGAACGAAACAATAAGAAGGCCAAATTGGCCAAAATAACGCTCACCTTATTTAAATGACGTACTTAAAAGTTGTTACTAAGTATATTGCTGATTGCCTGGAAAGCAGGTTGCTGCCGTGTAAGTTTATGGTTGATAAGAAGGTATATTATATGGTTATCAGTTTCAACCATACGAAAATACAAAATAATTTTATTCTATTAAGCCTACCAACTTCTATATTTCAAGACAATGTGAACACAGTTGTAGTGTGGATAATACATTCCCTACTCCAAACAAAGCTTTAACTAAGAGAGCTTAGCATTTGTTTTAATATTCAGACCAATTATCTGTAGCACTACTATATGGAAACTAGAAATGTGTCCATAGGACACGGATGCCCCCACTTCGGTTTTTTGTCACAGAAAATAAGCCATAATGATTTTTGAAGTATTTTTGGCAAAAAAGGGCCGTAACTCCTAAATGACTAAAGCGATTTCCATGACTATCGAACTTGATCAAGATATTATGGTCACAAACATGTGTTTAAAGTTTAGTGAGGATTGGACAAACAGTTTTCAAGAATTAGATCGGAAACAATCTTCGGGACGTATTTTTCAAGTCTTTTTGTGCAAATAAAGGGCCGTAACTCCTAAATGACAAAAGCGATTTCCATGGCTATCGAACTTGATCAAGATATTATGGTCACAATCATGTATGTAAAGTTTGGTGAGGATTGGACACATACTTTTCAAGAATTAGATTGGAAACATATATTTTTGAAGTATTTTTGGCAAAAAAGGGCCGTAACTCCTAAATGACTAAAGCGATTTCCATGACTATCGAACTTGATCAAGATATTATGGTCACAAACATGTGTTTAAAGTTTGGTGAGGATTGGACAAACGGTTTTCAAGAATTAGATCGGAAACAATCTTCGGGACGTACGTACGTACGTACGGACAGACAGACAGACGTACGTACGGACAAGGGCAACCCTATATGCCGCCACTTTGTGGGGGCATTATTAGAATCATGAATGTTTAATAAGCATACGACGAATATATGCACGGACAAAAAACGTTTGAACTTGCACAAAAAAGTATATGACAACTACATGAGGCTACACAGCAAAGATCATGGTCTGTGCCTTTTGGTTTCAGAAAAGAAGACTTTCAAAGATTTTTACTATTCATAGCTTATGGTCACAGGAGACAAATGAGACCCTCGGAGCTCGGCCAACTTTCACCACAGTATTTGTAAAAGATAAGGCTAAATAGCAAATATCAAAAGTCTTGGCTATGCGTTTTCCAAGAAAGAGATTTTCAAAACTGTATTATATAATTATATAGAAAACTAGCGACCCCCGGAGCGCGCTAATTTTTAACCCAATGGACATATTTGAACAATCTTGATTAAGGCTTTATGAGGCTGCATTCTCAAAATCAAGAGTTAAGGTTTTGTGGTTTTAGAGAAGAAGATTGAAAAAAACCAACTATATATGGGAGGCGGCTACTGTTGACCCCAGGGACATAATTTGAACACACTTGATAAAAAACTACAACCTGGGGCTGCATACCAAGTATCATTGGTATTGGCCATAATATTTAAGGGGAGTTTTTAAAAAAAATGTCGACGTCGGACGCCGGACATTTGACGGCCATAATTGCTTACACGGAGTGCTTCGTGCTAAGGTGAGCTAAAACACAAGTTGTAAATGACGCTATATGTAAATGAAAATTGCAATCTTGGTAATCAGAAACATTGTACCGGGAACAGAACACATTCATATGTGATAAATGGTGCTGTAATGTTCATATCAATTGCAGTAGCATGGAACAAGACAAAACACATGTGAAAAATGATTCTTTAATGTCCATAGCAATTGCAGAAACATGGAACCAGACACAACACATGTTATAATTGATGCTTTAATTTTCATAGCAATTGCAGAAGCATTAAACCAGACAAAAAGCAACAATGATCAAATTGAATGATGTTTTTAATGATGTTAACAACTGATGTCTTCTAGCCTTTTTGTACACTGTTTCGTTTTTATGTTATAAAGGTTTAGTAAAAGAATATAACGTCTATTCTATAACTCAATATTAATTCAATTTTTATGCATTTACGTATCTTGAAACAAATTATTTTATTCGATGAAAGGTCTGAACATGTATTCTTTAAAGGACTCACTTTAGGTTGATAAAAAGCAAATCATAGTTTATTGCATTATTATGTTTAACTGATTTGACTTAAATGATCAAAATAAAGAAAAGCATATAATTTGTGCATAGATTAAATTATTTTAACGATATTTAATCGTTTTTTAACTAGGAAATTTGTAGCAACGTAACTATAAATAGAAAATCCAATTCATTATGGTAATTTCTTTCTACATCTATACGCATATTGAATGCTGTTTTTTGATAGGGTCATTATAGTCAAATGATAAAAATCATAATAATGGATTAAAATTAAAAACAACAACATATTTTGGCATCCATCTTTATTGTGCCCCTTTAAAGCTGCACCCTCACAGATTTACCATTTTACAAGCTTTTATTTTTTATTTTTTTGTCTTGGAAAGAGCAAATATTTGCATAAATATCTGCCAATGGTATAAGATTGCTGACAAAAAATCAGATCGTAGATTTTCATATTTCCGTTCGAAAATGAATGTATTAGGCTTACACCGTTACTAACGGTTTAAGAAAAAATGCATAAAACAATAATTTTTTAACTTAGATATAAATATCTGTGATCTAATTTTTTGTCAGCAGTCTTATATAACTGGTTTCCATGGAATTTTGCAAAAAAATGGCTCGTTCCAAGACAAAAAAAATAAAAAAAAATGTCAAAACGTTCAATCTGTGAGAGTGCAGCTTTAATTAAACCGACGAATTTCCAGAACGTACCCGTAAAACACGCCTTGCGTAACCAGGCCTGCCATGACGCCGTTTTCAACGTCACCAAAAAACTTTCCAACCTCTCCACGGGGCGACTTTGAGGCGACGACGTAACCATGGTTATCAACTAGATAACACTTCAATTTCTGTAAACAAAAGTGTGCTGATTTATTATTTGGCTGATATATTTTTTTTAATTCTAAATAAGATATTAGCTTTAAAATCTTTGAAAAGACAACAATAATTTCTGCTATAACTTTTCAGGCAATAAGACAGGTATTCAAATTCCGAATTATCATTTCATATATCTACACATATAGTTTTATCTCGAAGTGGTATATATTTTTATATTTATATATAAAGTTGAATTTTGAATCTATTAAAACAAATTTGACCATCTTTCTATCACGTTATACAATTGAATTGTTTAACATTTTAAACGACTTAATTACCCAATGTTCGTTTAAGTTGGGTAATATATGTTGTAAAAAAGCATTATGTACCTCTTGGTGTTTGTTTGGTCGCGATCCGTGTGACTTTAAACAGAATCTTAGACACATTGTATGTTATGGCACTTCTATTGTATTGTGAAATGTGTCTTTTGTTTGGTGTTTATTTGGCCTCGATCCATGTAACATTAAACATGTGGTTCATTACATGTTATACTATGTGGCTTCTATTGTAGCATTATGTGTCTTGTTTGGTGTTTGTTTATCCTCGATCCGTGTGTCTTTGGTTTCATTTTATGCAAGGGGCATTGTATTGTGACAACTATGCATATCATGTTTGGCCCTTCTTAGGCCATCATCTTTGTGCCTTTATCAACATGGTGATTACATTAATAGTATCGGGTATTTTCTGTATTTTTTGTGTCTCTTGTTTTGTGTTGCTTTGCCCCGATCCTTGTCTTTTATCAGGATCTTGGTTACATGTTACGCTATGTGGTTTGTACTGTATAATTATATGTGTCTTGTTTGGACTTTGTGTGGCCCTGGTTCTTGTGACTTTGATCCAGATCTGGGTTACATTTTCTGCTATGGCCCTTGCATCGTACCAGGTGTCTCATGGAAGGCTTTTCTGAGGCTTTGATTATTGTACCTTTAAAAAGATTGTGATTACATCGATGTTATGGGGCTTGCTTGTACTGTGAAATTATGTGTCTCTTGTTTGTTGTTTATTTCTCATCGAGCATCGTGCATTTAAACAAGATCGTGATTACATTGATGCTATGGGGCTTGCTTGTACTGTGAAATTATGTGTCTCTTGTTTGTTGTTTATTTCCCATCGGTCATCGTGCATTTTAACAAGTTCGTGATTACATTGATGATATGTGGCTTGCTTGTACTGTGAAATTATGTGTCTCTTGTTTGTTGTTTATTTCCCATCGATCATCGTGCATTTAAACAAGATCGTGATTACATTTATGCTATGGGGCTTGCTTGTACCGTGAAATTATGTGTCTTTGTTTGTTGTCTGTTTCGCTTCGATCATCGTGCATTAAGACAATATCTTGATTACATTAATGCTATGGTGCTTGTATTGTAGCATCATGTGTCTCGTGCTTGGTGTTTTTATAAGACGCGATCCTCATGCATTTTAACAGGATCTTGATTTCATTTAATGCTTTGTGGCTTGTTATGATAGCAGTATGTGTCTTTTGGTTGGTGTTTGTTTTGCCTTGATTATTGTGCTCTGAAACAAAGTTTCAGTTACAGTTTACACTATGGGGCTAGTGTTGTAATATAATGTGTCTCATAATTAGTGTTTGATTTCCCTCGATCCTTGTGTCTTAAACAGGATCTTGGCCACATTGTACGCTATAGGACTTGTATTATAACATTATATGTCTCTTGTTTGGTGTTTGGTTCGCCTCGACCCTTTTGGCTTTGAACAGGAGCGTGGTCATATTAATGTGTTAAGGCTTGTATTGACCCATTACGTTTTATTTGCAGTGCTCTTGGCCTCGATTCGTGCGTCTCCAAGCAGAAACTGTATACTCGTTATGCCCTGAGTCTCCCTTGTTTTATTTTAGTCAATATTAAAATATTTATATCTGAACTCACTCCACTCCAACAGGCCACAATGTCGCAGTCCAATGCGCCTGGAGGACAGAATCTAGAGGAGGCACTTCTCGACGTCGATCTATTCATTACGTCATAAAACAGCTCATACGTCATCTGCATACCAACAACCCCAGCGACAATAAACTTGTTGACGAGATGCTGTTCCTCCCGTGTTATTGGGACGGCTACAGTGACCCTTGTTAACGATGCGTTGAATACTGTAAAAAAAATGAATGTTTTTCAGTCGAAAATAAAGTCTTCACTCCTGTGTAAGAACGTGTCATTGAGAGCTTTTCATACATTATAACGTTTAATTATATGCCTCTATACTTCTTTCTCAATATTGAACAGTGCCTAAAAGCAAGGCGAATTAAAAATCTATATTAACATACTGTTGTTTTCTGATTTCGTGTCATGCTAGGACGTTGGTGTGTAGAATATGAATTACTTTCGGGTAATTTAAAATAGCTTGAAAAACAAAACTGGTTAACCTGTGTAAATTTAGCGGTATAACATAACCTAATTTTACTCACGTCACAAGGAGCATGTAAATAGCAAGGAACATGGTAATCAAAGAAATATGAGGATGAGCACGAAGCAATGAACACTTCAGATCTAACCAGACAACTATTTCTTTGCCAATTCCAAGATCACAACTTATAATCATGAACATGAGCAGCTTGCCAATAGAAAAAAGGAGGCAAATTCGCGTCATCTGGACATTCACTTCCGACCAATTTTTGATAGTGGCCGTCTCCATTCAAAGACGATTAGTTTATACTCGTAAAATAACCGTGTGCTGTGACATTAAACAAACGTTTTCGTATAAGCAATTCTACTGAATGGTAAAACATTTCTTTCTTATTTTGCTCAATAAAGTGAATTATGTCACTTCTGACTTGTTTCGCTGGAGTAACGCCCCGTGACTTCAATACACAAAAGTACGTCATATATTCATACGCGTAAGCAATTCCATATATGGGCATTTAACGGGTACCGGTAAATGTAAACAAAATGAATCAGAAACACAAAATGGGAATAAAAAGTGGGGTATATGATAAATTGAAAATTACGACAGGCTTTTCTGGTGATCTGCATCACGTCGTGTACGGTGAGTGAAAACGTTTGTATTGTAAAAATGCCATTTTATATCAGTATATGCAAAAAAACAGTGGGGACATTTTTTCGTGAGAATTTCATATTACACTCCGTTTTTACAGATACAAACCTTTGCCAATAGGGACAGAGTATGTAAAGTTGTACTGCGGCTGTTTATCCATACGCTCCACCCCCTCGATGGCTCGCCGGTAATACACTGCCTCCAGGGTATCCGTGTTGTTTAGAATGAAACCACTGTTGGTAAATAAAAATACTTCAAGTACCCGGCCCCTTTTTTCAAACGTTCTAAAGTGTTACAAGCCAAAGTCAATTTCCCTACTTTCTCTAAAAATACTAAACAAAAAGTGTTTATCAAAAGTATTGTAAAGATTATACATTATTAAAGTCCAACATCTTTTCGCAATGTAAATATTACGAAAACAAGGGACTTTGGGACCTAAAAGATGGGCAATAAGCTTGTCATTTGTTCAGGCATTGGTGAAACAGTTTTGGTAAGTTTTGAAGCATGGTTGGTATGTTTTCTTTTACTATCATTTATAAGGGTATTGTTTGTTGACTACTATTTTATAAAGTAATTGGCGGAAATTGTACTTTTACACAGTTTAGAGCTTTAATAAATTGTGATCGGAAGAAATCGATGATTGGGTGTGTTAAAAATTGCTATTTGAGAAATAACAATCCTTTTACAATACTAAATGGGTGGTGACAATACTTCAAAGGTGAGATAGGGACACGGGTTCTTGCTTGGGGACAGATATTTATGCGCATGCGCCTGTACTTACGGGGCACCTGGTGAGTTGGATACGTATTTGGTCATACCGTTCTTCGTTCCAATGAATACAAGACGGACACCGCTCCTGAAATTAACAGCGTGTGTTTTCAATCCTTTCGTGTTTTAATTTAAAAGAAATTAAATCCTCTTTGTACTAAGGGAAGCATTTATGATTATTGGAATAGACACCAACGCAAAACACGCATGATGTAGTCGGGAAAGTAGTTTTTTAGATATGCCACAAAATACACAAATATATATAATATGATGCAAAGTCTGCTGTCTAGAATCATTGCCTGCTCCCTTAAATCATTAGCTGATTGCTTTAATCAGTTGCTGCCTCCTAAAATAAATGGCTGCTTCCTGGCTGCTCTGTTAAATCAATGGCTGCTCTCTGAACGCATAGGCTGCTCCCTAAATTATTTGCCTGACCTTAAAATCTTTGGGTGATTGCTTAAATAATTGGCTGCTCTCGAGAACTTTTCATTACCCCAAACAACCTTATTGCTCCCTTACTAATTATTTTTTGAAAAATTGAAACCACATTTTTCATCTTATGCAAACATTAATATGCCGCCGTCGTTTGAGGCTTTTTTAATGAATTATTCTTGGAATGTACACGTATAATGTGTGGTCAATGAATTGCAAAAAACATAGCCATATTATACATTAACATTTTTGTTGACTCCAGGGAACTATGCAACCATGCGCTTTAGGTTATTTACCATTTATCATCGTATGATTGTCCAATAGATTGTTTGGTTGCCAACAAGCGACAAGTCTTTTTGTGTAGTAGCCACACTGACTTCTACATCGTAGTATTTTGGAAATTGAACAAAAGCGCCACAGACCGAATGCTTATGCTAACACCCGTCTGTTGTTGTTGTTTTTTCTCGCCAAATGAGGGGCATAACTCAACAATTATTAAAGCCAGAGTAATGAGCATTGCTGTACATGCTTAGCAAGTTTCATTTTAATACCTTAAAATGTTTTTGGTTGTGGCTTTGGTCAAGTTAAATAAACGATGCCGCATCTGACGCCAAAGCAGACGTCAAGGAATTCCTAATATCTCGACATTTTTCTTTGAGACACAGACGAGCTAAAATGGAACATATTTATATCATTGAACCTATAAATAGCCACCAATGAAATCAACCTCGACAAGTTGTCAATTTCATGAGTAGCGATGACTGACTACTTACGTTCGTGGAAAGGAGACTCCTTGCTGACCCCATAATAGACTTATGTTTCTCAGGTTTCGATAGTCATAGATCAGGTCGCGCAGGAGCTGTATCTCACCTGAAAAAAATCAACTCAATTTAGGTGTTTGAGTGTACCTGCATAAAAAGGTACTGACCGAGATATGGACCAATCAAATCTCGTATGTTTAACGCGGTGATTTAATGCATAGGTTTGTTTTTGATAGGTTAACATTTTAAAAGAAGAGGCGCCACATTTGTGTATCTTGAAAACATAATTAATGTTTTATCAAGTCCCTAGCCATGCGGAATGCCAGTAGTTCACATTAAGATGTTTCTTGTTTTCGATGTCAATGGGCTACATGTATGCACTTCAGTTCTAGGTCTTCAACAGGCAAAGAGAATAAACTTGTAATTTAGAAACAATCAGGATCTTATTGGGGAAAACAATATGGGGTGGTATTTATAAGATCTCAGAAAGATAAGTCGAATGGGATCAAGTGTTATTAACCACGGACCTTACAGTTTATGAAGTCAATGGGGCATAAAGTTTAACATGATCTAAGTTGCACATACAATTATTCAAAATTTTAAACAAAAAACGACTACAATTTCATTTTTCAGAATGAGGAATTTAAAGATAGCAACTTACATAGATTAATATCTTTTTCAATGAGCTTAAGCAAGGCTTGTTCTCTTTCTTTGCCTTGCAGTTTGGGATCAAGGTCTCTACAATAACGCCTGAAAAACAAAAACAACAACATATCTTTACACTTCTGATAGTTTAATTGAAAAATAATAACGTTATTGTTTAACTTTTCAAGGTTAAATGGTTAGCGAATAAAATATCAATATTAATATCCATATCGGCGCAAGGCTCAAGTTGGTCTAGATTTCAAAATCGGCCCAGCATTGGCGTCGACATCTAGGCGATCTAAATTTTGCAACTCGGTGCGATATTTATATTCCAGAGTAAAAACCTTGAAACAAAAACCTTAAAATAATAAAATCATTTTGTAGTATTAAATACCGTACTTTCAAAAATTATCAATAATTTTATTAAAAAAAACATTGGTTAGTTGTCTGTGTCAAGAAACACAAGGCTATAAAACAAAGAAAGATGTCCCGAATTAAATAACACCCCGTTTATCCAGACTGAAATGGATAACTTTCTAATTATGTACAGAAGATAGAAGGCGTTTAACATCTGTCTACAAAATTAGCAAGATATTTTGCCGACATTTCTCAAGAGACCAGATCTGTAGGAAGTGGTGACATGTTTGAGATCAGCTACAGAACGTTTCCTAGTCATCTTACATACGTTATTGAGCTAACTGGCTTGTCCATTTTACGGTCTAATTGAATTTATAGATACGAGAAAAGGTTCTGAAAAAAATACACTAAGTAAAGCCTTAGTATTAAAAAGGATTCTGCAAACATCTATATGTTATTAGATTAGTTTAAATACAAGGGTTTAAAGCGGAGGGAGGCGCGATATAATTTTCAAGTTTGAATGGGCACACTATGGTATGCTTTTTTAAATGGGAAACAATATTGGTTGATATTTTTAAAGGGGCACACTATAGGTTGAAAACTTCAAACGTAAAGGTTAACTTACAAAAATCTATGCTGTTTACGTTCGGTTATCAATGAGTTTATGTAACGGGTGTTGAAAATTGCATTTATATAACTGTTTTTCTGTACCAAAAAGTAAAAAAAAAAAAAATAAAGGAAATATTGTTTCGGAAGGCCACAAAATGAATAAAAAATATAAAGTAATATAAAGTATTTTTTTCGTTAAATAACTACTAGCTTTAAAGTTTGCGTTCCGTAGTATAATTTGAAAACGGTATCAAATCGCTAGCGGTTTCTGATAGTATAATCAATATACATGCAAAATCATTATCTTCTCAATTAAAATGTAAAGGAGTAACACCTTATTGTAAATCCTACTACAGGACGTAAAGCATTGTAAGTCAAATCTCGCTATGCCGAACTCTTTTATAACGATGTTCCGGTTTTGCAAAACTGTTTTGAATGTGTTATTGCTCGCTTATAAATATCGTTTGTTATCTCGAAGTATTTACCGAGGTCACAGCAATTTCGAAATAGCGACCTTTGACTTAAAGATTCTTATCTTACCATGGAGCGATCTCAACGTTGTTTTCATTAAAGCAAGCTGTCAATTCATCTGTAAAACAAACACATGCTTTATTTATTGAGTATCCAACGCTCGACCAATTTTATAATGATGACGTACACTAAAAGAACAACCCCAGCAGGTAAAACATTAACAAAGACCCTGGTTGAATGGAGAAGGCCCGGGCAATCAAGAGACACAGCTCGATAGTAAACATTGTGACATGTTGCCTGTGTTTTTGCTATATAAAAAAGGTTTAATAGTTTTGGTCGAAATGAAGATTTCTATCACAAAATCGACGACAACGAACGATGCCAACCATCTCGATGTTTTCTATTAAATAAACTATTCATTACTTTGATACATATTGTCGAAAAGGTGTTCCATATTTTTTTTTCGTGTTTTTTAACGTCTTGCTACTCAACTGAAAGAATCGACCGACTGGGGTAAAACCAGGGACAATTTTTTTCAGAGACTGTAACTTGAACCAATATTGTTATTTGAAATCGCATAACAAAAGTATAAATTATATTTACTCAGGATGGCATTCGGAGAGATGGCACCAAGAGTCAGGTTAAGGAGGCTGGTTGGAGGCAGAGCAACACCGATGCTGCAACAAACATATTCTTTCTTCATATTTTTGGTCTAGTTAAGCATGAAATAACGCGATATATATGTGAAAATACATAGACTATGTAAGTTGATCAGTTTTAGTTGCCATGACAAAGTTAACAAATGAATAGCTTAACGTTCGTATAGATTTTCACCATATACTTGGCGTTTTTTTATATCATAGCCATATTGGATTGACTTTTATTATAATTAATTTACTTATTTTCAATTTACTGGAATTTCACATATGGCACATTTGTGTGCGTCAAGTCCATGATTATCAACATCAGCATTCCATAAATTTGACCAAAACATCCACCGAAGATGGAATTTACCTGAAGTTTGTATTTGCGATCTTTCTGTAGTAAACTTGGTAGTTCCTCTTTACCATACGTTTCTACAACACAAGCATAGGACCGATTGTTAAGATAATTTGTTATCGCCATCGTTTTTCAATTCTAAATTTCTCATGTTTTTATGCACATTTGTGATCAGCAATGTTTATAATGAGGTTCGAGGCTACTTTATATATTTACCTGAATTTGTTTGATTTAAATGAATGAGCATATTTTAATTAAGATAGATGCTAACATTTTTTCTTTACTTTAACAAAGTTCTGAACAAACGGTGCATTATAAGATATCTATTGATAATGGTAAATCACAGCGATACAAATGTAGATGAATACTACCATGTCAACAACAATGACAAAATATCAGGGTAAGCAAACTATCTTACGCAAAATCAAATACATGGAGATTAGAGTCACACAATGATGGCTTACAAAGCTTTAAATATAGAAGTTTCAAATATTAAAAATAACGTTTATTTCTAGCAAAGAGTTGTTTTAAGGGTCAAGCACCCACCATGTTGTCATAGAAAGTCCACATATACACTTCATCACTGCTTCCACCTTTCGTGGACAACATCTCCACTACAATCTGAAAATATTCCTTAATCTAATCAATTTCAATGAATAATGCGATGCAAATATGCATTTGATATATTTTAATATATAATATAATATAATTAACAAAATATATTCTAAACACATTATTATTGACAAAAAATATTACAGTTCCCTTGAAAAAATGAAGACAAACCATGAACATTAATTACATTATAGCCGCATCTACAATGATCAGAAACAAAATGTCACGCCATAAGATGCTCCGCATTTGAGTGGGGCGCCACTCAAATTATCAAATGTCCATTTATGTGGAGTTTGGATGTCGGTTAACCACATATTAATTTGATATCTTTTGAAACGGTTTGAAGTGTAGTGATAAAACTTGTACCAAAGTATACGTTTTTTTTACTTGACCGATTGCAAATATTCTAATTAACCAGTCAAACCTTAGTTAAACTAATGAACACAAGAGCAAACTTCAATAAAAACCATTATGAATTTTTGCTAATTCACTTTACATTAAAGTAACGACCGAGCAAAAGTTTTTTTTAAATTATTCCGAATC
Source organism: Mya arenaria (assembly GCF_026914265.1). Lineage (NCBI taxonomy): Eukaryota > Metazoa > Mollusca > Bivalvia > Myida > Myidae > Mya > Mya arenaria. Next base: position 55,180,413 of record NC_069135.1, read on the forward strand.
ATATGAGGTCACCAAATTACTTAAGCAAAAAAAAAAACACTTCCGTTTCCTTGTGTTTTATTGAATATACAATGTCAATTTTATTAAAATTTAAATATGTTTTGTTTCGTATTTGTATTTGCATAGTAAATGGTTCAAATGTAGGAATAACTAATGGGAATATGCGACTTCTAATTATCACACAATGTTTAGTATGTTAACTCACGTCTCTGAACTGCTGTTTGTTGTCGGCGTTCGCCACTTCTAGTATGTCAAGATTCTGGTATAGTGGGTTAAGGAACGTTTGTTTCTGAAAAAAGAAAAATTCATTCTAAGTAACATAAATATGCGAGTCCTAAGGTTGAGTGGTAAGTACCCTTTTTTCTATAATATTTTCGATAAATGCCTTTTTTATAGGTGAGGTAAAATAGTTCGAAAGCGAAGGCCTAGCTGAAATGGTGTAGTATTATGGCATAAGTGTATTCTAAAAAGATGCATAACTTTTTCTACACGAATTTTTATTTACAAGAGGTGTCAGCTTTCAGAGGGAGCATTATAACACAGTCAATTGTATAAAAGTGGTTAATTCGTTTGGTTTGGGTCAAAGTTCACCAAAACGTTTACTGATTAGCTAATTTCAACCAATAATTACTTTCAACCAATCAAATCATTCAAAAATGCAAACAAGGCAAAATATTACCTTTGGACAACGTACAAAGGTTTTATACAAATGGCTGCCGGTGTATTTAATATAATGATTACACGGATTTCACCATTGCATAATCATTAAATGTTTTGCATGTTATTCATGATATTTTACCTTTGAAGAAAAAAAACGTCATGAAATTATATCTGCAACAAATACTGATCAAACATACCTGTCAAGTTGTAAATGCTCAAAGTGTTTAAGGTCTCAATATATGCTAAAAATCCATCACATGATTGAGGCTATTTACCTACCGTATCACAAACTCCTTCAGCAACATCTACTAAAACGTCAATAAGGATTTTAGAAGAACTGTGTGTTATATCGTTCAAAAGTTGTGAAAGAAAAGGAAGTGTCTACACGATTGAGAATCGAGGCGTAGTTTTCACGAATGTAATGGAGCAGGTGCTCTTAAACTCGAGAACAAATGTGTCTTTAAAAAGAGTCCGAGCATTATTAAAAACTATAAATAATCGGTTTCTGTTTTGTTGCTGTGAATCATTTAAGGGTCCTTTAAAATAAAATATTGACTGTCGGTGCGTTTATCGTACCCCTTCCTTCGTTCTCGATGTGAAGAAACGATTTTTGACTTTCAGGAGCCTCGCCACTTTAAGAATAAAAATCAAAGATTTAATCAAAATACATTCTGAGCTTATCATGTTTTTATTGATATATTTGAAATTGCATTTCTATCTTTCTTTTAAATTGACATTGTATTAGTAAATACTACGGCCTGATTCTCCATCGTAAACACCCGTGTTAGGTATTTTATTCACACCACTGCAATAAGTGAAACGCACTGTGATAAAAATAACAACGCAAATTCAGACATGCGGGTGATCTTATATTGGCACTCCATGGATTTGACATTAACCATATTTTAAATCTCATGTAAAAAAGTGCGAGCTTATACAACCCCAAATAAATCCAGTATTGAATATGTTTTTAATTTAAGATTTCCTTTCTTTTTCTTTGATTAATTTCCTTTTTTTAAAGCATATTTGCAAACTTTAATGCAAAAAAGTTGTAATTGCTTTTATATTATAATGCCATGCTGCAAGCATAAAGCTATTCAGTATTTAGTATAAAGATCTAAATGATAGCAAATGTCTGATACAAATTAAAATGCTCATTATAAAACAATGGTTAAAGTCAAAACGCAGTCTAGTCGGCAAAAGTTAGATATTCTTAATGTTACAGTTTTTATTTGGAACACGTCTCATACATATTCAAAACTAGACTGCATTTTAGTGATTAAATCCACACTTTATTACAAACAAAAGCGCCGCCGTGCGAACGCCAACGCTTGTCCCCGCTGAAAGGGAAATAACTCGATAATTCTGAATAGTTGAGTAACGGGTATATCGTTACAGTTTCGAATTGTTTAAAGCAACATTTATAACAAGTTGTGGGTCTATAAAAAGTTATTTTATCGAGTTTAAAGTTTTATTGAAAAAAAATGGACCATGACGAAGCCGGCAATAAAACGAAGGCACCGACGTATACACCAAGACTATGACAATAAAACGACTGTTTTGATCGGAAAAAAAGACGTTTGTAACAAGACAATGTGAAGAGTACGCAGCAATGTTGTAACAGTTACCGTGAAGAAGCCCGTCTACAATGAAAGCCATTGGGTTAGGGAAAGCGCACAATAGAGATAGAGTTCACATACAAAGCAATAGAGTAAGGAGTAGTTGAATTCTTACATACGGAAAGAAAAAAGTAGAGCAACAGAATTAAAAAGTAATTTAGCGTTTCTTAAACAACGAAATAGTAGGAAACTGTACATTTCTACATCCGTAAAGGAGAGAGTAATACGTAATACGACAACGTTATTAAATGTAGTTTGAGGTTTTTTCTACAAGAGAAGAAGTAGAAAATTGTTTGTTTTTATAACGTCAAGAAGAGAGTATTGCGTTTCTTAAGCAAGCGAAATAGTAGAAAATCGTTCGCTTTCTACGTACATTATGGGGAGAGAATATCAGCAGAATTAAATTTATCAAGCCAGTCGTAAAGACTAAACTGAGCAAGTGTTTAGAAGGTAAAGGCTATCGCTCTAAATGCCAATCAAGCTAAAAAGTAGGACATGTAGTAGGCCAAAAACTCTTTATCAGGGATTCTCAGGGGACAACATATTGTAAAAAGTTTAAAGTAAAAAAAAAGGTAAAATGTTCACTGGAGAAAATTACTTAAATCAATCAACATATCCATAAAAATGCAGACAAATGAAGGTTCGTGTAGAAATAAGTGTCGGTCGTTTTTTACGCCTTATCAAAACGCATACAAACGACAGAAGTATTAATTGTTATTTTTATATATTATTATTTCTTCATATATAACTTTAATCAATTAAAACTAAATATGTTACATAAGAAGATATTAATTTTGAAAATGTCCAATATGAGATTGTGTTAGCTAATATATAGAATGTTTTTATTCGCCATTCTGACCGAGTAGAAATAAATCATAATTCACTCTTTTTTTTGGCAAAATGTAAACTTTAATTACTGGTAAATGGGTTTAAACATTATTGTTTCATTGATTACGAGAATAGATATTGAAAGAACATAATTTATACCAATAGCCATTGAACACGATTATTCAAAGAATTTAAAACAGTTTGTGCGAAACGAGGCGACAGAGTTTGTATTATCTACATGTAACATTGAAAGCAGGGACGCGTACAAGCGAACGACAGTTCTACGTTACCACAAGAAACTGTCATTTACAACGTAGGTGATGGTCGTACGTTACGGCGTCAACTTACCGTTTTGGGACTCTTTCGGTACGGCCTAAAGTCAGGGTGTAGCAAAACGTAGCCGTTATTGTTGATAACGAAGGCGTATCCGTTTGCCCCTAGCTGAAGTAAAAGGCGAGATTTTGGTACAAGTACAACAAGTTTCGAGCTCAACAATTTCTATTACTGACTTGAGTAATAAAGGTTTGATTGCCCCGAGCTTAAATGTTTGTCGTTATAAGTGTTGTTTCATATACCTATTTCGACGCCAACACTTTCTAACACTTACTTCTGAACGGTTTTTTCCAGACTAGTCTATTAATTAAACCTTTTATTTATATGTAAGTGGAAGTCGAGTAGATTTAGTTTGTGTTTACGTTTCGATGTCAACACTTTTTATCACTTACTTCAATAATAAAAGCTTTATAATCATTAAAACTGCTGCAGATTATTTCGTTCACGTTTTATGTATTACACAAAAAGTGCATTCAGTGACAAAGTTTTGTTGCATGATGAGCATGATTATTTGTTCAATCCCTACAACATTTATATACCTCTCTATTTATACCGGTTGCTCTGTCAAAGCGTTTTATCGTTAAAACAATCATCCAATTGCAAAAGTGTCAATGTTTTTTTATGCAGATTTTGTAAAATAATATCTATGTTTCTTGCAGTTTTTTTTTTATTTCGATAGAAAGGCGACGATAAGCGATTTTTCGCACCATCTTATTGAAAAGCTACATCACGCTTTCCCACCGAAAGTTTACGCATTTAAAATAAACCTCGTGAGACAAAATACAGAAATAATGAATGTTTACATGTTCATTTTTTATAAAATGTTTTGTTTCTGATAACTTTAGTTCAAAAGAATGAACGATGCCGCTTCTATCTGCAACTTACCTTGTATGTTGGAGCAAGGTCTTTCAAGGAGGCGATCGGAATGTCCGTTCCCATCACTCCAAGAAGGTGACCCTCTCCAAGCTGTAAACAAATAAATATAACTGTTATACGGTTGTTTACAATATAAGTTGGTCATTTTCCTTAGTTGAAAACAAAAAATACATATGAGATATAATATCGTAATGGCATGGTAAACTATATTAGTATTATAAGCATATGTGCTCCCTTGGGGTATCGATGCAATACCGACCATTTGGAAGCACAGCGAACACTCGAATGTAAGAAAGACGTGTTTTTTTTTCATCAACCAACATCAATGTGGACTTTTCTTGCTTGAATCTTAAAATGTTTACACTTGCAACAACAGTGTGGACTCTTGATTTTCGGACTCTTTTAATGTGTACTCCAGTTGCACTAATGTGGACTCTTGATTGATGGGATCTTGCATCAACAATGTGTACTCTTGCAGCACGAATGTGCACTTTGTAACACTTATCTGTACTTTTCCAGGACCAATGCGTACTTTAACATATACAATTCTACTCTTGCAATAGCAATGTATGCCATAGCGATGTGTACTATTGCAACACCAATGCATACATAACGATGATGACAATTGCAACACCAATGTGCACATTTACAACACCAATCTATTCTTCTCCAACAACAATGTGACTTGAGGACTACATTCATTAAAGAGGCTTCCCATTTTATTTTATTTTTTTTGTGTGTGTGTGTGTGTGTGTGTGTTGACCTTTCATTTCCCCGTACGTTTATGGTATGGGTGGTTTGGGGCACATCACAGGAACATACCTCACAAAAGATTTTCATAAATATAGAGAATTTTCTACATACAAGTGTGTTAAATTTTAACTATATCAAAATGATCAAGACATCATCTATAAGTTGAATTATTATATTACGTCCTTATCTTTTTTTTAATTTCTATTACAAATGTTTACACAAGTATGACATAACTATCAAGGTGGACCCACATATAATTATATAAATGTATATATGTATATAAGAGGCTTCCCATGTACGTTCTTCTAAACGATGTTAACAGTCGTTTGTGCAGGTTCGTCATGTATGGTGTACAATCCTTACGGTATAGACTATTAATTAAAAATGATTGTGAGTTCGCATGGAATACTTAATTCTTCAGCGTTTGTAGAGTACAAATTCTAGTCTCAGTCGATCATTCCAAAAATATTCGAAGATGTTCATTAGTAACGCTATTGTACGAAATTAAATTTGTCGGCAACATCAAACATGTAAATTCGATAATTCCATTACCCGTAAGGATTTTCTATGATTTCTACTTGGTCGCAAAGTATAATGGTCGGGATCATCTAAGCAACGCGTACAAGTGTACAAGTGTACATGTACCTTAAATATTCGTAAGATCAAGAAATTAGAATCAATATTCGGCGTGTGTTGAAAATTGATCTTGATTACAATATCTAGTGTAACATAATAAGCAGAAATGTAAGTTTCAAAAAAGATATAGAGAAAATAAAATAAATCGAAACATTTTCATACTATACGCTCGTTGAAAAGTATTGTGTCCAAAAAAAGTGATTGGATACACGATAAAATGATGAAATCTCGAAATTCTTTTCGCATATATGTATTTCACACTACCAGGAGGCCGAACTATATTCCTTTCAAGAACGTTCTATGGATATTCCTTCGCACAAATAGACAATAAAGCTATTTCTATTAAATTACTAATTCATTTATTTAAATTTGCGATACATCTCATGATTCGTTTTTATTAAATGTGAAATTCGCAAAAATGCTCAAAATGCTAAATGATGTTTTGGGGAAAAACAAAGACGTAGACATTATACAACAACAAACAACCCTTGCTTGTTATATTGTACGCGGACTTATATTAAAAAGTTACACTTTCGCTTAAATTGCATTTGTAATACAGGGACAGTGTTCTAAAAATACGCCATCTACGCTAAAATTGTAAATGAAAAACTGATAGGCTACTAACGTTACGCCTGCTACATTAAAATGCATTGTGATAAACTAATAGGCTACTTACTGTAGTATTCTTCATGTCCAGCACTGGGATCGATACGGACGTCATGAACTGAAGGCCCTATAAAATTCCAAATACTCTTTGCGTTGAATAATTTAATGTTGTATTCAAATTGATGTGAAAATATGTAGCGAAAGATGCTAAATATATGAAAACTTCTTCTGGTTTAAAGCAAAACTCTCAGTAATTATAAAATTAGAACATCATTATTCTTTGTAGAATGCTTTGAAACGTAGTCAAGTAAAACACAAAAGCTACTCTGAAGTGTAGATATAAATATACAGTTCCTCTTCATCATTGACAAAATACATGGTACAATCGTCTTGTGGTAAGGTAATTGACCAGAAGTCTCTTAAACAGGACAAAAGTAAGAGAACCCGTCTTTATCAGCTTGTGACTGTCTTAACAATTTAACATTACCTTTTTGGAATATAGCAATGAATACAATAGGAATAAGCCAAGTGGTCGAAACTTAAAAACATTATCCTGTTTAGAGACACAAGGAAATTATAAAAACGACTCTGAACTAAAGACACAAACGTGTTAATACCACGTGCACAAATAAAAGTACAACTAAAGATAGCACAGGCATCAATTTTTTTTATCGATTTATGATGGGATTCTCGCCTTGGAACGGTCAATGAAACACGAGGTCACTGAAACACTCGGGCTTTAAGTAGTTTGTAAGGCCATAACATCACGCTTGTCCCAACATATATCAATACTTACAAATTTAACAAATACAAATATGTATATAAAACACTGTGCAGCTGTTGAAAACTCAAACATAAATCCCGTTCAATGGCACAGTTCCAAAGCCAGTGACACAGAACAACACCACAAAGATCCGCAAACAACATACACAATTTATAATATAGAAACCTATATGTTCATCAAGGACTATTTTCGTACCGCCTTGGAACTGGCACCGAAACGATGTTATTTTTTTTTGTTTTGTGGGGGAGGGGCAACTTTTTTCCGGGCTCAATCTCACACTTATTTAAATAATCCCGGAAAAAAGTAGAAGCGTAAAAGATAAAACTTAGCCAAGTATGGTTAAGTCTTAGCCTCAACATTCTCACCTCCTTCCGATTAAGAGCAGACATGTGGTCCAGGTAGACGGATGTCCAGATGCGGTTGTGGTAACGGTTGATCACCATGGGTCTACTCAGCACGCGGATGTAATTCTGGATTCAGAGAAAAATACAAATTACAGTTTTATTACTATTAAGTATACGTTTTTAGGTATTATAGAATATGACATAAAAATTATTACGTGTGTCCTGTAGATTGAGTGTATTCTAACCTGTACGTTTTCCTGAACATCTGCCAGCGTGGAAATGTGTGAAAAGTAACCTGAAATAACCAATCGTGACATTGGAGTAAACACATGTTTAACAGATGCTGGACAAAAAAATGCAACTTCTGCATTGTGATATTATGTTTTGAATGTTTTCGAACAGTTTATTACTACATTGTTGTACTGATATATAAACTATGTTTAAATAATTTCATATTTGTTCATATGCTCAGAGAATAACAAAACAAATTGTCATAACAATTAGTTATAGGATAAGGGGCGAAAAAACGCCCATGAATATAATTCGGATAAGACCAAACGTTGATAAATTTAATTTCTATACTTTCATCTTCAAGTTGTTTATATCCGTAGTTTACATATTATTCCGTGTTTTTTTCTTAAATCAGCCGTGTGTACACCGAGTGGTCTTACCCTTGTTTGCACAGGCCATCCAGCGAATCTCCCTGACGTCACCAACCTCTCGTCCAATTAGGAATGTAAACACCCGCGTCTAAAAATATCCATTGACATTTTCTTGTAATATGACTGTTTTGAATTGGAAAAAACTTATATAAATATAAAAGAAATACTAACAACTTTTTACTTTATTTACATATGTGTATTAAGCTATTACATCGGGAGTTTTGGATTAACCATCGTGTTTATGCTTATTCGGCATTTTGTCTTTTTGTATTTACTTGAAAATACTATATTATAAATGCATTTAACAATACGGGCTATAGCCTTCTGGAGGGTTTGTAAGTAAAATGTCGTTTTTCGCTTTATGTGAGTAATTCCTACGTGACAAGTTTACATACCCAAAATATCATACCCATATGTGTATATATCAACAAAGTTGATTAATATTCAAGCTGATGCTTACACAGATTGTGCTTATTTTTTATTTTGCACTTAATTATAAATTATTACAATAATATATAATATGTATCGATGGGCTTACGTATGTATTGAGCGGTTAAATTGACAACTACTGTCGGTTGAAACGTGATAAGCTGCATAAATAACCAATTATTCTCAATTATTCTATATGCCATTTCCTAGTTTGAATTGCAAGTGTTTTCATCGAGGAATTGTGGCGGTTATCATATATCGGTAATGCTATTTTGACGCGTGTGTGATATAGTTCTTGCGTATGTATTTGTGTATGAGGTTATTTTACATTTGTGTCTCTTAATCAATGTCGTTAAGGCCTTTGTCTTGTACAGGGTTTATTTAAGGAATGAATTGCGGGGTTGATGTCATTATCGGGGTATGAACGCAATTGGGTTGGTCAATGTGTGTGGAGTCCGAAGGACTCCACGCGTACTTTGACCAACCCAATTGCGTTCATATCCCCGATAATGACATCAACCCCGCAATTCATTCCTTATATTTACACCAATAGTTCATTATTTCATTCAAGAATTGTAAAAAAATACTTCATTTCATTTAAGAAAACCTTTCAGTAATCCGTTCTTACCCATTCTGTAAATAGAACGACCCGACTATAACCGGAAACATTTTTTTCAAATGACGTCACAATAACGCGGGAAAAGATCAACCACTTGAAATCACTTTTAAACGTAAAATTGAATCACTTCTGGTACCGATATAATAAACTAACACTTTTAAAAATGTTGATCTATATTTGACGTGACCTGCAGACACAATACAACCAATAACAAGATCAATAGCTTTCATGTATATTGTTATGCAATGAATTACGATCCGAACATATCCGAAGATGTTGCGTTCATCGATTGATGAACGCAATTGCCTAAAGGCAGTTCATTTAAGGAATGGAAGTTGAGGTGTAAATATTTATGTTTTGACTTCAGGGATGGTCCCTTTAGTTTTAATTGTATTATTGGGAGTTGATTAATCAGCCCTTACTGTTTAATACAGCAGATAATTCCGGATTAACGAGTACATTGGGATTATAGCTATATCCCGCTAATTACCGTTTTATCCTGCTAATTGACGGTTAAAACCGGAATATTGAATACAAATGGGAATAGTTTAATCCGTCGCTTACCGTGTTATCTCGCCAAATGACGGTTTAAAACAGATTATTACCATAAAATACGGAAAGGTTTCATCCGTCGCTTGCTTGTTACAGCGGATAAGCGAGTACAAATTGGTCTATTTCTTCATATCTCTTACCGATTTGTGAGGCCAGTTGTTCTCCTGGAAGACATGGGCGTAATGTTCTGGCACGCCGTCCGTGATGAGAAGGATTGCCTTGTTGCACAGCGGCCGACCACCGCGTTCATAGCGCTCCTATGTAAATAAGACAATATATAAAATGGTTGTGTAACCAATTATTACATATTGACAGCATAACCAATAGATAACACGTTTTACATATTGACAATAAATGCCTTTTACAATAATAATTTCTAATGTCCTTTTTATTTATTTCATGTCCCGGAATAACAACACATAATCGTGTTTAAGTGGATAGTTTTATTAATAATTATTCAGAAAAAATGTCTGCGAAAGTACTTTCAGAGCCCCCAATATATAAATTCAAATTGTTCCTGTTTGTTGCGATTCGAACTCACAGTGATACAAATACAAAGATAATTGTGGACTCTTTGTACTGATTTTTTTTCTTTTATATACACTCTTTATTTCCCCATTTCAGCACGATGTATTTAACGGATAAATATGGTCGATATAAAAAAAGAAAAAAAAACTCATAGTCATTCTTAAATATCACTGTCGATCGCAGTGTTAGTACCTAAACTTAATATTTTAGCGGATCCAGGAGCTGTATTCAATATCCACTTTATTTTCAATTAACTGTTATATTAGAATCCAAGCGTTTTGATTGGACTGCACACATGGGCATATGGGCACACATTTCGGGCATTTTACCTCGAAAACAACTTCGGATGAATATGGACGGTTTACAATGTCAGAAATATTTCAATTTAACTACGCTGCAAGTAGATCGCGCAGTTATTTCAATTTTGTAGTTAAATCTTATGACTTTCCTCTCGTGAATCTCAATTGTAAATACAATAATACACCTCATTTGCAATCTTAGATATACAACATAATTTTAAGTTAAATCACTTAAGTTAATTAGTATTATTATATAAAATTTTACGAACTACTTTTACTGATGTATCGCCATACATCCGCGGATGTTTTCGACGAAAAATGATCGTATTGTTTCAAATGTTGACTGCAAAGAAAACTGGCCAATCTCCTGACTGGAATAACTGAGGCGTATCTAAGGGATAAGAACAATACTGAATGCTGGCGGAGATGTTTTGTGCTCGTCAATTGAGATCAGAAATGGATTTATCATATGCAAAAGGTTTGACGTATAAACGCTTCGCCATTCTTTAACTGTTTGCTTTTGTTTCTTTCCTATTAGACGAGCTTATCCCTACTTGATTGAGAAGTCGGAATGCCTCCTCAAAGGCGATCCCGAAGTTTGCCTTCTCTCCCGTGTCAGTGTTTTCGTCCACGAGTTGCTGTAATTTCCGCTTGTTTCGTACATTGGCCTGCATCATGGTGCCGTTAAAGCAAGGGTCCACATATTCCACTTTGTCGGAGAACTGCGAAGATAATTTTCATGTAGAATTATATAAAGGCTTTTTGTGTTCAGGAGCATATTAAATCCATAAATTTTTAATGCTAACAATATAACATATACGACAAGCCAGTAAATTTATTGTTTTCAAGGTATATTTGAAAATGCTTTTATAAATACTTGAAGCCTTTAATATGCAATTTAAAAAAAAAAAACTACTCATTTTGACACGGAGCACTTTTGTAAAAAACCATTTGCTCAAGTATGGACACTATTCAGTATATTATCCATTTATAAGAAACTGGAGTAATTATGCTCGTTATTTTGTCAAAAACAACATTTATAATGTAACTTAATCACAAGTTATGTTAATTCTCAGCTGACAGTAAATTACATTTTACATGCAGACACATATTTCATATAAAAATATACGATTGCTTGACATATTCAAGAAACTATTGCGCATTACGATGCGCATAAAATCATATGGAAGAACATCAATAAGACGTTTTTGGAATACACGAATGATGTAATGACTTAGACAGTATCTTTTTTATGACAGGACCGGTATTCATTATTTATTGACATGTTAAGTTGTTGTTGTTTTTTCTAATTTCTTCAACTTTTTATAGTGAAATATCAGATATAAACCCTAAGTAGTTTTATACAACGCGAGAGCGGATCTTCATTATACCGAGCACTTTTGATTACAAGAGGTGTATGGATTATATATCCCCTCTAAGTGATCGCTCTTGACCAGTCGGATAGCGTTATTTATGTAGGAGGTGAGATATAACAAATAATATTCTTTATAAATGGCGTTGAGTTATCTCGTTTCATGTGTTTAGCCTGTCCAAGCAGTTTCCATTACCTTCCATTATATTATTGAATAAATGGGTTAATCAAGATTCATACGATATTCCATCGAGGTATGTTTTGTATCTTGTATCAATGAATAATTAATAGTCTGCACATTCGGGAACTAGTATTATGGTAAGCCATGTATCATTAGGAGTCATAGATGAAGTAGGTGCCCTCTTAGTTGCATTTATACAGTACAATAGAAGTACTGTTTAGTCTTGAGTCTCAAATGCACATTCATAATCTTTATTAACATGGGTCTTGTACTCACCCGGATAATGTTAAAGTAGTCATCGTCGTCCAGCGTGTTAAGCATGTGTTTCACGGTGCTGCTGGCGATGATCATGCGCTGACCTTTCATGCTACCGCTGGCGTCCAACAGGATGACCACGTTCTTAGGACAGGTGGCTGCTTGAAGGTACCACGTTCGTACGCGGCAATCATATAGATCGATACCACTTGCCTCGTTGTTCCGAGGCCATTTCATTCCTGAAAGTGCAACGAAACAATGATATATAACCTTTTTGTTAAATCAAATTGAAACTTCACTTTAAAGTATTTTTCTGTTGAACAAAGTTTACGCAACACGTCAATACATTCCATAGAAACGATACTTAGATAGCAACAAATACATCAAAAGTCAATCGAACACACATCGCTCAGTCTCCATCAAAAACAACCTCGGATATTTACCGATGCACATGTATAAGTAGTTCTTAAAATCAATACTAATAAAAAAAAAATTTTTAGTGTGATAAGTTTGTATTTTGAATTTAAAATTGATTCTTAGTGAAGTGTATATTTGCATAAATACTTAAGAATAAAGTCCTTTGCTTTAACTGCGAAATTTGAACGACCAGTCTACAAGGTCTACTACCAGCGTAGTTAAATGAAAAGAATTCTGACATTGAAATCCGTCCAATGCATATCCATCCGATGTATTTTTTGATGAAAATGAAATAGACGCTAAGTTAGCATCCATAGAATGAAGACAGAATTTCCAGTCTGGCAGGAATTGTGCATTGATATACTTGTAGGAGAAAGACTTTCAACACACACACACCCTTTCCCCAAACGTTGGGTTGAAAAGTCCGACCCACAACTATGCGAAGTGTTGATGCCTGGTAGCCCGATATTATTTTGGTTCCATTTGAAAATAATGTGTGTGCGGAAAAAAAGGGTTAAATAGTTTCCGAGAATATTTATCATTGTTTATCAGATTGCAGTTGAAAAAAATTAAGAGTAACGGAGCTAGAATATAGTTATTATTATTATTTGAACTTTATATCATCGTTATCACCGTAAAATTGAACTGTCTCTAAAAATACTGTATTATACTTGAATCATGAAGGTATTATATATTATTTTTATTATATAATTCATTTTTTTATATCCTGCATTAGTTCAAAATTTATAATGTCTTTGATAACCCTTCCGAGTGGACATATTTTTGAACGTTTTATTTTAATATTGTCATGGTTTCATTTGAAACTTTTGCTCCTCTTTAATATTTGGTACAGTTACCATTCAATTGTTAAACGCGCAATGTGTCATTCCTTTTTAGATTTTAAGTTATTTCAAATACAATAATACGAGTAAAACGATTTTAAACCCCGCGTTGATAAGATCCGTTTTTTCCTTGTCAAAAGGCATCGCACTTTCTTGACAAGCAAACCTTTTAAGCAATCCGTTAATCACATCTGTGAAAGAGCGATACGTCGTTAACACTGCGTCGCCCTAGTGTCAAGTTAAATGTAATTATGTTCAAATTTTAAGAGTTTTTTAGGAAGATATAACCCAACGAGTAATACAACATCAAATCTCCACATTTTTATAATTCAGTCTTTAGTCAGAGCTTTATTTTTTTTACAAATGTCATCATTACAGAAACGTTTTGATATCTTTAACACGACAGGGTTCGTTTCAATGAAGATTTAATCGTATCTTTTGGTGCCCACTCGGTTAAATATATTGCGATCTTACACTTGTCAAATAAAACCTGTTATTGGCATAAAGACATGTATTGATATATCTCGTATATGCTATGTCAATAAAAATAATTAATATAGTCTGAAGCTAGTCCATTTTAAAACAAAAACATAAATCGAAGTGTGTCGACAACGACCATGGGCATTCAAGCCAAACCGGAGTAAGTACACATGTCGATTTTAAAGCATTGTTACTTTAGTAGTATTGTTATTCGCGTTTAACCAATTTTGAAATCATACTTGTTTGTTTAAACTGTTTCAGGGAACAATGCAAGCTTTTTACTTAAAACTGTAACTTAAAACAACGATTATGTAGTAATTCTGTTCAAACGCATTGTCATTATAGTGCATAATTTCATGGGTAATAATTGCCATTATCAAACAATAAATAGTCAACAATTGTGTTATAATGCTTTAATCATTCCCTATAAAAATCCATTCAATTTCAAAGTAATGTCAGAGGATATTAATGACTACCTAATCTTGAGGGACCCTTTTTAAGGTCACACTAGGCCTGTTTCAAGTTTAATTCAGTTTCCGTTATAGCGATTAAAAATATCACAATAAAGCATTTCAATAATATCATCAGCATGTGCTTCTCATTTATTGCTTCACATATTAATTAAAACACAATATTTAGCCTTTGTGGTTCACAGCCAATGTCAAACGAGATAGATTGTTTCCATTTCGCGTTTTGTGTTATCAGGTTTAGTGAACTTTCTAAAGACATTCGAGTTTTTCATATCATTAGGGGTTTTATATCTTTCCAGTAAAATGACTTTCTAATCAAACTTTTATTTATTGCAGCAATTCTAAAATCAGGAAAGTCCTCATCTCTTTTGTTTTAAAAGGTTTGATATCAGGTTGGTAGCTTTATAATGACGTTTGAATATCAAACTCGTCTATAAGCAGTTCATGCTGGGAGACATTTAATATTTTCAGGTCGGTAGCTGTATAATAACGATTTAATATAAATCTCTGTCTACAAACAGTTAATGTTTAGACAGGTTTGATGGAATAAGGTCGGTAGCTGCATAATAAGGTTTAGCAAACTAAATGTAAATCATGCCCTTTCTACAAACTGTTGGACTAACTACAAACTGGTTTGGTGGTACCAGGATGGTACCTGTATCAAAACGTTTGGGACATTGATAAATAGTAACCTCCTTCTTCTCACATTTCAATGATGTCAAATATTGATTTTCAGCGATAACCTTAGAATACCTGTCACAACTTGAACTGTCAATTTAACTATCTTCTGGGAACATGTTTATAAACAGTCTCAAGTGTGAGTTCATACCCTTAAATTTAATATACAGAAAAGCAAGAACTCAACAGATTATAAGTATATTCCATGGCCGTGAGTGAAAGATTAATCCCTGATGAAAGAGGACAATGAATATGCTTTTGTTATAATTTGGTAATAAATTAAACGTATTTCCTGCAAGGCCTTTTTGATATTTTACACTCTCAAAAGACAGTTATGACTAATAAATCTTTTGGAACCATGTTTAAGACTACATTTAGCCGACTTCAATTGAAATTAAGTTTCTATTAAGGCGATTAGAAACTCATACAATAGAGCCCTACAGCAATCTTATTAGATTTCAATTTCTAATATGGCCTCGAGGAACAGATCGCACACTATGAATGTTCTGCCTGTAACCAATCATTATATAATTTATTTAACCCAGCGAGATCAGCTGTTGCAATGCTAAATAATGATTGGATAACAGTTTTGGTTTATTTTTTATAAATCAGTGCTTTAGGTTCTGTTTTTGTTTCCAGAGAAAAACAAATGACATGATTGTACAAAACTTTGAACGAATATAAGCGACACTTTTAAGGCATTGGAATAATTATTTGGTCATGTTTTGACGTAAACATAGAGATTTTATATAAAAGGACGTATTTCTTACATTTCTGTAACGTCGATTCGGTTTGTAAAAAGGTATTTGTCGAGACCGCAATAGCCTTCACGGTCGACACGAATACATGCAGGTCGCCAAAAAAGCATCCGTCTCTCATATCCTATCGTTATATTTCTTTGAACATGTACCTCCGATGACTAAGTCTATGTTTCAAAGCGCTACTGGTTATTTAAATCTGCAAACTTCACAAAGCTTTTTGACGACCTTTCCAGGAATCTTTTTTTTCCGGAATTGTCGTCATCAATCAATTGCGTGCATTTAATTGTGTGCAATTAATATAGTATATACAAATTAGTAGTTATATATTTAGAGGGGTATTTTGCTGACGAGCTGGCCGCGTAGGCCTCAATCGATTCATGCCAACACAACGAATTTGACGTGATACTAGACGTCGAAAAGGCCACGTTATATCATAATAGCCTTTAATTTAAATAGTATGCATTGATTAAAATAATGCAATAAATGAATTGACTGGTGTCTTAGATTTTAAGCTTAACCAGATAAATCAATATTAATGGCTCTCCAAGGTCTTTGAATTCTTTAATTTTGATTTAAGGAACAATCACGCAATTCTTGGCCTGAGTGTTTAACCTGTCAATATAAAATTCATTGAGTCACACGAGTTGTCGTGTTATCAATATATATGTCGTGCAATCGAGTTTAATGAGCTAACGGGATATATTTGACTTCTTAAACTTAATCTTCTAGACAAGTTGTTATTTTTGTCATTCTATAAGTGAAACGAATTCGAACTGAACTTTTATTTAACTGCAATCATTTTGAATAGTTTTGAATGCATCTTAATTAAATTTAGAATTTGATTTAATGTTCTGTTCAGTATGCTCATAAACTGAATACGTACATTTCAGTTTTATTTATGTGTTTTACTTTTCTATGATTGTCTAACTCGATTGATACGCAGAAAATTTCAAGATTAACATATAACTTCCCCCAAAGAAATAGAGGACAATGACTTTGTTTTAATTCCATGTTCAGCTAGCATTAAGTTCGTCCCAGACAAAATGAAAAACATGTTTCTAGAATTACATGAAGTGCTTTCTGTTTGATTTTCCAGAGAGTGATCTATATTGCTTCAAAGGAAATTCTATTCAATTTCAAGCATGTGAGTTCAACAAGTCAATAGTAGCACTATCCACTACATAATGTAAACTGATTACAAAGCTTTTTGTCAGTTTATTGCAGCAAATTTAATGGCAAAAAGGCCTGTTCTCATGTATTTGGATTATCTAAGTGCCTACAATGAAAATCAGTATGTATGAAAGCTTACTTTGAGTTATTTTGAAATGAAAATCAGTTTCTATTATCGCTTATAGACCTTGCAGTACAATGCAGCTTTACAGACATCTCAACAAATCGAACGCTCTCCAGGCTTTCTTTCTGCAATCAACATGATTGTTTCCATTTGTTTCTATTATCACGATAAGAAACCTTTACAACACAGCTTAACAAAAATTCAATTCTTTAATATTGCTGCCAGGAACAACCACGCCATTTTGAGCTTCAGGGTTTAACTAGTCAATATTAAAACTGATCAATCCGACGAGATCGTATGTTGCAGTTTTGAATGTTATATAATCGGCTTAAGTGAACTGTCTCAAAATATTTTTAAAACAAATGAAGTTCTTTATATTTTTCATCTTGCCAGTAATTAGTTTGTATTTGATTGTAGCAATTTACATGGAAAGAAATGTATCATTCATTTGTTTGGAGGATATAAGTGCATGTACTGCAACTGTATTTGAATGATAAAAATGTGACTGCAGATCAAACTCTGTTCTACAAACATTGGAATGTTGTCACCCAATTCGATCGTTTACGTTAGAATTTCAATTCCGGCTTTAACCAAATATTTTATTTCTTTGTTATTCTCTCTTATTATGTCCCTTGAGTGATACACAGATAAGTTAAGGTTTAAGGTTCTTCCATACTTAAAGAGGGCGCTGACTTTGCTTTAAAACCAGCGTATACTTCCAGTCAGGCAATATGAAAAAAATAACAAAGACAGGTAAATACGTTTGTTTGAATCCCCAGGTTGTAAACTATATTTCTCCTAGGAATATCTACGCTATTATCTTATACCTATGCGTTAACTTACTTAATATCAAAACTTTTTTGAGTTCATCGGTTACTTTTGTTGCCATTTTGCATGTCGTGATATGACTTCTTTAAATGATTTAACATCTTATTTTATCATATTCTATGTTAAATGTCTGCCAAATTACCGTTATTTGAGTTTAGCCCTTTCAATGTGTTAAAAGTTAAGTGCACTTTCTGCTAGCCAATGTTTATCAATTGAAAGTATATATTTCAAGCTCTGTTCTACAAAATATTGAATTATGTCACGTTTTAACGTAAGAATTTTATTTCCATCTTTAAGAGGATTATGTATTTGTTTTAATTTTCATAGCATGCCTAACTCGATACATACACGTACGATTAGAGAACAACTTCTCCCTTACGAAACTTGGGTATCAGCTTGAACCCTTGACTGTTAAGTAGTGTATAGACCGTCCCAGACAACATAATAAAATTTTATTGGAATTGAATGACGGGAGAGCATTATGTAATCATTCATAAAGAGTAAAACATATAACTTCGATGAAATAACACGTCGTTTCGGGTTTCGTTCACTGTTTGAAGATACTCGACTCCTTGTAATGCATGAAGTACTTATTTGTGTAATATTTCCAGTAAAACAAGTTCCAAACTATCTGTAATTTGATTTCAGCTATTATAATGCCAATGACTCATTCAATTTGTTTTGTAAGTGCGAGTACCTTTACCAGAACCGTTTTAGAATGTCCATGCTTATAATGTCATATTGATCCGTTTTTAATAAAAACAATCAGTTTCGATTGTCGCTTAACAATACAAACTCTTAAATAGTAGATTAACAGAAATCTCTAATTCAGCTTCGTTCGGCAGATATTCAGTCTTTGGACTTAAATCATTGATTACAATCAGTCTATTGTTCTACTTTATTATTGTGCAATCAAATCACTTGCATTCTGACATTTAATCCTATCTTAATATTTTAGGTGTATTTCGAATATGGCCATAAAAACGAGGCAAGCACCAACCAGGTTCTGCTTTTATTCAGTCATTAGTCATTATTGACGTTCCATTTGATATTAAGTTTCTTTTACCGTGATTAGAAACCTAACTACACAGCAAACAAAACCTGTTAAGATTTCAATTCTTTAATATTGCTTCAAGGAACGACCACGCAATTTAAAGTAAATGCGCTTAAGTTGTCAATATTATAATATAATTTTGAATCGATCGAAATCTGCTTAAGCCAATTTTCATGTCGTTTAATCAGGATTGGTGAACTATCGAAAGACATCCAACCTCTTATATTAAATCGAGTTCTAATTTTGTCATCTTCCAGGACAAATTTAAATTGTCGTTAATTTTATTGCAGCTATATTACAGCCCAAACATTCCTCATCTCATTTGATTTGAGCATTTAAGTAATTGAACTGAAAACGAATAAGAACCTGTATGGCCATGTTGAGCCGTTGTCAATGGGATTCTTTTATCACTACACAGTAAAATCAGTAACATAACAGCACTACAGAAATCTCTAATTTAATTTCCAGAGCCAATATTCAATATAATCATTATCTTTAGACATGCATCATTGATTATATTCAGTCTATTTGTCAATGTGTGCTACTGTCCAATTAAAACACTGTCATTCTGATCTTATATTTAAGTTAAAAATTTAATTTCGTATTGCAATTGGTCTCAGGAAAGAATCAATCACTTTCAAGGTTAACTTTTGCTTTCAGAGTACCGTCGTTTCATTTGAAATTCAACCCTTCTCCAGTAAATAAGAATCGAGACGAATTCACAAACAACAGTTTAATTCCAAAGATTACCAACAGTGGCCAATCTTATAACAAGGGACAAAACTCGTTATCAACTAGATGTACATGAATATATTCACACGATTACGTAACACCATTAATTATATACAACAAATACTGGCGCGACCTCTCTTCTTTTTCTGTCCATTTTTCAAAGGAGGGCTTAATTATAAATGATAACTCAATACTTCCACAATTGATGTTACTGTTCGTCAACTTTAAACAGAGTAGTTTTAAAAGTTATAGAATAAACGGTAATTTCAAGTGAACAACCTTATATGAGACATTTAACAAATTATTTAAACAGAACAAGGTAATAAATCACACATAAATCTCTGTCTATGAACAAACATAATCTTCTAGATAATTAGACTGTTTTCGAACACGCTGAGGCCTCTTTGTGACACTAGGCTCTGTGTTCGAACTAAATTCTGACGGTGTCTGAACCTCAGAGTGAGGAATGTCACTAGACTCAACATCACTTCTGTCAATAGAACCAAGAAACAATGGAATGTCATCAGGATCTTCAGCGGGAGGACTATGCAGTGTCAATGCCGGGCGTCTTAGGGTATCAGGAATAGCTACTGGCTTCGGTGGTTCAGTTGAAGTAATCTTAGCCTCATCATAATCACTTTCGTGTTCGTGAAATGGGCACACTGTGTGCGTGAAACGTTCCAAGACCTGACCGGGTACACGATAGCATTCTGAGAGTTTTATCTCGTAGGAATTAGATCGTAACTGATTCCCAGAAAATTTCTTAATGTAACACCAGCTATCATCAACTCGCACAACTAAGTACCTATCTCGACTTTGAGCTTTGTTTTTGTCATTGTATAGATGCACAAGATCTCCCACACATATGTCCGGAGTGTGTCGAAACGTAGCCAATTCATGTTTAGAATTTTCACTGAAACTATGATTGTCACACCTTTGTTTTTCTAAGATGATGTTTCGATCAGAAAGAGGAACTTGTTCATGAGTGAACTGATCTCTCTGAGTTAATATTTCGCGCGCGGATAAGCCACATTTCCGTATTCTCGAATTGAGTCGAGACACAGCGAATGACAAACTGTATTCAGTAACTGGCCCAATGCCTGGTTCAAGTCGCAATAACTCATTCTCAAGCTCAGCAATAGCCTTTTCAGCTACAGGATTTTTGTTAATGTTCTTATACGACCAACTTCAAGTGTCAAGCGAACACTTTTAAGGGTTTCGTCATCAAGAGCAACAAAGCCCGGGGCGGGATCACACCGAATCAAAGCGAAAAGACCATCAAGTGGATGTAATTCCAACATGAGCTTTAACAGAGCATTTCGCAGTGTATCATGCATTTCATTTTCCACAAAGCAAGCAGTTGTATAAGCACTTACAGTCTCTCTTAGAACCATAACCAACTGCCTATTGCGTTTCAAAATGTCAACTGCAAATGAGATACCGACGGTTTCAGGAGGATCCTCAGTGGATTGTTTCATGAGACTTTCTGGGAAAGTTTTCAACGACACACATGTATGGCATGATTCACTAACTCTCTCATCTGCTCGACTAATGTCCAAGGCATAGAAATGTCTCTTCATAACAAGCAGAAGTTGGTGTTTTGACGGATGATTGAGCTTGATATGGAGAGATGTAGCAAGGCCGTCAATAACTGACCTAGGCACAATAATCTGTTCAGTTGAGGGGACTAACGGATCGTCTCTCTTAACCACAAGCAAATTATCTTTTGAGATGGTCGCTACAGAGAGGTAACGTTTGACGTCTTTGATGTTTGTTAGTTTTTTATAAGGCCTGGTCCCCTGTTTGAAGTGAGCATGTGTTCTCCTAAGATCAGGATCATCAGACTGTATGTCAATCCAAGCTGACCGTGTTGTGAATGGTAACGTCGATGTATTGTCCAGAATATCATTCAGATGTATTGACCTTACCACAGAATCCTCAGCTTCCACTATGAATTTGCAGATCTGACAATTGTCTTCATTACACATAGAAGCATTTCTGCTAGCAAAGTCTGATGGAACATTAGCTGAACCAGCTAGGTGTCGAACACTTTTATTGTACCGACTGACTGTCGCAAGAAAAGAGGTCAAACGAGGGCTGCCTGAAAACTCCCCACGATACAGTCTTTCAATAGCTTGGACACAAGGCTGACAATCTGTTAACACAAAAACGTGAACTTTTGATTGGACAATATATGGACTAAAATGTTTTACTGCAGCGGCAATACTTAAGGCTTCAATTTCGCATGGGAGCCAGGTTACTTGGTGTTTTCTCAACTTTGCACTAAAAAATCCAGCTACAAACAGTTTGCCGCCTCTCATGATGTACAATGTTGCACCAAGACCACGTTGGACAACCGAACCTGTCTGAAATGATCCATAACTGATCCGAGGCCCGTGGTATCAAGATAGCTTGGTGATTAGTAAGTGACTTCTGGGCACTCTTGAAATGAGCGAGTAATTCCTCACTCCAATTGACTTTCTCTTGAGAAGACCGACCCGCTATTGCATCGTCCAAGGGAGCCATGAATCTGGATGCACCCGGAAGTACCCTGCCTAGTACTTTATAAGCACCAATGAATGATCGCATACCATGAACCGTTTCTGGCGGTGGACAAGAAGTTAATGTACTCTGTGAGGATTAGCCGACAGGTAACCTTGAGACCACGTCCAACCAAGAATGGTTGTGGATTTGGGGCAGATATTGGTTTTCGTAGGTGAAAGTTTCAGGTTAGACTTGTCAAGGGCATTGAGAACTCGTTTCCAGTTATCAAAAATTTCTTGAGGAGTGTTTCCACCACAGTATAAGTCATCTGCTAACTTTGCCACAATGCCGTCCTGTAGGTAATCACCAAGAACACGGCACATAAGCTCCTCCAGGGCAGTTTCGGACCCCGGCATACCCATTGCAGACCGAGTGTAAACTCTGATCCGTGTGAAGGGAGTTGCTACTCCACAGTACTTTATGGAATCCTTCGAAAGTGGAATCTGGTAGAACGCACTGGTGAGATCAGAAACAATAATATACTTCCATGGGGCAATTGTGCGTAGTGTCGAGTCCACGTCTGGCATAAGTGACGGTTGAGGCTTGCTTTATCGAGCGACATCCGCGAAGGCTGTTACGAGGCGGTAGCCCCCTTTTGGCTTCTTCACAAGAAAGGATGGATTAATGTACTTAACAGTAATACCGATATCTTCAGGTCGTTTAAACACCCCTTTGGCTTCTAGCTCATCGAATTTCTGTTGAAGTTCAACCAGCTTATCTTTACTGTACTGGGGTACTCTCTCCTTACGTTAGGGAGGCTGTACTGGACCCATGTTTACTCTTGCTTCGAAAGGTCCCATTATAACCATTAATATCAGGTGCAAACACTGAACTGAACTCAGGCAATGAAACAAACTTTCCATGTATGGTCCCATCTAGGATATTGTCAGGATCTAGTTGAATTCTTTCACAGTATTTGTTCGAAGTAGGAGTACACGAAGCTGTAGGTATACGTATGTCACCAGCAGGTTTGGTAGGAGCAGAAGTGATAATGTACGCCTGGCAATCGTGAGCCTTTTTTCGCAGTAATTGAGGTTTTGACGTGTTATTCATAATGCGTATCTTGCCACACGCAGCTTCAGTTACTTGAGGTTCAGGCCAGTTGTCCACAGAATGTGTGAGATCATGTCTGGGCTCGATAGCAAATGTGGCCTCGGGATCATGTTCCGATGGGACTGTTACTTCCGTAGACTCTCCTGGCCAGACAACCACTGACTGTGAAGATGCACGAAGCACGAAGGCCTGAGCGCGACGAACCTTGGTTGATAGGTTGGTATTTCTTGGTCCGCAGTGCAATATTTCAGAACTACCAACTTTGATCTCATACTGAGAAGGTCTAACAGAAATATCATTTGACACCATAAATGGCATATCGGCCAAGATATCCACATCCAGTTGGTCGACGACGATGGCATCTAAAGCCAGATTAACATTGTTCCTCACCAATTGTATACGCGTTTCACCCAAAATGGAAAGAGGCGTGACCCCATCTGCTTGTAGTGCACTTTGGTTGCTTTTCTTGATTGGAGCATTGATGAATTTAGCAACAGATTGTTTTATCATATTTATTTCAGCTCCTGTATCCAGTGTAACTGTTAACGCATTTGCACCAACGAATGCTTTCATTGTAGGTGACTGTTTAGTACCGACACGACGAGAAAGTGGGGCAACACGAAGTGAATACACCTCATCATCATTGTTATCCTGACTTTCATCACTAATGTCGGGTTCACCACAATTGTCTTTGTCATCAGTACCAGTAGATCTAACCTTAGCTTTCATTGTTTGTCACTGTCCGGCAGAAACTTGCAACTACTTAAGAAGTGATCATATCGACTTCTGCCTGCCTGTTTGCATAGAGGGCACGTGACGGGGCGCTTGACAGGCTTTTTGGGTTGAAACGCTGCACCACGCAAAATTTCGGTCTCACTAACACTGTGAATCTCATCTAACAGACTATGTAGAGCCTGAGAAATTTCAGGCTTTATGGACGCAATTGTCCTTGAACGCAACTCAGTACCGTACGGTTACTTTACAAGAGCCGGCAAACCTGGGTGAATAAGTTTGAGCCAGGTTAGGTTAAAACAATAAAATTATCTAGGGTAGGATTCAACTCTTCATCATCGGCAGGAACAACACCGTGGTGTTGAATATCACTATCATGTTTTAATAAATTGTCCTCTACGAAACTAGTCAATCCCTGAAAAAGGTGTTCGGGACGCTCGTTAGTCTCCAGTTTAATGTCAGCAAAGTTTAAGAAGTGAGAGCCAGAGGTTTGGAATCCGTAATGTTGGCGGATCGATTGCCAAATGCTCTTAACCGAGACAGAATTTTTAACAATTTGTGTTTCGAGATATAATTGGACAAAAGATAGCAATTTGCCCCAGCATTAAGTCAAGATGTGTTGCCTTTTGCTCAGCTTTACGTCTTTTAGGTGCGTTCTCACCATCAGGTTCGAAACCACGAAGAGGCTGTGCATTGGGGTTTTTTGCCAGGCTACGCAAAATGTGGGTCAAGTGACAAGGTGTATTCAAGGTTCTGACGCCAAGACTCAAAATATGTTATAGATTCATTCTTGGTTAAAGACCACTGTTTTGGCGCACGAATAGCCATGGTTCATGGAACTTCAAAAACTGTTGAATGTTACGTTTACAGTTTAAGCAACAACTGCCTCGTCTTTCCTATGCTTGGAGGATTCACAATTTACTGAATTATGTAAGAAAATGTTCGTTAGGCGATTGTCCGTATTGACACCGCTGCCACTACTCCATTAAATAAGAATCGAGACGAATTCACAAACAACAGTTTAATTCCAAAGATTACCAACAGTGGCCAATTTTATACAAGGGACAAAACTCGTTATCAACTAGAAGTACATGAATATATTCACACGGTTACGTTACACCATTAATTATATACAACAAATACTGGCGTTTGTTATCGCCATTAGAACCCTGTACAGATTCACTACAACTTAATAAAATCTCTTAAGATACCAATTATTCTCTAATATGTTTAGTAGGAAAAAGTCAAACACTATCCTGGTACTGCCCCTACCTAATCAATATCATAGTTTCTATTTGAAACTCAGTTTCTTTAATTTCGATTACAGAAAAAAGGTTAACAAAACTTCAAAGTATTTCAATTCTATAATATAGATTCCAGAAACAATCACACACGAGTATACCTTATATTAAATCTATTTTCAGGGAGATCTTTTGTTGGCAGTTTTCATGCCATATTATCGGGTTTCATGAACTATTGGAAGATACTTGACATTTTAAAATAAAGATTTTTTGTAGTCATCTTCCAGACAATACCACTTACAAATTAACTTTAACATTACATTTCTGCAGCTATTTGAATGTCGAGAAACGCCTCATCGTATCTGTTTTGATAATTTAAATACCAATATTAGGTAAAGAATTGAA
Source organism: Mya arenaria (assembly GCF_026914265.1). Classification (NCBI taxonomy): domain Eukaryota; kingdom Metazoa; phylum Mollusca; class Bivalvia; order Myida; family Myidae; genus Mya; species Mya arenaria. The sequence goes on from NC_069135.1 coordinate 55,206,280, forward strand.
AATATATCAAACACTGTTCCAGAGTCAGTTGAAAGCTTTTTTTTATATTTCGACCTTGACCCGTGGTCCAAAATTGGCAAATACAGTATTTCATCAAAACATCTAGAATTATCAATTAGAACTAGTTTGAGGCCGATAATTCATCAATTTACATGATCAAAAAAAAATAATTTCGTGTCTGTCTCATTTAAGTTTACCAGCTGAAAATAGTACATAGTGGTTTCCATGTGTGTATGCTTAGCATGTGATAGTCACACGATAAATACAGATACATAGACCGATGCTTTTTAATAGGAAATACGTGGTAGACAAATACAGCAAGTTTTGAATTTGAACAATACAAACAATGCAAAAGGTACAAAAGTCGTTTGCTATACAAGTATTTGAAATATATCCATTTGCAGTATAAATATTTGAGTTATGAGTTATTGGCATTTGCATTATAAGTATTTGAATTATGGTCCTTTTGCATTACAAGTACTTTAGTTAATGCCCTTTGCATTAAAAGTGCTTGAAATATGAACCTTTGCTTTTAAAAGTGCTAAATGTTTTTGCTTGCTTTACTGGCAGCAAGTCTTTGAATGATGTAATAACTTGTTTTGAAATGAAAATAAGGCATTACGTCAGTGTCGCCGGACCAGAATTTATTCGAAATATGAAGGCATATGAAATGCCATTTTTGTAGTAGTCAAAGGTGATTCTAAGCCAACAGCCAATTTTGATTGTTCAATATTGAAACGAATAAATTTGCTCATAACCTTAATTCACTTAGATTTTGGAAGCACTCGGAAGAAAAGCATGTTGTGCACCGTACGCAACAAGTTTAAATGCATTAGTATACCTCTAAGATGGTATTCAAGAAATTTTAAACTTGTGTTTCATATACACACACTTTGCTTACCTGGGAACACCCGGAAGAAGCCATCTGAGCTACAGAAGTATTGCCATTTAATGGTCGGGATGCGCTGCAAGTTCCCCCTAAAGGTTGTATCCAGCCTGCTTGTCCAGTAAGCGCCGTTAACGATCCGTGGAACTAAACATAGCCGAATTGTTGATTGGAAGTTAAATGAACATACAAGATAATAGTTTTGTTTGTTAGAAAAGAGTAAAAGCCATTTTTATATTCAACCGTACATTGGGCTATATAAACAACGTGATTAAAAGGTACATATGTCTCAAATCTGGTTCGAAACACTTCTTATCACAAATGTACCACTTCAACATCCGTACCAGTTAAGATTGGAATGTTCACAATGATGATAAAAAGAAATAGCCCTTGTTGAAAAAGTGATAATTTTCAAAACCACTACACTTACATTTGTCATAGACGTTCGTAGGCACGTGGACTGTGCTATTCTCGTGGTTCACGAGCATGTTATTGAACCTGGAGTCGGGACTGAGTGGGAGAGTAGGGGCTTCCAGAACCATCTCCGACACCCCCATGTGCTCACTGTCCGACATTACATGGACCTCTTCCTCGCTCCGCACACTCTTGGCGTTCATGTATTCGTACTGCGGGTGATAGTTAACGAAATTCGTAACAAAAATAATCTTATAACACTAAACTATGACGGACAATCTTATCGCGCAATAGGGATATGTAAAGTCGAATACGGTTAAGGGAATGGAAAACATTTATCTCTTAACATGCAATCTACGTTATCAAACTAAGAGGGAAAATCGGCTATGCGTCTTGTTGACGCCGATCCAATGTCTAATTATATCGTTGAAAAAAGTTTTATGGTAAAGCTACATTATGTTAAGATTTAATAATTTTATAGCTTTTACCAATAGCTACTTTTTATAGACATTTTGTCATTAGAGAATCAATGAATAACATTTCTATATTAGTAGTATGAAATGTGTTTTGTTACCTCCCTTTCATTGTCATATCATAATAACAGCTTCATTATGGTGTTGATTCTAATATCAAAAATACAATGACATATATTTGAATCCTAATGATGGATGGCTGACCTTAAATGTATTTTATTATTAAGGACTTACAGACATGGATATTCATTATAGTCATTGGCCAAAAGGTTTTATCATCCGTTTTAATATATCATATCATTATCATAGCTTCATTATGGTGTTATTTAAAAAGGTTATCCATGGGAAAATGAAATAATGGTATGTCAATTTAAGTTAGACATATAATAATCTCGAGTCAAATATCTAAAACCCACTAAGTAAACATATCTTTGCATCCTATTTATGGATGGCTTAACTTAAATGCAAATTATTATAAGCAATTACGGATACACACTGATATGTATGGCCCAATTATTCCCCGTGTTTTTTTTTAATTAAAAATCATAAGAATTTCAACCGTTAACTTTTGAAATTAATCCGATAGCTTCTTGGCATACGTTTCTGTCGCCAATTGCTAATAGAAAATCCTCAGTGCATCATTACAAATACGCAAATACTGTAATACTGTTCTAAATGCAAGCCATGTTTGAATTTAATTTGAATAACAAACAATTCATCATCCAGATACGGAAAAAAATGCTGTGAGGCTCTTAAGATTCTGATCACATTCTCGACTATTATGTAAATTCTGGATTTTAGGTGACCCCATATTATTTCCAGATCATTCGAAATGATATTTAGGAAAAAAAAATATGTAAAAGAATATTCAAAAAAAACATCAACAAAAGTTTAAGTCATTTAAGTTCATGAACGCGTTTTTTATTCATAAACCATGAATGTCGGTCATTTTCAAGGAACTTGATACACACAATGTCAATGTCTTGTTGGAAAAAAACCCTGCTTCATCACAATACATTCATAACAGGATTACATCCAGTTATTAGAAAATGACAGGGTGCTGCTGGAGAGGGACATGGTGATAATGGTAAAAAGGACATATTAAATCGTGCTATGAACAACATGACCATCATAATTTTGAAGGGAAATGAAGGAAAATGAACTGATGTGTTTATCTGAAGTAATAGTAATTAGTAACTAGATGTCAATTACCAAAAGTTTAAACATAAATCCCGTTTACTGGCACAGGGTAAACGCCAAATACATAGACCACAAAAGGTTTTGCACCGGAAAAAAAAAACAAGTGATGATGACCACAGCAAACATGATACATCGAACACTGTTTTCCACGATGATCCGATAAGCTAAATCATTGAGAAACCGGAAAGGTTACAGTAGAGACAAAAACGCCAAAGTTAGAATGTCAAGAATAAAGTTCTTCCAAAATATGCTCTTACATTAAGATCATCATCGGCGGTGTAGTTTTCGTATATACCCTCTGCTTCATTAACCAGATCCTGCAATAGACATTGAATATTTATGCTTAAAGCTACAGAAACAAGTTCAGTAGCAAAATGTTTAAGCATTAACCCTGTTTAGTGGCGCTGGGCAAACGCCAAAGACATAGAACACAAAATCACAAACAAGAAACATAGAAGAACAACACAAAACTCCACAAACAGCACAGTGCATACATACTATATATATATATAAAAAATAGGTATGCTTATCAAGAATTGTTAGGTACCGCTTTGGAACGGACAGTAAAATGTAAATTTACTGGGGGTTTTAACCAGTTTATGTGCACAAACCTCACTCTTATCCCAACAATCCTTAATAAAGATAAAACGCAAAAGGTAAATACGAAATTGGAACATGACTGGGCCGTCTAGTGAGATTTAATTAGTCACTTTAGCAAATAATATTCTATTAATGCTTATATATTTTTTTAAACATAAAGTTTTTGCTTTTTACTTTATATATGTTTTCAAAAATATGATTGGTATAAATCATTGATAAATCAGGTATAAAACATTTTCCATTAGAAGACCCAAATCATGTATTAGTGTATTAATACAAATTGGAGCCAGTTGTATAAACTTTTGAATCGTTGAAAGGTAATGTTTTGGCTAGTTGATGTTATTCAATGATTTGGTTGACTGATGGCAAAAATGGGATAATATTGGCCAATTCATAAAAACATTTCTATTAATTTTGATCAAACAAAATAAATAACCACTGTAATACAACTGGTCTCTGGCTGCTGGAGCACCCTGTATACATTGGTTAATTCTTTGATCGGTTAAAAATCGTTATTCAGGCAAAACGTTTTCAATAATGACTGCTGACCAATTAAATTGCTTCCATGTGCTAACTATTCAAAAGATAACCTACGGATTACTTATCCAGTTTTATTATAATTGACTCAGGTAGTAAGTTTTCACATTCAAAGTATTTGATTTGGATAGAAAATATTGCATAAATATTGACTAAAAATACATGTTTAAGCTAATTTTATCATACCCAAAGAAATAACAAGTTTGATACTTATAACTGTTGCAGCGAATTGTAAAACACTGGTTAAGTCTTTGGTTTGGTTAAAGAAACCAAAACACATTTTTGGTTGGTCAATAATTTTTCAATAATGATTATGCAATGATCGTTTTTTACTTTTGAGTGCGAACTAGCCCAAAAGGATAACCCTTAGGTAACTTACCCATACGGCTTCTGCCTTATGATTGAGCAACTGTTCGATGTCCTGAGCAATTTCGTCGATGATTTTTCCGCCGGATACCTCCAACTTTGAATGGCGATGATATAGCTGCAAAATAGATCGATGATATGATTAAATGTGACTTAATTTTGTAAAAGAAAAGTCAAAAGCAGGACAATGCAAGAATGTTGGAGCCATTCCATCAACGATCAAATCGTTAACTGGTATATTCGAATGAATTATTCTTCGATGTAATGAGGTACATTATGAAACAAAAGGTTTTGCTAAAATACTTCTCTAGGGCAGTATAAAATCCGTATTCATATACTTGCAATGATATGCTTCATTTATTCCATCCATTGTACTGGCCAGTTATCTTTACAGTCAAATCAAGATATTTAGATTTCACTTTTCAAATTAAGTTGTATCTAAGATGGTCATTGAAAAGGACCTGTTGGCTAATTAGCTTTGGATAAACATTTAAAAAACATATTCTTATATTCACTTATTGTTCCTCTGAAAGTCGCGATCTAACGGCATGTTGTCGTTCGCTGGATTAAAAGACTCCTGTCCATTGTTGAGAACCTTTTCCCTGTCTGTCATTCCCAAATATAATCAGAGATGGCTTATAACGACAACAAGAGCTCCATATGCAGATTCCATTTAATGTTTTGGCAACAGGCCTTGGATATGGTGTCAGCCAACATTGAAGTTGTTGCCACCAATATAGATCTTAGTCGATTTTAGTCGTAAATTTGAATGATCTTACGAAATAACTGCTAAACTTAAATAAATTGTAAACTATGTGGTACTTCAGTTGGTAAGTGTTAAAGCATTGTACACATCGATGCCAAGTTTATGTCAGTTTTCAACAATTTTCTTTTTTCTCGCTATTTTATCATACGGAGTGCAACCCCTTTAAGTCGTTAATTTGAATGATCTTAGTGACATTGTTTCATTGTTGTGCTACATATTTGAGTGAATTAAACTTAAGCCAGCTTTTCAAATGAAATTGAAGTTGAAAAATAGAGAAAAAAATGACGCTATGATATTTTTCAGTTTAATATTTAATGAAGTTACCAAACTCCTTTATGAAACAGAACTCAGATTTAATCAGTGGAATCATTTAAAGCTGCACTCTCTCAGATTGAATGTTTTGACAACTTTTCAATTTTCCTCTTGGAACGAGCCAATTTTTGCGCGAATCCATGGAACCCAGTTATATATGACTGCTGACAAAAATTAGGTCGCAGATTTTTATATTCAAGTTCAAAAATTGATGTTTGATGCATTTTTCTTAAACCGTTAGTAACGGTATAAGCCATAAAACATTAACTTTCGAACGGAAGTATGAAAATCGGTGATCTGATCTTTTATCAGCATTCTTTTATCATTGGTTTGCAGATATTTACGCAAACATTTGGTCTTTCCAAGACATAAAATAAAAAGTTGTAAAAATGGTAAATCTGTGAGAGTGCAGCTTTAACAGTCAAGTTGAGTTTCAAAATAGGATCTTACATGTCTTGCCTTTAAATACATACACATACGGAATTTGTCACGGAACAGATATAAAGTGAGCTTATTGCTTACTTACCACTTCATCATAATTATTAAATGGCAACACATGAACGATTACGTTAATCACGTGACACATTCGTCGCCGATTTTCCAATTTAAAGTTTGAAAAAATGGCTAAAAAGGCTTGGCGAAATCACGTCATTTCCTTTTTATATCTCACAAGTGTAATTAATATGGTTATGAGGACTGCGTTTTGAACCTGGAGCTTTTATTCGAGGCCAATGGAGTTTTGCTGATTCGATTTTCGAGCGGCGCAAACTGAGTGAATTCAAAATCTGCAAACGTCCACCAGAGTCCAATACGTCAATCCAGATCAAAACGCAGCACTAATAATTCTTCTATAAAAGATGCATTATTACTCAAAGATAGGAATTACCACAATTAATGAGAATGTTTAAATATACCAGAAAGGATAAATTAATGTCGAAACAATTGTTCTTATAAAGGATACCGAAATTAGTTTGAAAAAATATGCAGGAAACACGGTATTAGTACCATATGAAACGATAGTAGATCAGTGTAAATCTTTCAGCATCCACCAATCAAATTGATATTTTTGGGTTTCGGCTTTTAAAATCATTGTGACAATCTTGTTATCAGTAATTAATATTTTCCATAAATGCATTTTTTAGTTAGTAGTTAAAGATTTATCATTCAAAATTTATGTTTGTTATAAATGCGTATGTATTGATTTTGAATTAGAATGTCAGTTTAAATGTTCTACTTGTTAAATTACTCAAAAGACACTTGTTATTTCAATAAATGTCATTTCAAACGCATTTTTCGTTTTATGCCGTCATAACACTGCACAATGATACGCTGATGTGATGTCAGCAGAGAGCAAGACGGCCATATTGCACTGGAGTGAAACACAGACAACCCTGTTTTGCGATATGTATTGCGTTTGGTTTTATGATGGGAAGGGACTAGATAGAAAATACGTCAACGTTGTAATACAATCGGAACAGGAAATGTCATGTGATCATACGGAAATACACAATTGTCGCATGAGTTAATAGTCCTAAATCTTAATGATTTTTAATTCGAAACCTTTCCTTTTATGAGCACGGTAGCGAAATAATTTTAATTTGCATGTTTACTTTAATATAAATTATGAAATATTGGTGCATTCTTATCTGAAATATTTGACATTACGATATCTTCGTCGTACGGCCAATAAGTTGGCTCCATTCATAAAGTTACAACCATTTAAAATAAAGTAAACGTGTTTTTTGTTCGTTTTCAATGTTCTTCTAATCTAAAGGCTGAACTGAACTCTGCTCTCTGTTTCATTTCTATTATTTTAAGCTTAGTTATTCCTTGAAATGCCTAAAGCCGTTGATGTTCAGTCATATATGTTCCTCTTAATACCGACAAAATTTCATCGAATACCGTTATATCATCTGAAAATATTTTGTTGGTGGAATAAACTCACTGACAAACTGCTTTTAAAATAGAACCCGTTTATTCAACATATTAAACAAAAATTTAAAATATATAATAATGCTTAACCTTATATAATGCCAAATTTCTGTAATGCAATTACAATTTAATGTATATTAGTTAAATACGGAGGTAAACATTTCAATATGTATATACTTAAGTCGCATCACATATCGGACTCAGTTCTACTAAGATTCGCATCTTAATATGCATTTCAATACGAATGCACACTAGTCGCATCGTATCGGACGCAGCGGTGCTCTCATTAATCTTTCAATATGCATTTCAATATGCATGTACGCTAGTCGCATAATATATCGGACGCAGCGCTGCTCTCATTTATCTTTCAATATGCATTTCAATATGCATGTACGCTAGTCGCATAATATATCGGACGCAGTGCTGCTCTCATTAATCTTTCAATATGCATTTCAATATGCATGTACGCTAGCGCATAATATATCGGACGCAGCGCTGCTCTCATTTATCTTTCAATATCCATTTCAATATGCATGTACTCTAGCGCATAATATATCGGACGCAGCGCTGCTCTCATTTATCTTTCAATATGCATTTCAATATGCATCTACTCTAGCGCATAACATATCGGACGCAGAGCTGCTCGCATTCGCATTGCAATGTGCATGCACATGGTCTGCATCAGATACTATTACTTATTCGTGTCTCATCATCTGTCATTGGAAGACACGTCTCGTTTATTCAGTTCGACATCCATCCATTATCCTTATCCTGATGGGAGGCAGTGATGGAAGAGTTCGAGTGACGCCAGTTGCCCGGAATCCATTATCGCCATTTCCGCTCATTAGGTCTCGTTTATTTTGAGATTTCCCGTGACCATTTGCGCATTACTCAGCATAGATTTACATATGAACAAAGGGAAGCTGGCAATTTTCAGTCCCCGGACGAGCATCCGGTTGTTCAGGGATGCATCTCAATGTTAATTTGTCTTAATGCTTCTACATTGGATATATATATATATCAATAATGCTGGAAATATCCTAATGATCCTTTATCGGGACATTCTTGGGGGTTTAAGTTCAAAGTAGTGCTCCAAACTATTCAATTGCACATCCGTAACAGACTGGTGTAAATTGTTCATGCCCTTAAAAACACGAACATTCAAGAGAAATATGTAAAGAGTTATAAATCTCTACAACATAATATTTGCGTAACGTAAATGGATCTACGTACGGTTTCGAGGGCGAGCCCAGGAAACTGAATCGCTTGAGAGGCATAAGCTTATATGTGTCTTCACATACTGGATAATTTAAGAGGGCTATAAGTCCAATCATCCCTTTTCATGAACATCATTGCAAAATTACTCAAAAGACTCATAATTTCATGACGTCATTTTTACATCGTGCAATTTTAATTGTTATGACGTGACAACAGGATGAAATATAGCCGAGTTGAACTCAATATGGACGTCCGATATATACGATATATAAATGCAACACATTCATGCTTAGTATATGCTATTTGTTTTTACTTTCTACCTATCCATTTTGTTATATCCGACAATGAAAATAGAGCACGCTGTGTTGAAATATACGCCTGTGTCTTTTTTCCAAACTCGTTTCAACATAGTAGCATGTATTGACTGTATAGACTGGTTCAAGTGTTCTACCATAGTTAATAACTATTCTGTAACATTTCGTTTTCAGAAACGTTCTATATTTGTTAATAAATGCATTGATTTGTTAATATGTTTACAAACAATCAACAAATCATTAATGTTATTCATTGTGACTTCCGGGAAATGTCGTGTAAAGTGCAAGTGCACTTTTGTTGGTTTAAGCTAAAAAGCGATGGGTTTAAACCTGGAAGAAACCAAAGGAGATACATAACGAAAGAAATTTTACTGAAAGTCGCTTTTCTGTCGACATGCATCACATTATGTTCGGTGTATAAACGTTCATCCATCTTGACCGCTACGCGGTCTCGGCTAATACGCATTTACACACCTAACTCGACGTTAAAAATTGTCCTGTCATAATAACACCTATATATAAAGTTAGGATTATAAAGACTGTACTTAATTACCTGTTTGATGTTGTTGAAGGCTGTTGAACCCTCTGTAAGCCGTTTGAGCTGTATGCTTAGTGTCCTTGACCATTGCAACACCCTGTAATATAAGATAATACACCTTAAAAATCGTAGAATAACATTTACGGCACCGTCTTAAACAAGAAACGCTCAAAAATACCATAGATTATACTCTGTAGCATCTTCTTAAACAATAGCATATACCTATTTGTCACGCAGTATACAATACAGAAGACTGCCCAGCAAACAAAAGCGCCTTAGCTGTCAAAATAGAACGTGCAGACTCCAGCTCGCATCATAATACTCAAATAAGCATCAGTATTAAAGGGCGCACAATTTTATTTCATGCAAACGTATTTTTAATTTTAATGGATAATTTTAAACCATATGATTTGTATACAGACATAAACTATTATTATTTATAGATATGTTTTTCAATTAATAGTTATGTGGCCATAAATACCCAAGTTGAAAAACGCCAAAATATCGCTTATATTTCTATCTGTACACACATCATAGGCTATTTTCGTTTTGATAATTACAGTGAAACGGGTTAAACATAACTATGCCGTTTCAATAAAAAAATAATCGTATCTAAAATATTCTTAAATCTCTATCAACGTCATAAAGGGCAAAATCATGGCGTTGTTTTTCCTTTTCATTTTATGCCTTAAATGTACATAAAATGACAGGTCATTGTTGTCTTCTTAAAAAAATGTATCCGGACGTAACGTCAAAGTGGTTGAATTTGTGTCTAAGCCCTTTGATTTGGAGTTAAAAGCTGCCTATAATTTTAAAACAGTAACAATTATAAAAAATATCATAATATATAAATTATACATCTAAATTAACGATTTTAATCGAATAAAATCTTTATTGAGCGGGGCCACATAGAGAACGGCTTGCCAACGAGGACCGAGTAGTTACAATTGAGAAATTCCCGATAGCCTAACATATAACCAAGATTCCGGTAAAAGGCACTAACAAAAACTAAACAATATATACAAATTGCTGAAATACAAGCCCCTCAGCATAAAATGTAACCAATATCCTGATTGAATGCATAGGGTCAAGCCCAAACAAACAACAAACAAAACATACAAAATGCTACAATACAAGCACCATAGCATACATTGTAATCAAGATCATGTTTAAAGACACAAGGTTCAATACAAAACAAACACCAATCAAGAGGCACATAATGCTACAATTCATTGCATAACAATATACATGAAAGCTATTGATCTAGTTATTGGTTGTATTGTGTCTGCAGGTCCCGTAAAATATAAATCAACATTTTTAAAAGTGTTAGTTTATTATATTTTAAATATATTGATACCAGAAGTGTTTCAATTTTACGTTTTAAAGTAATTTCAAGTGGTTGATCTTTTCCCGCGTTATTGTGATGTCATTTGAAAAAAATGTTTCCGGTTATAGTCGGGTCGTTCTATTTACAGAATGGGTAAGAACGGATTACTGAAAGGTTTTCTTAAATGAAATGAAGTATTTTTTAACAATTCTTGAATGAAATAATGAACTATTGGTGTAAATATAAGGAATGAATTGCGGGGTTGATGTCATTATCGGGGATATAAACGCAATTGGGTTTGTCAAAGTACGCGTGGAGTCCTTCTGACTCCACACACATTGACCAACCCAATTGCGTTCATACCGCGATAATGACATCAACCCTGCAATTCATTCCTTAAACAAATACCAATCAAGAGGCACATAATGCTACTATGTAAGCCCTTTAGTATAAAATGTATAAGGGGCAAGGCCAAATACGAGAAAAATCACGCTGAAATACCTTTAAGGAGAAACGTAATTAATAAATATGTTCAAAAAGCCCTGGAAGACGCGTCATAGTGTATACATGCAGTTTAATTTGCGGATTACAAACAGGCTACTGCAGTTTACTGATTGTGAAAGCGATTGATGTGAGAAGGTAATTTCCGTTTGCAACTTTAAGTTTCTAAGAATACATCCTTATGAAATGAAAGCGACGAAGGTTTCTTGGATTGATAATTACCCTAGCTTTCGCAAAGCTATAATGACGCATTCTTTCTTTGAACTTAATGACAAGAAAGACAAGCAACTCTTTCAACAGAAGACGTGTAAAGCAAACATATTGAACAGTTTCAATGCAGCTTTATATTCCATTACCGACAGTTAATGCGACGTGGTATTAATGTTGAATCTGTACAGATAGCGCATGACAAAAACCTAAGCTTTCCAATAATGTGTAATGTCGTTCGTTATTAAAAGCTTAATCTTATAACAGCTCATAACTGTCAGGATCACAATGGAATCGTCGAAATGTCAGCGAAGTTTTGATGCTGATGAGTTCATCTTCCCAGTGCTAAACCTTTCCAAATATTCTGCTTTTGTTCAACGAAACAGTTCTGGCCCCAATTTCTCGAAACTTCTTAAGTCCCTTATAACAGGATTAAGCTAATCTCACTATTTTTGTTGTTCTATAAAATGTGTTATATTTACTTCTTCAAGAATTTTTAGAAATTATTTAGGAATAATCTGTATGATTATCAGAATAAACCATTTTTCATTTATCAAAATTAATTTTCAGTATGTATTTTGGCTGTTTGAAATAAGGGACTTGAGCCTGTTAAGCTTAAGAAGTTTCGAGAAATTGGGGCCTTATCTTGTTGGAGCAATAATTATAAACGTCATAGGTTCATAGTTTATTACTAAAGACCCATGAGAATCGTCCATGATATAGATAATTTCATATATGTATGTATCAAAAAATAAATGCATAAAAATAATAAAAAATCAAAACAAATATCATACATATTTACATTAAAGGGAGAAGAGCGGTTCAACATGTTTTACATAATATATTGATCATCTTCAAAAATATTTACTTATATATTGCTTTCATTAATATCTATATAATGTCACCTAATAAGAAATGAAATTCAATCCTCAAGATCAAAATTACCTTACATTTCGTTCATGAACCTTATAAACTTGTTGACGTACACGTTTTTGTTCGTATGGTTCAATTATAGCAATTAAAAGATTCATCTTCACAATGTGATTCAATTGATACCAATCAGTTTCAATGCGATATATATTTTTTTACACTTTGCGCTTGGGCATGTCTTTATTCAACCTATGGCAGCGTTTATCAATTTCACACTCCAAACCTCTTATTACGCTTGGTAAGAATGTGCCATCGTTCTATTGAACCTGTCTGCGCAAGAAGGAATGAACAAAATAACCAGTTTCATTGTATAAAACATACAAAGACCATATGCGTCTTCGTGTTACTGCATTGATATATGGTCACAGGGCTAACAGCGCCGCAAATAGAGATAAATGACACTTCATTAGCGTACAAGGGAATTGTTGACACAATCGGCTCTCCTTTGAGGCTGATTTGTTCAGATTCTAGAAGCAGATTGAATAAAAGACTTAATCAGCGCGAATGAAGTGATAACGAGCATGTTCGTACATAGTAAACAGAGCCTAGGTCCGAGAAAAAAAATTCGCTCGATTCGCGATCTCTGCTTCTGCAGTACAGCTAATGTATTTAAAAAGTGCCATTAGTGAAATGTAAATGATATTTATTTGATGGAAAGTGGTTAATGGAGAAAGCCTTAAAAAAATAAGCATATGGTAAAATACAGTGCAAACGAAACGAAATAGCCCCTGGATTTGTTTCTGTATAAAGAGGGAACACATGTTATGCTTCTATGTTTATGGTTTTTCAAACATCTATGCGGAAATTAATTTCCTAGACCCGGAAATTCTATTTAATGGACTTCATCGTGCTAATAAGGATTGATGTATCATATTCAGTGGCGTAGCTTCTTCTATGCCAAAAGTCCCGGGGATGCGCATCATTTTCTGTTCTCATAAGAATGCAAAAGCATCCTAACATAATTCACGTTTAAAAGTTGTCATTTGTCATGTTTATAACTTTAACAAACATATGAGACAATCGGCCCAATAGTTATTGGTGATGTGTTATTGATGTGTTCTAACCATATGTGTATTGGTTTTATTTGAAAGGGTACTACTTGATTATAATTAATACAATTATGCAAATGAAAAGGATCGACCATACCTTTAACGTAAAGTTATTACAGTTTGTATATATGCCCTTTATTTCGTCTACAGAAATCGGTCATATAATGATCTATCTTGCATTGCACTATCTCAAGACCAACAATATGGCATTGGTACATATCAGTAGTCAATCGGAACCATAATCCAATTTACTTAAATTTTCAATAATGGAACAAAAACGGGATCATCAACAACAAAAAAGCTAGGTAAAAGGGTTATCATTTTGGTTTTTGTCGTATGCAGGCAGGATGGAGTTTCTTAAGCGAAAGACACCCGTTAGTGCAAAAACAATCAATATGTGACATAAACCCTTGACTATCTGTTTTATACAAACAAAATGTTAAACTATACAAAAGGAGCGTAGATGTTAGTCTGATGTAAGTCTTTGTTTAATTAATTGTCTTCTTTTATATTTAGAAAACCTATAAATGACGGACATGTGATCAAAATCAAGAGAAACAACGCAATAATGAGAAACAGAAGGCAACGGCCCAGACAACATTTTCCCTTCGTAAAAGGGAAAAAACAAGCAGTGGGAATTAAAACGAAAGCTTTAAGTCTAGACAAGATAGCAAGACATGAAATAGAAGGATGCATGGTATTTAGAATGACCGATGCAATCATCATAACGTCTATAAGAGTTCGTTTAGGCAAGTCAACCGCCCGACTTATCTTGTCATTGTAACAATACCATTTCCTATACTGGACTATATTGCACTATTTGTTGCTAAGGGTGCTATAGGAATTGAATTGCATTTAGTTTGTGTAAGTATATTCATGTAAATCTTAGTAAAGCGTCGCCAAACATTGTAAGTTTAGTAGATTCATCAAAGTAGGTTGATTGCATATAGTATAATTGACAATCCCTTAGAATGATATAGTTCATAATTATTTTACATCCTGATTGTAAGTTTGTTAGTACATCAACAGTGTTTCTATTGGAATAAGAATAACTGTTTCAATTGAAAACAAGTATATTTCTTTCTTGTTTCAATTTCATATATACCTTTTATGTAATCGATGGTTATATGTTTATTTTTGTAAACAATTTATGTATTTTATAAGGAGTATGTATGGGTTCATATCACTTCATGAATTAGTTTAAAGTGACACTCTTACCCAAAATCAATACATACAAATGTATAACAAATATAAATATTATGTGATTAACCTTTAACAACTTACTTAATGATGCATTTGTGGAAATTCGTAATTACTGATAACAAGTGTATTTAATAGCAGAAAGCGCAAAAATATTAAATGATTGGTGAAGGCTAAAAGATTAACTGTGATCTACTATAGTCCACTAAGGTTTTCTGCACCTTTCTTTCAAATTTATCTTGATATCTTCCATAGGAAACATTATTGATGACATTTAGTCATCCTTTTTGGTATATCAAACCAATTGTATAAGTTTTGGTAAACCTTAAAGTAAGAGTGCATTTTTAAGACAAAAAAAAACGCAATAGTATAAATCACACCAATCAATTTGTCCACGAATTTGTTTCCAAAGCCAGAACTCAGATTAATGGAAAACACCAGGGACCAATTAATATTGCAAGGAAAATTAATTGCAACGCATCATTGCACTGGTTTAAATTAATTGATATTAGCTTGTATGTGAAAGCAGCTGAACTCTGATATAAATCTCTCTCGCTTCTACTTCATGTGCAAGAATTCAGGCAGTGTTTATTTACAGAGGCCATGAAAAACTTCCCATGGTGGATATCGACCTCACAACTTCTTGATCAACTACATCACTCTCACCGAAACAGTATTTTGACTATACGCCCTAAAAACAGGTACTGACCGATTTGTTAATAAACAAGATGAATATTTTTTGGTGTTTTAAATGTTGGAATTTATGTTGTGTCAAAACGTAACAGAGAAAGAGTCGGTCAACAATGTAAATAATTGAATACTACTAAAGGAGGTGGAGAGAAAATGCAGCAATGTTGCAGTTTGCATTGAGTTTCATGATCAGCAAAAAGAAGCATACGATTAAAAACATTTTTTAAATATATTTTATTTAAAATTAGATATAAACTATTTTTAAACAAATAATTGAAGGGCTAATTGCATAACACGAAACAAACTTAGACCATAAAGGATATTTCAAAGAATGAACAATTGACCAAAACATGTTCTAAAAGGATATCATTAATAATTAAAACTCTAGCCAGAAGTTGTAACAAAAGGATATCACCAATAAAGAGACATTTGTCCAAGAAACATTAGCCAGAAGCTGTAACGAAAGGATATCACCAATAAGGAAACATTTGACCAGAATCTTTTGCGTAAGAATATCGGCAGATAATGGAAAAAGCCATACCAAAAGGATATTTCCAACAAAGGAACAATTATGTGTAATTGCTTTTGACCGAGGTAAAATAGAATATCATCATTATTTACACTTCTTCTGAAGCCAAATGTAGCGAATAAATAAAATGTCGGAAGAGTCATCAACTACACGAAAAAGAAATGATGAGACCGATAAAAACCTCCCACAGGGCCATATAGCTTTGGTGACAAAACAAATCGAATGTTCAATTCGAAGTTACGATTCTACCAATAATGGACAAGAACGATGTTACACGATTGACAACTCTCAGAAAGGAATGGTGATTCTGAGAAAAACAACAAGGGTTTGGGATGAAACCGTCTTTTGGTACTGGATTTTACAGGAGTTGTGTTTGTTTATGTATTTGATACGCAAATGTTGATATAAACCTAATAATAGCATAAACATATTCAATAAGTTAGTGCACACACCAGCACCTGTGCTATCAACACTTTTACAAATTTCAGTACGAGTAAATCAGATAAATTAATGAGAATTTAATTCGAAAAGCGTTGCTAATAAATAGCAATATTATATAACATGTAAGAACGTCAATGATTATTTTCATAGTGATAAGAACGACGTCATTATACCAATGATAAACCACATTACAAAATCAGCTATTCTTTTATATTTTTTTATTATTTTGTACAAACGTTTGCTGTCGGTTACATTCATTTAAAAACAAATCCTCAATTGCAGAAGATACTGCAAACTTTTAATCCTAACACTAGTTATTCAAAATGTAACTATAATTACATTTATCGATTTTGTCTTGCCTTTATCCTGTATGAACGCAATAGTGTTATCGCGCCTCTTGACAATTACTCGCGTGCTCCAATGCATTCATGCAGAATAAACGATAGAAACAAACGATGGGTTGTAAAACAATATGCAGTCCTATTCAAATTTAAAGGTCATAGCTGTTGTTATTCAACATGAATTTGTCTACATTGTAAGTCATTGTAAAGCAGATGATCAAATAGCATAAATCGATCAGGGGTCAAATATTTACTGACAGGCAAATTGAGAGGATGAATAATACTTAAAGTTTAAGATATCAATAAAAGAACAATGACATAAACAGAAAACAGAATGCTGGGTAGTATAAGAATTCCGATCCGACCTTATTACCCAAATGACGTTCCTTCTCTTTAATTGACCAAACAAAGATAAACAACGCAACCATGAGAACAGACGGACAAATGCCTTGATCAAACCTTTCTTAGTACAAAAAAGAAAAGAGAGTGAAAACACCACTAAGAGTCTAGACTCCATAGCAAAACATGAAATAAAAGGTTGTATTAAGTGAGGATTGTAAGATGTCGCCGTCACTAAGGCTGCTAGAATACGTTATGCAAGTCAACCGCAAGACGATTCGGGGACATTTTCCGCCCTACATATTGTCCGTGAACAAATGGCGTTTTGCATATCATTCACGTCCATCGGAAGACATTGCGACGTTACCATGGTAATATGTCCTGACAAACATTAAAAGAGTACACGATTTGAAAATAAATTGTCATGCAATCAAAAACGCTGATTCAGCAATAATTCCACAATAAATAAAGGAATGAGTAATTCACACGCAATGAGCGGCTTTTATTGTTGTCCTTTAAATATATACTGTAAAGCGAGCCACATGTTTTTCTTGCCATCGAGCGGTTAGAGTGTAGGCGTTTTTCATTGCTCGATGAAATCAAGAATATTTCTACATTCTAGGAATAAGCACGTAATCTGTCTTTCATAAGCATGTTAGGAAAGAAAATCTAAAAGCTTTGAAAGATGACAGTAGACGAGAATTGCGTTATCATAACGATATATTGCACGAAATACAAATTGCAGTAGACTGGTTTGTTTGCCTCTAAGTATATGTTAGTGTTAAATTTTCTCGGTCTCGGGTATCATTAGGACTTGCTTATGCTTTGTAAAATCTTTCCGTTTGTGATATAAAATGTAGAAAATCACCAGGAGTGATGATTCTTAGATATTCACAGCTGCAATCATTCATCAAAAGCTGATATTTCTTTCAATATCGTCTTTGAAGATCAATTGTTTTCAATACCGTTATGATCGGGATTAAACAATTCGTTCTAGAGTGATAAATCAATTGGACTATCACTTCATGTTATCAATGTATTTAAACAAAGTCAAAATATCAATCAACTGTTGTAGAAGTCTTTGTGGGGTTATGATTAATAGTATTTACATCTCAGGTGTACTTTCTTTTCTGTGATTTTGGAAGTAAAGAGTATAATAGTTATGAAATACGTGTTTTCAGATGCATTACCTTGACAAATTGATCCAATGAGCGAGTCTTTTTAATGATATCATTGCAATCTGCAAATAAAGCTTCATCTCTTCAAAACGTCTTGTCTCTTGTAAAATGAAAAACAAAAGATTAAATCTGATCCAAAAGTAAATCATCAACATTCAATTTAAACGTTCCACGTAAGATCAGATACAGAGTACAAAATTAATCAAAAAATCGTTTTCGGGTCCAGCTTTGTACAACGGTTCAACTTTAACTCTTAAAAACGCTTATCACTTAAATAAGCTTGTGATTTCATCCGGTTGCCAAGGGATCCCATATGAGTAACATACCATTTAAGCTGTTAACATATGTTGAATGAATGAATGATTGGCTACATGATGCATGCAGCTGGTGTAGCCAATATTCGCTTATTATTTAAACTGAGCCAGACGTGAAGTGATTGACTATATACTTCTTTATGACTGACAATTCTTGTTTAAGATGTAAGTTTGGGCATTAGACGTATTCTATGTCTTATCAAAACACTCCTTTTAAATGACACCAAAGTAATATGGCATCAACAATAACATTTCTGTACTTAAGTGTCTGCTACCTCTAAGCATTGTCAATATTTTGCAAAATGTTCCTAATCACAATACAAGAAGAAGTGGGTGTTTGAACACCATACAGTGTCTTCGCAACGAATAGAGGCGAGAATTATACCAAGTATGTTGCGAATGAAGTCCAATAGTGTTATCATGGCGTATGTAGGAAATCGGTTTTTTCTCGGCAATCAGACATATCGGAGACGTTTCATATCTGATAGCAAGGTTGTGAACAATTGCGTCTTCTTTACTTGAGTAAGACAACATTTGCCATCACATATGTGTTGGTTTAAAACATGCATATCAAGTAGTTTGGACGGACATATTGAGATCATGTGCTTATTTAGATGATCATTTTAAGCCGATAATAAGACTTCCAATATCTACTATCGTTTATCATTATTTAAAAATGTGACTGAGAATGCTCTTTTTTGCCGAAAATTATAAGTAACGCTAACAACAATTGGAACTATTCTAGGCTTGGATTTATAAAATGTAATTTAAACAAATATCTGTAAGTTGCTGCTTGGTCTTTGTTTATAGAAGTAAGTAAAAAAAACTCAAGTTAATTTCAACCAGTTCAAAAAACTAATTGTTGTTGACCTATGTAAAATACGTTAAATAACTGATCTTAACAAGCAGCAATGGGGTAAATCCTTCCTAAGAAGTTTTTAGGAAGTATATAATGCAATTCCAATAAAGCGCAATAAAAATATATATGTGTACAATACTATTAATTAAAAACTTGAAAATAAATTATCGCAAAAGCGAGATTTTTACAGGAACTATGTGACGTCGATAAATATTTAAAATCACTGCGCTTTATGACGTCAGTACACAAGGTCGCACGCGCTTTTTGGTGAAATGCACAAAAGTGCGTTTACTACGTCAAGTTTTCGTCAAAACTACAATTTTAGGTATGCTAGAAAAAATATCAATCATGTTCTTCCGGTCCGGATCGAAACATCCTACCCTCGGGCACGCTGCGTGACCGGTAACTTGGCAAGTCTCGTTACCGGCTTACGCGCGTGCCGTCGGGTCGGATTTTTCTATCCGTACTGGAAACACATGATAGATACTTATAGTCCATGAAATCGTTTCCAAATTAATAAATCAGATAAATGAATGTTCTCATCAGGGATCAATTTACATGTTAAGCATAAGTAATTGCAGAGCTACATTGTTTTGTTTAAGTTTATTCAGTCTATGCTCGAATGTGAAGAAATCTATAAGCTGCTATGAATCAGTATCGATCTTGCTTCCGCGGCGATAAATAAGTGCGATATAAAGAGTGGCCATGAGTAAGTTTACGTGATGAGATTCGAACCCACAACTTTTTAATTAAAAGGCGGACATCTATAAACTAGACCACTCTCACTATAATAGTTTTGTTTGAGCCAGACTAATCGTTCTGTTTGTTCTAATTGTTGGAAGTTATATTGTATCAAAACAGAACTGAGATATAGTCGGTCAACAGTGCAATACATTGGGTACAATAAGAAGAGATGGAAAGAAGTTACGACAGCTTTCACTTTGCAGTAAGCCTTCGTGATCAGACGAAAAATGCATGAAGATAAAAACAGTTAAACATATTTTTACTTTAATACAACATCTTGTTTCACACGAAACACAATTGAAAGACAAATTGCAAAGCTCAACAAA
The DNA here is from genome assembly GCF_026914265.1 of Mya arenaria. Taxonomy (NCBI): domain Eukaryota; kingdom Metazoa; phylum Mollusca; class Bivalvia; order Myida; family Myidae; genus Mya; species Mya arenaria. The sequence continues at coordinate 55,226,811 of NC_069135.1, forward strand.
TAAAAACACTATGCAAGACATAACAAATTAATACCACTAACAAAGCAAAAATTTACGAGAAGCTGTACTAAAAGAAAATCGCTGACAAAGTAACAGTTGAGCAGAACATGTAGCGAAAGGATATCATTAATAAAGAAACAATGACCAGAACCTGAAACGAAAGGGTATCACCAGTAAGGCAACAATTGATAAAAAGCTGATTCAAAAGGATATCACCACTAAACCAACAATTGATTACAGTCTGAAGCGAAACGGTAACACCAATAAGAGAACAAATGACAAGAAGCTGTATCACGAGGATTACACACAAAGCAACTAAACAATATTACCAACAAAGCAACAACTATCCGAATGTGTTTTTGCATTTTATCACCATGAAATAGAACATCTTCAATGTTTACACCTTTTTTAAGCAAATAGAATATGAAGTGATGTCATAATAGCAAGAACAATACAAGCTGAGATCGATTGTGACATCCTAAAGGGCTATATATCTGTCCTATCTTTGGTGAAAAAAACATAACGAATGCTGAATTCGAATGAATGATTTTACAAATAATGCCTTAGAACGATACTACACGCTTGATAACTCTTAGAAAGGAGTGATGATTCTGAGAGAACATAATAGGCTTTGAAAACCGCCTTTTGGTACTGTTTTTACAAGATTGTATTTATATTGATATTTATTTGATTTAAGCAAACCTGTATCTGTGATGTACACACTTTTGGATGTTCAACTGCTCAATGCCAACAAATTTCATAAAAATATGGTGAGAAATTAAAACGCGAAGTGAGGACATTTTCGGCCTTGTTTATATACCTATACAGGTGACTTAAGTAACAATGACGTACGTTATTTCTTTATTTATTATATGGGCGTTGTTGTAAACCCACTTTCGATGCAAAGCATTGAACAAATATCATGTGGAAAAAACAAGGGTTGAGGATTTTATACTCGTTTTTACGTGTTTTTATTCATTTACGTGTTTTATACGCCAATGTTGATACTATGATGAGCGTTAACCCGAATCTATTCTGTTTACACTCTTCAGTAGGAACACATGTCATATGAAAATTTAATATGAATATTTAGTACGCACGGGGTACATTCTGAGTGTTGCTAGTATGTATTAATACAGGTGACTCTTAGTATTTAGTAATGTGACCTTCATTATCATAAACAAGATGAATTTTGGCTCAGGTTTCCCGACCTAAAGTTTGCATTGCCCTGAATTGTTTTCATAATTTTGATTTATTTCTTTTCATTTAAAAGTAAAAAGATGGAGTATTTTTTATTTTTAACAATACCTACGTTGCATATACTGATTTTCAGATGTTCGTAAGCATTTTATTTATAGTTTTGGGTAACAGAAAAGTCTCAAGAAATAATTTGTTTAGATAAAAAGATGAAAACAATGTGTCGGCCACCTACCATATTTTTTTGCATGAAACCTGAAACAAAAATTCTTTTTTCCACCTTACTTTATTTTCATTTACCCTAAACCATCTGCCGAAGCACAAACATCAAAAAGTAATTTTATTGCCATAAGGATTATTTTTAATTTAATCAAACATATAACAAACCTCCGCGGGGATTCTAATAGGATTTGTTGTCATACTAATATTTGAATGATTTTATTTAAACTGTCGCTTTATATAGAAAATTATACAATGCATAACTCTTGACAGGAAAACAATGAACTGCCAGACAAATCCGACAGATAATAAATATTACTTTTAAATACAAGATATTTACCAATGTGGGAATTGAAAATGACAAAATTATATTTAATGCGCATGTGTCTTCGGGAATGGAAAATGAGTTTGAAATTGGTTGCTCAAATTATAAATAAAATAAAATAGTTTAAATGTTCGCGTGCTAAAGACAAACACGACTAAACAGAAAGACGACCGAACAGTTTGTACAATGATATTTATAACTACAATTGTTTTTAATGAATTTGCAGGACGAAATATGAATGAAATCAGTCATAAAAAAGTCACATTCTATCGTTAACCAATAAACCGCTGAAATTTAAATCACGTTAGTTCAGGGTTTACATACTTCATCCGGCCAACATATTGTAAATGCTGGTTTTGTTTTTGTACATTTAACACGCAATATATATCAGAGGGTACAAAGATTTCTACCACATGTTGCAATATAAAAAAAATCCAAAAATGTATGACAGTAAAACCGTTTGGGGCATTTCAACTTTGTCTGTTCTTTGTCTGTCACTTATTCGCATGGCTGTATAAGTAAAGTTTTAATTTTGATGTTTCTGTGATATCATAATTGTATTCTGAACGAAAAAAGATCATTCGAAAGCATGCAAAGCATACTTTGTTTCCTTAAAATGGCATCTTCTTTTTGAACTAGGTTGATAATTGACAGTTAATATAGGTGAAACGCTGTCAACGGTTACAAGTAGAGTTGTTCAAAGGGAATGAACTCCTGCTTTGGTGTCATGTGAGCGTTTTGACAAAGTCACATTTGTCCTACATGTTAAAAAACACTTTATTCAGATATAGCAAAAGTCTCACCCCTTTCAACGATCAAACAACAAACCTTTCGACGTCACATTAAAATGTGTCGGGGCTGCCTTTGCCAAAATAAATAGGTAAAGGATATTCCATGTGATATTTGACTTGACAATACGACGAGGATGTTAGCCAAAATAAAGTAAATACTGAGAACATGTCATGGAATATATCTAGACGATTTTATGGGTCAGTCAGAGAAAACGACTAGGACTTTGGAAAGCTGACAGGAAATTGGCCCGATGGAATACATTCATTTTGAGAGAAAGATCCTACTGAAGTACAACAAACATGCTACATTTACAGAATATCCATCGAATACCAAGATTTCCACTCAACTGACATTCAACATTGACTGAAAAACAGATTATGAATCATATGTGTTCTGTATGTGGTAAATTCAGTGTCTGAACATCCTTAGCCTTGTGCCTTTGATCTTTGATAGATGATTTGCTACTGAATGTGCCTCGGTAGTTTTCATGGTATTATTGATTCAGATTCTTAATTTACAGAGGAAGTAAACATGCAAAACACAACAATTTGTGTGATTTTTATACTACAGTTAAAAAACGCTATTACATATATTGTAACATGCTGTTATTCGCAATAACTTTTTGTATTAGCCTTGTATTTCAGTACCAGTATATGCCCGACGTTAACCAAAAATTCCTAGTAAAGTGTAGAATATCGATGTACAATCAGAATAGTTTAAATTCATCATCCCGGACTATTCTAACTCCTGAATACGATATTAAGTGTCAATATTGTAAATAAATCAACACACACACATATAAAGACGTAAACCTATCTGATAACGTAAGTGATGTACTATTTCAGATGTAATATTTGTTGAATAATGACCGAGCTATTCCGATTGACACAAACCAGCAAAAATCGCGCCAGGAACAGATTTATGAGAAAAACATTTCTGTTGTTCAATGAACACTTTCAATTTAAAAGAGTATAAGTTTTCTCAGCTTATCGTTACCAAAGTGAATTTACCGTTCTCTCCGACATTGTCCTTAGGTGCCCTCAACAAGCACTGGTGGGTAATTGCTCTCTTACATGTTATATTAACCCAAGTAATAAACGGACCAATATTCAAGACATCTCCGGGACCATGCAGCAAAGACAGGCAATTTACTATATATAAGACAAGGATGCACAAGTCATGAGATCAGGATAACATTTAAATGCGCTAGCACGCTTTTATATGTGATTCCAAAGCAGATGAGCCATTGATGTTGGATATAAGGATGATACAGGATCAAGTCTCATAATTAGAGAATCATATAATAATAATTGCGCCACGAATGTGTTTCTTTTTAAATTAGGCAGAGTTATTTTCATTCCGAGTGTCATGCACTTAATTGATAAAATACTCGTTGAGAATTAAATAAACGCCCATGCAATGATGCTCGTTACCAATTATTAAAGACGTATCGAACAGTGTCAACAGATTGGCTGCACAGCAAAACGTGTACGTATAATTGAACGTGTACCTACATATCTATGTCAAAATTGCAGCTGGAATTAAGAAGTTGTTTGCGGGATTTCACTTTTAAACGTATGCATGTACTCGTACTCATACTGGTATTAACTTTTTTCCTCGTGATATCGTACATATCGTACATATGTGTCTGAAAAAGCAAAATCTACACATAACTAGTTAACAAAATAGTCCGCGCACGCGTGCCCTTTCAAGTAGTGATTCACTGAAAAGTAGATATTTGGTAATATCAAACATAATAGGTATTTCAATATAACGATAACATTCAAAATGATGTGTTTTTCTATTTTACAAGTGATTCAAAAGAAATCGATTGTCTGCTATTTAATTCGATAATCACAGGGAAGTAATATATTTCAAGGTGCATAGGAACGCTAAGAAAATGTGCTTCTCTCAGATTCATTTTTCATTATTTGTTGTAAAAAAGGTCTAAAATTAACCGGTTTTGATGATATGGAATGATTCATGTTGTATAGTTGCAACTTACAACATTGTACTTGTTTTTATGAATGTTTGGGAAAAAACAACAGAAACCAGAGAATGTAAAGAAATGTTCACAAACAAACAAAAAGTTGCGAAACAGAATTTCGTGAAATCCATTTGGAACGTGTTATGCATAAGAGAAAATCCAGCATTCCTGAAATCGACACAAAATATGTTGGGAACACATCATATTACGCGACGCAAATATGTTCAATCAGATGTCATTAGAGATAAAAGCCTAATAAAAGCCCCGCTAAGTCCTCGGTGAAATCGACGTGCAGGGAACATTTATATTGCAGCTTTTACACTCAACTACACTTAACCAAATATCAGATTTACATTGCAACGAAGTAACTCCTAGTTAAAAAAAACGATCAAAATACATCAAACAAATCCAAAATTAATTTAATTGTTTGAAAGCATGATAAAGATATAAGCTTCTTTTACGTTTGCACAGTTACACCTATTTGACTTTGAAAAAATTCTTAAAAGAAATCCTAAATATTCGCATCATCTCGTTTGTCAATAATATTGTTGCACAACACATAATCTATATCATAAACTTATGCCTAGGTTTTCTTGACAATACCGAAATCTTAAGCTTATTTCCAATGTCAACTGAAGTGCGTTGCGCTAGTCTTATACAAGGACATGCAAAATTTGTATTCATGCCTATGAGGTGCCAAAAACACACCATTTTAATACGATGCACCCATTTAAAGGTATTTACACTTCATTAAATAATGAGTTTGATACATATTCTTCAAGTCGAAATAAACTTAAGGTTAATAATAAGGACAATTTGAAAGTTGTGTTTTTAATAAAATTAGATAAAATTTGCCTCTAAGGCTTTTGAGACTATCGTCTTGTGGAACAGCGAATATGATTGAAGACTATCGACGAGTGATTAGGATGCTCCATTACATCCCAGACTACTAGAACACCTAAGAACGACATTTATGACAATAAACATTTACAGAACACACACATCATTCACAACACGCACGCTGATAAGTGAAAAAAACTCTGCCTCTCAAACTGATTCTTACTTTTGGAACGATAATGTTTTTCTCGACTTAACATTTTAAAAGCGAAATAACTGTTTGACTTTTGTGCTCTTATGTGTTCACAGCAACTGAGATCGTAAAACAGACGAAGCATTATTCGAAAACACTTTCACGACAACAAAAACAAAAGAAATAAACTGTAATGCACAAATCGTGATTTATGACGAGGAAATCCGTCTTCAGTATTCCAGTAAACATCACGCAATAAAAATAAATGATCTCGCGAAATAAACCCTGTGGTATGTGACCCAATAAAACAAAACAGTGCTAAATCCTAAACCAAAACCATTTTTAAACAATCAATCCAACAACTGCTATATAATATGATATGCTCAAGACAACCAAACGTTTATTCATTACGACAAGCTAAAAAGAGATTTTTTGATGGATATAGATTATGAGTATTATGAATATGATCAATGGCGGTTCATGTTTATCCCAACCCGAACGTAGATGTTTTGCAAAAAAAGAGGTTGACCAAGTTCCCACTGGACACCCTACACTAGCGTTTAGATTAAAATTTCTTACACAATAGGCCATGGTATATGTGTTTTCTCCACCTTCTGTTTTATATGGGTACATCATTATGATTGCCATTGGGCAAGATAGGGATTTTCAACATGGTGAAATATTTGAATCTACTTATTTTTTATGTCATCAATAAAAACAGAACGCTTACATACCAGTAAAAAGCACATCTATCAGGAAATACAATGCTGTCTCTCTCATTCATAATTACTTTTTAAACGAGAAATCGTTTCCTCAATTAAACATTATTAAAGCGAACTCACAGTTTGCTCTGAGGTTTTTTTCAGCAAGCACCGTTGAGTCATTGCTTCTTAACATGTTATATTAAACCTGGTAATAAACGGATCAATATATAATTTATATCCAAGGCCCTGTAGCACTAGCGGGCAACTTACTGGATTTGATTGGCTTGTCAGACAGTTTATGAGACCAGGAAGACATTGAACTGCGCTGAGCAGCTTTTATATAGGATTCTAAAGAAGATGAAACATTGATGGGAAATTTGCAGCCTGATAAGGGAGCATGCATTATTGCGAAAGTTCATTAAAATAACGGCGTCACGAATGAGTTTTTCTCTAGATAAGGTGGAGTGTTATTAATCCCGAGTGCTATGCACATGCATGATAAGTCAAGTACTCGTTCAGGGTTTAATAAACAGAAATGCAATGATGTTCGTTACAAATAATTTAAGACGTATCGAAAACTGTCAATAGAGTGATTGTAAATCAAGACGCGTATGTATTCATGGACGGGTAGCTACACATTATATGTAAAAGTTGCAGCTGTGATTAAAAAGTTGTTTGCGATCTATCACTTTAAACCTATTATTGAAGGATTAATAATATTTGAATTAATTTCTTTCCTCGTGCTATCGTTCATATCTTTCTGAAATTGTAAAAAGTACACATTTCCGGATGACGTAGTGTACAGAAAAAAACACACGTACACGTACTGATTGTGCTTATTCGATGTTTGAGAACATCAAGCATGAACCATGCTGTGTTTTTGTATATGTCATTAACTTTAAATATTTTTAAAACAAAAAAATAGGTATATGTTTATATCATGCTTCCAATATGAACGGTTTTTCAGACATTTTATATGGCAATCTAAGTGTTACTTTTATATTGATGAGTTTGTAAAGACAGATATTGATTGTACACGTTTATTTTAAGCAATGGAATATCAGTCATTCTCTACGTTTTCAAAGAGTAGCGACACATATACATGTGCATATATTATCATGCTTATTTAAATATTTAATTTTAAAAATATTTTTTAACATATCTTGAAAAATTATAAAAAAAATCCCTCGAAAATTAAAATTCAGTTTAAATTCATCCTGCTGTAAAAGCAGCATACATAAGAAAAGCCTAAAAGTGTATTTAAAAATAAGATGTAAATCCTCAAAAGGTTATTTACACCCGTTGAACAAGAAATAAAAAATCAGAAGTCAATGAATCTAACAGTCACTTTTTTAGTGGCCCATATTATTACACCAACATTGCAAGGATGTTATTCAAAATTCTTACAATGGATCATGTTGGATGAAATAAGACGATTTTTTGCGAAACAATATCAGTAAGAGGGGGTATACGTAAGAGAAAAGACATTGCATTCCTGAAATCGACACAATTGATGTGAACAACAAAATAAACGAGACTGCAAAGAAATTCAATCATAGGACATTAGTGATTAATGTCTTATAAAGAAAGCATCTCTGCCATTCAACCGCATGCAGGGAACATTTGTATTGCAACTTTTGCACTCCAAGATTATAAAACAAATAAATAAATTTCGCATTGTAGCGAAATCACTTTTAGCTAAGATGGAAACTGGAAACAGTAATGAAACATGAAATAATATGTTTTCAATCAATATTTAAAAAATATTTTTGTTTAAATAAATTGCGTAATGACCCTTTTTTGACTTTGAGTAGATTCTAAAAGAGATTCCAAAGTCTATGCGTCATCTCGTTGGTCATTTGCATTACTGTATAAATATAATCCATACAATAAGTTGATGCCATGATTTTCCTGACACTTTCGGATTATCGTATCTTAAAGGCAAATATGGAAATGAATCCAATGGAAAGCAGAATAACTGTGTTATGTTTAAACGATTTACACAAGATTTTCTAAAAGCGTACAGTTTTACATTTATTCAGACTGTGTTAAGATACAAAATACGCAGGGTAAGAGTGGTATTGCGGTAAAAGGTGTGCGCCTCACGACACATAGTTTATTGAACCATTCCCTACACAAAAATGAATTCACATATAGAATGTCATAAATCATTATCCGTAAATTAAAATTAATACTTACCATTTATATCGTTCAGTTGTGTTTTAGTTATGCGTTGTCACCGTTTTATGCCCTTAAGAGGGTAGCACGATGGTGGTTTGTTTTACTTCGGTCTTATACAACTTTTATGTAACTTTGTTGTTGCTGTTACAGAAAAAACAACATTCTGAATGCTGTATTTGTCTATAGTAATAGCATGATGCATAACAGCATACCAGGAACTCCGAATTGATTAACCCTACAAAACAACACAACCTATACATGAATAATGAATTTGGTAACAAACCCTGCTTGATGTCACCGCAAATAGTGCTAAAGTCTTAATGAACTTTTAAATATATCCGATAATTGTTGGAAAAAGTATGTTCAAGCAAACTTTAGATTTTTCATAAGAACAAATTAAAAGTTATATTTTCTTGCATTGTACCAACATCAACATAACTGCTAATATTTCAAGAAGTGCTACGCAAAACACGCAACATTAATCTCTTTTTTATATCAATTCAATATGTGGGAAAAGTCATCTACAAGCATCTTAATTAGTATTACACTTTAAACATATGGCAATGTTCATAATATGAAAATATTTACTGTCTCACTTGTCAACATGTTTTTGTTTTTAAATAACCACTCATTTTAAGACGCAAAGTGTAACAGCCTCTTTGACATTTTGAAAGCAAACAGCCATTCATATCTAGGAATGCTAGACCATTGGTTCCCGTTAAGATTGCGAGCGAAGAAGGTGTCGATGATAAGAACAAGGCACCAAAACGGAACATAACATTTATTAATAGAACTATATTCTACATTTAGATCAGGAATATAAAAACACGCAGTAAATATAATATACGAGTATATTTTGCTCCGTCGATGGCTGCTGTCAGGACAAATAGGAGACTGTTTATTCCTAGGTCATATATTTAAAGAAAACAAATGTTTAAGGAATAGTGCACTCACTTCAACTTTCGAAGTCGTCCATAAGTAAATTATTAAGGTTACTGCATTTACACGTTCAAAGAAAAATTGGATTTATTCAAGAGTATGTTAAGGTATTATATCTATATCCATTTATGTTCAATTGATAATACCAAACAGCCAACAATGTTCCCGTTTCACAAATCCAGCATTGAAAACTGCAATATAGCAGCATTCAAAGTGCAAAAAAAGTCTTCGTATAAATCAGGTTATTTTTCTAGAGCTTTTCCTCTTGGTCGTATTTCTTGTAACTCGATATTGGGCGAGAAATGTTTTGCATTTCTGATTAGGCCTTGGCAAATGAAATATTTTAGAACCACATTAAATTACGGGCCCAGTACGACATTTAATTCAATAAGAAGACATTGGTAATAAAAGCTTGAAAAAGCCACTCTGTAACCGAAGCAAAATCGACGTGGAGGGGACATTTACATTGACATTTATGTACATCATGACAATAAAACGAAAATGCAAAACATCCTAGCGAGATTTCCGACAACACATTCTACAACTTCATGAAATATATTTTTGGATATTAAAAAAACATATGTATTAGCACATGTACTGTCTAAATCGTACTGACACGAGCTTTTGAAGACAGAAAGGGTGTCTACTCGTTAACCAGTGGACCAATAGGGTGTTTACTCGAACAAAAGTAGACCAAAATGCCATTGTTTCTTTAAACACTGGCCCAATAGGATATCTATTCGAACACCATTGGACTAATAAGACATATATTCGTAAACCCGTGGTGAAATAGGGTATCTTATAGGGTATTCTTAAACCAGTTGGTCAATAGTATTTCGTCTCGTAAAGCAGTAGACCAATAGGGTTTCTACCCGTTTACCAATTGACTAATAGGGCTTCTACCCGTTTACCAATTGACCAAAAGGGTTTCTTCTTGTGAAGCAGAAGATCAATAGGGTAAACATCCGTAAAGCAGTGGACCAAAAGGATATGTACCCGTAACTCAGTTGACCAGTACAGTATCTACATGTAAAGCAGTTATATATCCGTTAAGCTGTGGACAAAAAGGATATCTATCCGTGACTCAGTGGAACGGTAGGGTATCTACATGTAAAACAGTAGATCCATAGGGTATCTACCTGTAAACCTGATGACTAATAAAATATAGATTCGTAAGCCAGTTGACCAACAGGTTATCTAACCGTAACCAAGTGGACCAACCGGTTATCTAACCGTTACCCAGTGGACCAACAGGTTATCTAACCGTAACCCAGTGGACCAACAGGCTATCTAACCGTAACCAAGTGGACCAACAGGTTATCTAACCGTAACCCAGTGGACCAACAGGTAATCTAACCGTAACCAAGTGGACTAACAGGTTATCTAACCGTAACCCAGTTGACCAACAGGTTATCTAACCGTAACCCAGTGGACCAACAGGTTATCTTACCGTAACCCAGTGGACCAACAGGTTATCTTACCGTAACCCAGTGGACCAACAGGTTATCTAACCGTAACCCAGTGGACCAACAGGTTATCTAACCGTAAACCAGTGGACCAACAGGTTATCTAACCTTAACCCAGTCGACCAACAGGTTATCTAACCGTAACCCAGTGGACCAACAGGTTATCTAACCGTAACCTAGTGGCAATTCATGTTCATCCCAACCCGAACGTAGATGTTTTGCAAAAACGAGGTTGACCAAGTTTCCACTGGACGCCCTGCACTAGCGTTTAGATTTAATTTTCTTACACAATAGGCCATGGTACATGTGTTTTCTCCAACTTCTGTTTGATATGAGTACTTCATTATGATTGTCATTAGGCAAGATAGGGATTTTCAACATGGTCAAATATTTAAATCGAATTATTTATTATGTCATATAATAATATCAATAAAAACAGAACGCTTACATTCCAGTAAAAAAGCTAATCTATCAGGAAATACAATGCTGTCTCTCTTATTCATAATTACTTTTTAAACGAGAAATCGTTTCCTCATTTTAACATTATTAAAGCGAACTCACATTTTGCTCTGAGTTTTTTTCAGCAAGCACCGTTTAGTCATTGCTTCTTAACATGTTATATTAAACCTGGTAATAAACGGATCAATATATAATTCATATCCAACGCCCTGTAACACAAGCGGGCAACTTACTGGATTTGATTTGGTTGTCAGACAGTTTATGAGACCAGGAAGACATTGAACTGCGCTGAGCAGCTTTTATATAGGATTCTAAAGAAGATGAAACATTGATGGGAAATTTGCAGCCTGATAAGGGAGCATGCATTATCGCGAAAGTTCATTAAAATAACGGCGTCACGAATGAGTTTTTCTCTAGATAAGGCGAAGTGTTATTAATTCCGAGTGATATGCACATGCATGATAAGTCAAGTACTCGTTCAGGGTTTAATAAACAGCAATGCAATGATGTTCGTTACAAATAATTTAAGACGTATCGAACATTATCAATAGAGTGATTGTAAATCAAGATGCGTATGTATTCATGGACGGGTAGCTACACATTATATGTAAAAGTTGCAGCAGCGATTAAAAAGTTGTTTGCGATCTATCACTTTAAACCTATTATTGAAAGATTACTAATATTTAAATTATTTCTTTCCTCGTGCTATCGTTCATATTCTTCTGAAATTGTAAAAAGAACACATTTCTGGATGACGTAGTGTACAGAAAAAAAAACACACGTACACGTACTGATTCGCAACATTTTGCTAATTCGATATTTGAGAACATCAAGCATGAACCATGCTATGTTTTTGTATATGTCATTAACTTAAAATATTTTTAAAACAAAAAAATAGGTATATGTTTATATCATGCTTCCATCATGAACGGTTTCTCAGACATTCTCTATGGCACTCTAAGTGTTACTTTTATATTGATGAGTTTGTAAAGACAGATATGTTGGTTGTACACGTTAATTTTAAGCAATGGAATATCAGTCATTCTCTACGTATTCAAAGAGTAGTGACACATATACATGTGCATATATTATCATATATTATCATGCTTATTTAAATATTTAATTTTAAAAATATTTTTAAACAATATCTTGAAAAATTATAAAAAAATCCCTCGAAAATTAAAATTCAGTTTCAATTCACCCTGCTGTTAAAGCAACACACATAAGAAAAGACTAAAAGTGATTTTTGAAATTAAGATGTATTTCCTCAAAAGGTTTTTTAAACCCGATGAACAAGAAATGAAAAATCACAAGTCGATTAAACAGTCACTCTTTAAGTTGCCCATATTATTACTCCAACATTTCAAGGATGTTATTCAAAATGCAATTACACCAGCATTACTAGGATGTTATTCAAAATGCAATTACACCAGCATTGCAAAGATGTTATTCAAATTGCAAACAATGGATCATGATGGATGAAATCCGACGATTTTTCTGCGAAACAATAGTAGTCAGCGGGGGTATACATAAGAGACAATCTTGCATCCCTAAAATCAACACACTTGATGTGAAGCAAACAACAAAATAAACGAGACTGCAAAGAAATTCAATCAGGGGACATTAGTGATTAATGCCTTATAAAGAGAGCACCTCTGCCATTCAACCGCATGCAGGGAACATTTGAATTACAACTTTTGCACTCCAAGAACATAAAACAAATAAATGAATTTCTCATTGTAGCGAAATCACTTTTAGCTAAGATGAAAACTGGAAACAGTAATGAAACATGAAATGATATGTTTTCAATCAATATTTAAAAAAGGTTTGTGTTTAAATAAATTGCGCAATGACCCTTTTTTGACTTTGAGTAGATTATAAAAGAGATTGGAAAGTATATGCGTCATCTCGTTGGTCAATTGCATTACTGTACAAATATAATCCATACAATAAGTTGATGCCATGATTTTCCTGACACTTTCGGATTATCGTATCTTAAAGGCAAATATGGAAATGAATCCAATAGAAAGCAGAATAACTGTGTTATGTGAAAACGATTTACACAAGATTTTCTAAAAGCGTACAGTTTTACATTTATTCAGACTGTGTTAAGATACAAAATACGCAGGGTAAGAGTGGTATTGCGGTAAAAGGTGTGCGCCTCACGACACATAGTTTATTGAACCATTCCCTACACAAAAATAAACTCACATATAGAATGTCATAAATCATTATCCGTGAATAAAAATTAATACTTACCATTTATATCGTTCAGTTGTGTTTTAGTTATGCATTGTCACCGTTTTACGCCCTTAAGAAAGTAGCTTTACTTTGGTCTTATACAACTTTTATGTAACTTTGTTGTTGCTGTTACAGAAAAAGAATATTCTGAATACTTTATTTGTCTATTGTAATAGCATGATGCATAACAGCATACCAGGAACTCCGAATTGACTAACCCTACAAAACAACACAACATATACATGAATAATGAATTTTGTAACAAACCCTGCGTTGATGTCACCACAAATAGTGCTAAAGTCTTAATGAATTTTTTAAATATATCCGATAATTGTTGGAAAAAGTATGTTCAAGCAAACTTTAGATTGTTCATAAGAACAAATTAAAAGTTATATTTTCTTGCATTGTATCAACATCAACATAACTGCTAATATTTCAAGAATTGCTACGCAAATCACCCACTATTTGTCTCTTTTTGATATCAATTCAATTTGTCAGTAAGTTTATCCTACAAGCATCTTTATTAGTATTACACTTTAAACATATGGCAATGTTCATTATATGAAAATATTTATTGTCTCACTTGTCAACATTTTTTTTTTTAAATAACCATTAATTTTAAGACGCAAAGTGTAACAGCCTCTTTGACATTTTGAAAGTCAACATGCTAGACGATTGATTCCCGTTATGATTGCGAGCAAACAATGTGTCGATGAAAAAAAAGGCACTAAAACGGAACATAACATTTATTAATAGAACTATATTCCACATTTAGATCAGGAATATAAAAATACGCAGTAAATATTATATACGAGTAAATTTTTCTCCGTCGATGGTTGCTGTCAGGACAAATAGGAGACTGTGCACTCACTACAAATTTCAAATTCAAAAACCTTCAGCAGCGACTCGTCCATCAGTCAATTATTAAGGTTACTGCATTTACACGGTCGGAGAAAAGTTGGATTTATTTAAGAGTATATTAAGGTATTATATCTATATCCATTTATGTTCAATCGATAATGCCAAACAGCCAACAATGTTCCCGTTTCACAAAACCAGCATTGAAAACTGCAAAATAGCAGCATTTAAAATTCAAAAGAAAGTCTTCATATAAATCAGGTTATTGTTCTAGAGCTTTTCCTCTTGGTCGTATTTCTTGTAACTTGATATTGGGCGAGAAATGTTTTGCATTTCTGATTACGCCTTGGCAAGCGAAATATTTTAGAACCACATTATATCACGAGCCCAGTACGACATTTAATTCAATAAGAAGACATTGGTAATAAAAGCCTGAAAAAGCCACTCTGTAACCAAAGCGAAATCGACGTGGAGGGGACATTTACATTGACATTTATGTACATCATGACAATAAAACGAAAATGCAACACATCCTAGCGAGATTTTCAACAACACATTCTACAACTTCATGAAATATATTTTCGGATATCAAAATATATATGTATTAGCATATGTACTGTCTAAATCGTACTGACAAGGAGCTTTTGAAGACAGAAAGGGTGTCTACTCGTTAACCAGTGGACCAATAGGGTGTTTACTCGAACAAAAGTAGACTAAAATGAATTCTTTGTTTCTTTAAACACTGGCCCAATAGGATATCTATTCAAACACCAGTGGACGAATAGGATATATATTCGTAAACCCGTGGTCAAATAGGGTATCTACAACCAGTTGGCCAAAAGTTATAGAAATTGAGCAAAGCAACTTTGAGACATAACGGGTCGACTGAAGTCCGATTTGTTAAAACACCACAAAATGTACCACATTTCACATCAATGGACAAAGAGATTATCCGAGGTAAACACAATATGAAGTTCAGGAAGGGTTGGGATTTATACTAAAATGAAAACTACAGGGACAGATCCATTAGCGAAACATTTACCAACGAGACACACGTCATACTAACAACACATTCATACGAGCCATTATTTACAGTCATCGAAATATATGTATCGATGGATGATGGAGTCACCACCTTCATTAATCAGTGAACTAGGAGTTCACTCATGGCTAAAACTTTCGGCTATCATCTTCACGTATAAACATAACTGTATAATTGCCATTTTCTCTACTGCAGTAAAAATATGCTAGCTCATATTGTGTTCATATAATTGATATTTTTAGTGTTAGGTTTACCATAGCATTTCCATTCTTAAAACAAGATATACTATAAATAGTATAGTTTATTTCATATTGAATGATGCTACTTGTGGAACGATGTGTAACTTTGACAACGTGAATAGAGTGTAACGATTCCGCTGGTGTTATATTAGCATGTATCGAGTTTTCCCATGGTTTTCTGGGAAAATGCCGTTTATTGTCCTACAAAACAATGTCACAGGAATGTCAGCCAATAGAGAGTTAATGTTGAGAACGTGCGATAGAACAGACCGATGCTGGTAAACAGAAAGACAAAAATAGTTTTGAGATAGCTGTTGAAAAAAGCAAGATATTACAAGTTATCTGCAACGACTGACATGACAGGAATTCTTTCGCAAATAGAATGTTGTTTTTAGCTCATTGTTTCTAAGCTAATTATACAATTTGTCTTTAACGCTTTTGAATCTAATGTCTATCGGGAAAGCTTAATTTGATGAAGATAATGAACTAGTGATCCAAATGCACTATTTGTATCATCCAAGACAACTTTAACACCTCAGTGTTACATGTTTGTCCATTAACAAAAAAAAACAGTACACACCTATCAGTAATAAAAACATAGCTAATAAAAAACACTATGTCTGGCAATGAACACTACCCATTCAAACGAAAATAAGTTTTCACGTCATATCGTTATTAAAGCGAAATGACCGTTCTCTCCGTCTTAAGACGTCTTCCCCAAGCACCGGTGGGTAATTGCTCCTTAACATGTTATATTAACCCTGGTAATAAACCGATCAATACATAACACATCCCTAGGGCCCTGTAGCAAAGGAGGGCAATTTACTGGATATAAGTGCTTTGTCGTGCGAGGATGCACGGTTCATTTTATCAGAAATATGATATATCCATGTAGACCGGCGGAGTAAAACGGTATCTATTCGTAAACCAATGGTCCAATAAGCTCTTTTACCATATCCTCTCGTAAACAAGTGGACCAGAAAGGTAAATACTCGTAAGACGGTTTACAAATAAGATGTTTACTTGTGAACCATGGGACCTTGTGGCGGATCCGTGGTCTATTGGCTATATTCATTTTGTCAATCAATGGGTCGCAGGCTCGATTCTTTGACGCACATCAACTTACACACAATATACTAATCGTCTACGGGGAGGGACGTTAAATGTGGGCACGTGTGACAATGTTATAAACTGGTGCACGTTAAACAAGGTTTGCTCTAACCAGGGTTACATTCTGTCAGTGGACTGTTTGCCCAAAAAACAAATATGACAAACAATCTTACCGGAGCATTCGCCGATAGGCCATTGCCCGAGTTCGGGTATAAATAACTCAAAACTATCACCAACAGTGAAGCAAAAGGGTGTATACTTGTAATCCAGCTTAAAACCTAAGCCGCTTTATATACGACATAACAATGTTACAAGAATGTCAGCCAGTATAAAGAAATATCTGTGAATGTTGGATAAATAGATCGAGGGGGCAATGTTGGTAAACAGCAGGAAATAAATAGCATTTCTGATTGCTTTTGAAACAAGCAAGATATTTAAAGTTACCAGCAATGCCTCTTATTTACAGAAATCCTTTCGCCAAAGAAATGTTGTTTCTAGCTAACAATTATTCTTCCTTATATACGAATACAATTTGTCGTAAACGCGTTTGAGTCTAACGTCAATTTATCAAGCGTAATTTAATGAAAAGATCGACTAGTGATCCGAATGTACTATATTATTATATATATTATATTATCCCAGACAGCTATAACACTCAAATTACTAAATTTAAGTCCGTAAACAAAATACCGCAAAAAAATCACTCAAAAACAACATAGATCTTAGAAAATAAAACTATGGCTTTCAATGACACTACCCATTAAACGATCATCCGTTTTCTCGTCTTATCATAATTTAAGCGAAATGACTGTTCTCTCCGTCTTTGCTCTTAAATCTTCTCCCCAAGCGCAGTTGAGTAATTGCTCCTTAACATGTTATATTAACCCTGGTAATAAACTGATCAATACATAACACATAACATTGTTATTTTCTCAGGAAGACGTTAAAATGCATTGGCACGCATTTTTATGGATTTCGAAAATAGACATTGATGTAAGATTTGCAGGATGATAAGGGAACTTATCTGATTATTGTAGAAATTCATTAAAACAACTGCGTCGCGAATGGGTTTCTATTTAGATAAGCTACACTTTTATTAGCCCCTCGTGTCATGCACATGTTTGATAAGTCTTAATAATGGCCATCGCAGGTTTTATCATCTAACACATTCGAATACTGATGGTCGTCTCAATAATTAAAACCATTTAAACACGCCCTTAATGAACGTAAACTTTTTGTATTTACCACATAACAATTATGAAACTAGCTGTGGTTATTAAAAGGTGATTTACTTTGATCAAAGCTAATATGGTTTCATTTTAACGTTTATGGATTGGGTTCAAATAGAATAGGGTTGCTCTTTGAAGGAGTTGCAACCATTTTTAAAGACAACTGGAAATGACAATACATATGTTCAGTTCTCATTGGATTTGGCTGATATTTAACGCCGCTAACATGGTATTATACACCATCAAAAGGGACTTAGTGATGTAAAGTTGATGTTAAACAGATACAATAACATATTGAACCATTGAGCCGATTGTTCAGTAGTTTGTTAAAAACAAATCGTACACGGCACTATCATAGACTCTTTAAGATAAGATATTTATAGAATGATACATGGTTGACCACATGGTGTTTTCAGCCAGCAACTGGGATATTTCCATTCTTTAAATATTTCCTGTTTTTACATCGGTTGTTGACGTTCATTTAAATATGTGAGCACAGATAGGGTCGATTAAGCGTAGGAGCAATTTCATAAGAAACTTGCCTAAGATTTGAATGACCTTTGCCATTTCACTTGAATAATAAAAAAATCTAAGCAGAAGAAAAAGAAACAATTCAAAAAAGAACTTTTTGTCTCTCTGCTTATGGTTTTGACCCGGTTCAACAAAACTTTGGGTAGGTCTCCGCTTTTACTCGTTACTAAAACACTGAAGGTTTCATTGATGGTAAAACTAAATGCACTTCCATTGCACTAATAGTTAAAAATGTTTTGCTAAGGTGAATTCGTGTCTAACAATGTTCCGTCGGCCATAATTATGTCGCGAAAATGGCATAAGGGATGTACGTGCTCGTCTCTGTTTACTATATAAAGTAACATATGTATTATAGTGTTATTTCTCTAATCAGGTTCTTTTCAGGCTCATTATTATACTCTCAATTGTATCATTAATTGAAAATTAGTTTGTTATTGTTATCTTTTAGCGTTTGGTGTATTCAAGGCATTAACTATGTACCTCAAACCAGGTTCTTAATTAAGTGGTTGTCTATTGGTCTTGTTAATGTATATTCAACTGTATTTTTATTGGGCAAATTATTCAGAACTTTGTTACAATCAACAACGTTGTTTACGTCATCCTTGATAACGCTGTTTACGTCATCGTTGATAACGTTGTTTACGTCATCGTTGATAACGATTAAATATTTTATTCTCTGGAAGATTAACAACTACAACTACAAATACAACTGCATTTTTTCTAATAAGACTTGAGCTTTACTAGTTTAATTTACTAATATGAGAATATAATAACAAATATAACCGCAACAAACATACTTAAGAAAAGCGATCAAATGTTTGTAGTGTCAAGGAACATAAATATAATTCATTCCCTTGGAAACCAAACACTTCCATAGTGCGCCCAACACAATTCACACTCACAATTGCGCTGCTACGAAGTATCGAGGTAAAGATTTATTATTTAGAAAAAAAAGGTTTCTCATTTGATTTTTATTGAAACTTGATATCGCATTCGGAAGAAAAACTTGCCTTTTCAAGTCAAGTGATTCATCGCGTTGTTTGAAAATGAAAGTTGCTTGGTTTTATCATGATGCGATGACTTTGAATGATCAAACGATTAAGACCAAGGTTGCGGGAATGAGTGTTATATTGAGAAAGGTAAGTAGCATATATTAATATGTGTACATCAGGTACACTTTACAAATAAGTTAGCTGCTATAGTTCAAATACAGCAATAATGTTCATGTTTAGTATCAAAGTGAAAGAAATATGTTAAAAAAGTACTAAATAATATCATTTAAAAACACCGTGCAACCAGTGTTTACCCAGCGAATTCGGACATGTCGACCACATCAAACAGCGTTACAGTATTTTGTCTACACTTGTTCCTAATGTTCTTAGCATTGTTCACCACGTGAATATCTTGAACAGGTATTTTATGTTATGGTCAAGTGTTTTATGTTATTGTCCACTGTGCCATCGACGCCGACTACAAAGCTATGACAATACATTTTTTCTTCCAAAAACAGATGAGCTAATGAATGTACTTCACAATATTTACACCTCAACTTCCATTCCTTAAATGAACTGCCTTTTGGCAATTGCGTTCACCAATCTATGAACGCAACATCTTCGGATATGTTCGGATCGTAATTCATTGCATAACAATATACATGAAAGCTATTCACCTTGTTATTGTTTGTATTGTGTCAGAAGGTCCCGTTAAATATAAATCAACACTTTAGAAAGTCTTATTTTTTAAATTCTAAATGTATAGTTGCCATAACTGTTTGAATTTTACGTTTAAATGTGATTTCAAGTGGTTGATCTTTTCCCGCGATATTGTGACGTCATTTGAAAAAAAAGCTTCCGGTTATAGTCGGTAATTATCTCGGACTCCACACACTTTGACCAGCCCAATTGCGTTCATACCCCGATAATAACATCAACCCCGCAATTCATTCCTTAAATGAAAGAAGTACGGGACAAAACAAAAATAATCATTAGTTGTTCAGTAATCACGACTGCGAAACAGTGGCTCCAGCTCTTTTAGGAGCTGTGTATAAAAAAGAGCCAATGACACTTCCACCAGAACTAAAGAACGGATACCATCATAAAACGTAAGTATGTCTCGTTATTTTATCTAATATCAGCTCAACCAAGAAAAAGAGTATAAACCTGCTTATTCCGGTAAACAGGCGGTCATTTTTATTCGTGACAAAATAAAAGCACTCGATAATACCAGTTTTATCTTAAATGTAAGCTTATGGAGTGAAATTCAGCTGAAAATTGGTGAAAATTTCTAATTCCGTTTGTTAACACTCGTGCGTTTGATGGGAGAATCGGTTTTATAACTCCATAAACAATATGTTTACAAAATTACCGAAATACGTGTGAAGATTAAACATATCTATATGACACTGCATTCCCCGATTTCTCAAATAAGCCCTCATAATTGTGATATTAGATAAAATAACGAGACATACTTACGTTTTATAATGATATCCGTTCTATTGCTCTAGCTCGGAAGTGTCATTGGCTCTTTTTTATACACAGCTAAAAGAGCCGGAGCCACTGTTTCGCACCCGTGTAAATACTGAAATCTCACAGACGAGTCCCTACCATTATCGTTCAGATAGATATATTAAATTAATTCTGCAAATGATGCATATGTTATTCTCCAAGGAAATGCCGAGAAAGAACGTTTTGCGATAAAATGAAGACTAAGTATCTTGTCAGGAATGCAAAATTGCATTGCGTTCATGATATTTGTCTCAAAAGCCACAAAGTACAAATGCGAGATTGAAAATGATTCTTAAAAGAACATTTAGTACGTGTTTAAAAAAAAATCATTAAAATTAAGGAATAGGCCTAAAATTGGATTAATTTGATCGATTTTTCATACGTGATAAACTCTGTGTTGAATGGCACACTAATACATGCTAATAGCCAGAAAAACAACACGTCGTTTATGGGGCTACTGTCGTATCAGAGAAAACACTTGGGTTAAACCAGCATATACTGAACGTTTCACAATAATGGTCTATTTGTTTTGACGCCCAACAGTCCAGAAATGGTGTAGATACTTCTATTAAGTGTCCAATCACACATTCAGGGCCCGGATGTGTCGGATTTTAAAGTAAACACAAATATTCTTGGGGAATGCAAGAAATTTGGCATGTTTAACTTATCCACCTCAAACGAGATTTCTCATGAAAATTGATTTCATTGCACATTTTTTTTATTTTGAGTTCTGCTGTGTGTTCTTGAAATGTGTTTTAAATCATGCCATTTAGCACATTATACGAAAGGAAAGTTAACAATGATTCTAAAAAATATTTCAACGTTAGCACTGGAGTTGTATCAGCAACTTTATATACCTACGGTATGTTTTCAACTTATATTTGATTTCTGTACATCTGTTGACCCTGAAACAGTCACAATATTTAGAATGCGTACATTGCTTTGTTAAGTATACGTTTATAATCAAGATGAATTGGATGCAAAGGTACAAACAAAACAACTTGCAAGAAATTAGGCGATTTGTGGTTATCAATCTCAATCACGTTTTCCCCTGAAAATTGATCGTGTAGAATGCGTTCTGCATTTTAGAGATTAACTTCGACAAACGGAATACACACTTAAAATAACGAGACTGCAAAGACGTTCAGATAGATGATATTGGTGATAAAAACCTGATAAAATCCCCCTCTCCGCTCAGAGATGGACGTGACTGCATCATTAACATGTCAATTCGACACACCATGAAACATAAAACTAAATGACAAACACCGGCAAATACCCTAAAAATGACATTATGGACACGTTTTTATATTTTCATTCTGTGTTTCTGTTTTATCTTAAAAATAAACCCAGCATTATTGTTTTAATTATCTTACTGATGCCTTAGATATGTACTATTTGAAATTTGGAGAAAGTATTAATTAGAACTATGACTGGATTTTATTAATACAACTCCACACCACCTTCTTGTATTTGATTATTGTTTCTTCTTCTCTTCGTACGTTCATGCATAATGAACGCTCGGTCGCAAAGGCGAATACATTTAGGGCAAAGAAATTTGAAAACATGTAAATTGTATTTTAAATAAATACATGAATTATTTGCTGTTTCAGTTTGAATGACAAACAACACAAAATGTTTGTTTACAATAACTCATTTTATCAATCATTACCCGGAATGCCCTAATGTAATTGGTAACTGGAAACTAAACGTATACTAATGTAAGGTCGATTCTTGTCACAAACACAGAAAAAGTATGCATGTTATCGTTGTTTTCTGTCAAACATTGAAAGGATTGGTGTTATTGCAATAACAAAATTATTTCCCAGTCAGAAGGTGGACATAACAAAAGAATTCATTTCGCTACATCGGGAAGAAAAACAGGAACCATTGTTCTCTTTCTCAATCTGGTAACAATGCGCTATACCTACAATGGCACAGACTTTGTTTTGTCAAATGACTGAAAAAATATTTTGCAATGTTAATACGAGGACCCCCGAACAAGTTTAATCCTAGCCTTACAATGACAATTAAATCATAATTAATGTTGTTGTTTTTTACTTTGGTTTTAGTGATAATCGTTATAAAGGAGTATAATTCACAAAACTAGATGACGGCACTGATCCTAGTAGAAAATTGCAAGAATAGCACACGAAGAACTATTGGAATTACAGAAAATATGTTTTGCTTTCAATAAGTAGTTCGATGATTTATCGTTTTCTATATCCCGATTTGTTCCTCATTAATTTAGTAAGCTCTAGAGGACATCAAGAGAGATTGTGTCACATCATGTTCCTTCTACAAAACTGACATATTCCTATTTATTCTCTTATAATCCTACTCTTGACCTCTTCCTCTTAATTTGTTGGCGACTATAATTGATATGTAAGTGACCGTAATTGCAATCCGATGATTGGATGGACACTAAGCCCCTGGGGAAAGTTTCTCAAAGTCAAGGGGAAAACATTCCTTTTTAAACCTTTTTTTCTGAACAACAGGTTTAGAATGTTGATTGTCTGTATTTAAATCCACAATTGGTCTGTCTGTGGTATTTAGTGTATATACTTTTGTGTCTCTATTTCATTGATGATTTGGCACTTGACTTGTGCCTCCATTTGAATTTCTGCACCTTCGATGAGTACACGGTTAAATATAAGAATCACTCCTAGATATCTTTCAAACCTTCTTCATCAAATAAACAACATTTTATTTTGCTTCATAACAAAAAACAGGGTATTTCTCAAGCTCAACTTCACTACCTGATTCAATATCTTACATTTGCTCTCTTTTTGAAGCACATTCAGTGTTTAACATGCTTTATCTAGATCTTTATTCTAAAATAACCATCACATTATATTTAGAATTGTTTCAACCAAACTAAATTACCTTACTTGCATATCACACAACCGTTTTCGTTATAAAATGTTGATCAATAGAAATAGAAATTTGCACAAAACAGGCTCTACTTTTTTTTCATATTACACTAGATTTTAAATAAGGTGCACATGTTAGTCAAAGTATGATTGTAGACGGTCGAAAGTTGAAAGCAGCCGCTTGATTTAAGATGCATGTCATACAGAACAACAACAACGACACCAACAACTAGCAAGAAATCGAATCGAGACCCGGTACAATCTGGTTCCCCTTCATCCTAATGGCTGAAGTGAACAATTCGATGCTAAAATAGTCTTAGGAACGACTTCAGAAATAAGGTCAATTTTTAGAGTTAAGCATTTCACATAAAGCACACTTTTACAATGATCAATCAGAATAAATGCCAGTTTTGTAGCTATATATGTCCAATAAGTATTAATGATGCTCTATAATTGCAGAGTGTTAAGAAGAATCAATACATAAAGCTATATAGGTCAACATGAGCGCCTCGCAAAGACACGATTGAAGCACAGATATATGCCATTCGGGTTAATAATGTTATAAAATCAACAAAAAAGACGTTTGATTTAAAAATGCAGGGGCCGATTTAATAAAGATTTTGAGTCGTTTTTTCAATTACCTTAATTCTCATAATATGCATAAATGTCACACATGGCAGCATATTGATTTTTTAATTTCCTCAACTTTTTGTTCATTTTTTATACTGGCTAGCATTCAATTAACTCAAAAATAAAGCAAAAAAAACTAAACCCATAAAACAAAGAATCACCCATGTACAATTTATCCAGTATTATACAAATGGCTGTGGACTAATACAAAACTAAGTCCAAAATTTTCATAAAATATTGAAACAAAATATTTTCATTATAATAACATTAAAACGATTTGATATTCTTTTAGTTAAGATATGATCTCTTAGGATGATGTTTGAATTACCGATAAAATTGTTCCATGCATAGTTAAACATAGCTTAAAGGTTTATTGTCATTATTGTTCTTGTTTCTCGTAGAAATATTCATTATAAAAGAATAGATATAAGTTTTGATCCTGGTTTATAAAACAACAATAACGCAAGAAAACACTTCTACTAGAGAAAATATCCTTTCGGGGAAAAAAACATATATTGTATTCTCAGCAAGTAATTTGACAATAAATCAGTTTCCGCATGTCCTTAATTAATTAAGAAGGCTCTACTAGAGGTGTGCTCTAGAGGTCCCCAAGAGAGATTGTGTCACATGGTATCCCACAAAGCTGACATAGTCCTACTTCATCCTCCTATAATCCATCACTTGATCTCTTCCACACAATTTGTTGACAACAATAAGTGATATGTGAATTTCCGTTATTACAATCAGTGGATTGCATGGAGAGAATTCCCTTAGGGGGAAATGCCAACATCCAAGAGCCGTCCTGAGTCCTACGGACATGCCTTTACAACAAAAGTCATAGACTTCTATTATAAATATGGCGAAAAATATTGTCAGCGACAAAAGCGATTGTACGCCCGGCTATGGAATATTGTTTCCCTTGGAATCTTGACCAAAGGCGGTTATCAACGTATTCTATAATAATATGTGCTTTAAAAAGATGTAAAAATATATTTGATATTTAATAACTTTCCATGCTATTTGGTAAAATGAATTGAGGACGAGATTCTGATTTGACGTAATTATTTCGTCTTATAAGGGCCTAGTGTCTACAGTAATGTTCGTGGACAGTTGATAGTTGAAATACAACATTAATGACAATAGTAAAGAAAACAAGACGACGAATATCAACATTTCAACAAAGACAAAACGCTCGTGCATGCAATTGCAAATCAGAATATCATAGAGTGTAATTAAACATGGAACCTGCGACACTACATTTCAGCCTAGTAAACTTCCATGACATTTATTTCGAAAACCCTTTAAAGCATTTTAAAGATACAATGAAAAGGTTCAGTTCAGGTGCAGTATTTAATATGGAACTTAAGTAAATCTTACTGTTATACATCATTGATTGCATTTACTGTTTAGGCCCGCTGTTTATAATACGTAATCCGATTAGCTGCATCGCTCTTAGATCCAAGTTAGACATATATTAACCATAGTCTTGCCCTGTCTCTATGGCTAGAGATAAGTAAATGTAAGGATGTTGGCTAACTTAGTTGTAATACACTTTTACTTAACAACGATAGTAATAACAAAACTAACATTACAAACACAACTGTTTTAGAACCTATGCTTTTCGTTAAAAAAGTCTTATTTATGAGTGTGGCGAAAGAGATAGGGTTTTTTTCAGATCACAAGGTGTAAGGTATTGCAAATTCAAGCTGAAACGTTTTGTTTTTGTTATATTCCTTTAAAAGTATATGAAATGAAAGGTAATATTTTGCTTTTCTTTCAAAAAAGAGCGAAAAATGGTATAAGGATGTAACGTCATTTCGGGAGTGACGTCGTTGAACTTGACTGCCGCCCTTAAGAGCGGTTAAATTTGAGTTATAAGTGAGAGTGGACTGAAATTTCAAAATAGTGAAAAATAAAAAAAGATAATGGTTGTTTATTGTTTGAAACAGTAAATTACCATTTTTATTTCACAGATAAATCTCTATTAACCCCAGGAAAGCATATAATAAAACTCATCAAAACACAAGAGAACAGAAAAAATAAATGAGTATGTTTTACCAAAACTAACCTTAGAACTTTTTTAAGCCTTTAAATATTACAAAATATATCGTTTACGTTGGAATTCAGTTACAATAATGAGAAAATATGTAAGTTGTCAATACTTCAGCTGTGGAGTGTTTTGGTCAATTAGGAAACATATAAATTATTAATAAGAAAACCCTTTTCAAAAGATACCAACATCGAATGGATAACCAGGCATAACAGTTTGAAATCATAGCTATCGACAACCTTATGTGTACACTGGATACCTTAATATTTTCAGGCACGAATTTGAGAAATAAGGTCAAGTCGAAGAACAAAGATCTGGCTGAATTATGATCTGAGGATGTTTTATTTGTCCCGCAACACAAGTTTACTATGATTAATCAGAATTAATGCCAGTCTGTTCTAGTTCTTTGTGTCCAATTCTTGCCAAATTGTGATCAAGTGTACATGTTGTCAGACAGTTTCTTAACGGCATAGTATGTTTATCTCCTTGTTAATTCAATGTTCTATTCTAAGTGTATAGTCATACACGAGGCGACCATGTATATTACAACCATTGTTGTCCTTATGTGAGCAGATATGCACAATTCCAACATTAAGGGTCTGTAACAGACAGAAATCAATCTTATTAGTATTGCTATCCCTAGATAAACCTAAGTTATTCCATTCAGTCTATCGGCCAGTTATGTTTACAGTCCAATCAAAAACACTTAGAATTTACTCTTTACCTCGCTCAAGCTAGATCTATATAATTGATATATTGGTTATAGCCGAAGTATTATAATGATTTCTGTAAAACGAACACTAGAAACAACAACAAGACGCATGCACATGGTCAAACTTCAAACTACTCTAAACAAAAGGTTAAACATAAATCAAGGTCACACCATAGGACACATTCAAGGTTAATAAGATAACACCATAGGACGCCTGTAAAGTTAATAATGTCACTCCATAGAATGTAAGTTTTATAAGATGACACCAAAGGACACATGTAAGACTTATAAAATTACACCAAATGATGCATACAAATTAGGCACATTATGTCAAGACAAAATTTGAAACTGCAATCGAGCTAGACATCAGCTCAGATAAAAAAATCCATAATACATATTGAGCCATCTGCTAATGCATTAATGTGATTGGTAATTGGAAACTATACATGATAGGATTAGACGTTGATTGTGGTAATAGTTGGAAAGCAATGTCTGATTTCCCAATCATCCATTCAAAACATTAATGCTACTGAAAAAGCGATATATCAAGGAAATAAATGAAAGTAAAACCCCGCTACTTTTGGAACTATGAAGCTTATATATTTGATTTAGTAATTATTGATAAATGTTGGACAAGTGTAAGGTAATCGCCATAAGAACTAGTTCAAGCACCCAGTAGAATCGTATGCCATCGAACTGGTGTATCATTTACCATTCCAAGGCTATAATTCCATTTATTTATTTATTTTTGTACACCTATTTTGATGTTTTGAGGTCTGTTTGTGGTGTTTGTATGTGGTGTTTGTATGTGTGTATGTGGTGTTTGTATTTGTGTATGTGGTGTTTGTATTTGTGTTTGTGGTGTTTGTATTTGTGTATGTGGTGTTTGTATTTGTGTATGTGGTGTTTGTATTTGTGTTTGCGGTGTTTGTATTTGTGTTTGCGGTGTTTGTATTTGTGTATGCGGTGTTTGTATTTGTGTATGTGGTGTTTGTATTTGTGTATGTGGTGTTTGTATTTGTGTATGTGGTGTTTGTATTTGTGTATGTGGTGTTTGTATTTGTGTATGTGGTGTTTTAATTTGTTTATGTGGTGTTTGTATTTGTGTATGTGGTGTTTGTATTTGTGTATGTTGTGTTTGTATTTGTGTATGTGGTGTTTGTATTTGTGTATGTGGTGTTTTTATTTGTGTATGCGGTGTTTGTATTTGTGTATGTGGTGTTTGTATTTGTGTATGTGGTGTTATGATTCATTGTCGTTTAGACCCTTAACAGCCTTTTCCATTCTGGGTTGTTTCTGTAGTTTCCATTGAATCATAGTTGTATCATTTCATAGTTATTGTTTTATGCATTTTGTTAATTAAGAAACGAATTGATAATATTGTAATGTTATCATATTAAAGTTCTGTTTTTTACCTCCCTTTAATATTCTTATTGTAATAGTAGCGTCATTATCGTGATATTCAAAGAGGCAATACGTGCAAATAAAGCTTGCTAATGAATATAAATTAATTATTGAAATGATCTCGACATTAAAATCAAACATGCCAAAACACATCTTTGCATCTTATGATGGATGGTTACCTAAAACTATTTAGAAACTCTCTCTCTCGTGTGTACCACAACTAAACAAATACATGATCAATACAAATCAACTTTATATAACCACGAAGAATTGCAAAATACTATGTTATTCGCTTTCACCGCTGATACAAGACTCCTATAGCAAACCACGTTTATCATTCACTTGTCTTTCCTTCTGCAATTCGATACCAACCAAATTCTGTCAATGGCAGTAATTGAAATCAGTGGATTGCTTTTCGCGTTCACTTGGGAAAATGAACACAAACCAAAGCAAAGTTACGGTATCTGATGTACAATTGTGTGGATATTTGATGCCTTTTAATCGCATAGTATTATATGCTTTTCGGTAGTTTATAGAGTTCAATAACTGATTTAAAATTGATATTTTACTGTTTGAAATAGTACAGATGTGAAGCTGATAATTTTCATTGTTTTAGAATTTTAGCCCGCTTTCTGTTCAAAATCACCCCTTAGTGCATACATGGCTTGGTCATAATTTTTAAAATGACGTTAAGCTTTCAATTTTGACGCGTTTTCCTGAAAAGAGTAATTAAATGACTTTAACTCAAATTTTGGCATATATGATAAAGAAAATGTGTATGTTTTAGTAAAAGATGGCAATATAGTTCACCTCGTGAACATAAGAAGTGAAAAACATTTTTAAAAAAATGAACAGAAAGCATATAACAAAAAAACTGTTTGGATCTTGAGAGATGCAAAATGGGTTTATTATATATGTTCGTCTTTGTTTCATGATACAACTTGAGTATGAAAGATTAGAATCACCTTAAACAAGTCTGTAAGTAATAAACCCAACATTTGTACCAACATATATCAACAAAATGCCTAAGCTGCCAAAAAAATGAGCGCAGGCTGTCCATTGTTTCGAAATCTAGTTAAAATGCTAGGTGACCTAGATTCATTTAAATAAACTAAATTAAAATGTTATTAAACAGCTATGATATTATAGAGATTATTAAATTGTCTGAACATCTAGACTTAGTAAATTGTCTGAACATCTAGACTTTGAACTTTATTCTTTATTCTAGGTACTTTAATGTTTATTTAAAATTACTTTTGTAAAACTATTAAAACTTAAAAAGTATATAGATGTTGCTGGTGCTTTAAGTTTGTTACTGGTTTCTCCTTTTCTGTTGTATTTGCTTGTCGTAACGGTACAAATATAATCAATAATAACAATTGTTATGAAGGCGCTTTTCCTGAGACTGTCGGATTCCCACATTATACAAATATTCAAATGACCCTTATGCCGGAGGAAAAAAGAAACAAAAGAACGCATATTGTGCCAAAACCAATTGGAACACCTCAGCTCTTCTATCGAAAACAGCCTCAGATGTATGCCGGTGCATCAGTAGAAGCAATTCGTTAAATTATTAATAATACTTTTAATTCATTGTAGTGTTTTAACGTATAATTTGTGTAACTTTGTTCAATTGATTTCCAGTGAAGTGTTTTATTGCAACAAAAATGGTTCATAAAAGAAAAGTACTTACAATAACTGCTAAATTGAAATTACTTCAAGATCTACTGAGAGCGTAGTTAAATGAAAAGAGTTCTGACACTGGTAACCGCCCAAATGCATCTGAGGCTGTTTTCGATGGATGCACAAACATAAAAAGACAACTTAGACCAAAGATGCTCTTTTTTAAACAAAACAAAACGCAAACACTATAACTAATAGTTGTATTTACAAACAGCAGACATTTTCCGCAAAATAACATATTTTTCATTAATAACTTGGTCATTAACGTTCAGATAATTGCATCACATGACATCACCAAATAACACATGCTATTATGCATAGAAATATGACATCCTAGTCAGAAATGTGAAGTTAGCATGAATCTGGTCACGAACTGTGATATTTCATGTTTGTTCTTGTAATGGATTCCATACGGAGTCATCAACTACTGGATTATAATGGTCTAATGCGATTGGTAATAGGAAACGGATTATTCCAGAATTAATTGTCGGTTGTGATTCAAAGCGGTATAGAATGTATGTTCCCTGTCAGCATCTAAAACATTAATGCTGTTAGATTAACATTGCGTCGATGGAGCATTACATTATTATTGACCCAATAGGAGGTCGCGAACTGTGTGAGGTCTCGATCAGTGTAAACTTCATTTTATAACGATTGTTAAAAAGGTTATTACAACATTATATGAAACACTTTCGTTGGCACGATGTGATGCGAGAATGTGGTTTTGTGTTGTTGGGAGGTGTGTGTGGGGGGGGGGGGGTCCGGAGTATCCGGTTTGAACATTTGTCAAGCTTACTGACCAAACATCAAACCTGTGTACAGTAAAATACTAAAACATTTTAAATGTGGTTGTTACACTAAACTGCATTTCCATTGTGTGTACTATCACTATTATTTTTTAAATCTAATAGATGATGTCTGTAAAGAGGCATTTTAACAAACTTGGCTAAATATATTAAAGCTGCACTCTCATAGATTTACCATTTTTACAACTTTTTTATTTTTTGTCATTGAAAGTGCAAATTTTTGCGTAAATATCTGCAAACCAATGATATAAGATTGATGACAAAAATTAGATCGTAGAAATTCTCATTTCTGTTTGAAAAATAATGTTTTATGGCTTAAACAGTTACTTACGGTTTAAGAAATATGCATAAAACATCAATTTTTGAACTTATAAAAATCTCTACCTTATTTTTGGCAACCAGTCTTGTATAACTGGTTTCTGTGGATTTCGCAAAAATTAGCTCGTTCCAAGAGAAAAACTTAAAAAGTTGTCAAAACGTTCAATCTGTGAGAACGCAGCTGTAAAACATTAATGCTATTAGATTCACGTTGCGTCGATGGAGCATTACATTAGAATTGACCTGTAAGGAGGTCGGCAAAATCTTGTTGATTCTGGGCAAACTGAGTTAGGTTCGATCAGTGTAAACTTCATTTTATAACTATTGTTAAAAGGGTTATTACAACATTATATGTAGCGTTGGCACGATGTGACGCGAGATGGTGGTCTTGTGTTGTGGGTGGGGATGGGCGGGGAGGAACTCGCAAATAAAACTGTATACAATTTGTTTATCTTGTTATAAAAATCAATTTAAAACTGACAGGGGGGTTCCAAGCAAACTCAAAATGTATGCTTTCGACCTTTATTAGAGGAAATAACTTTGAAAGATAGATCCTCGCAACTGAAACTGAAGGTGGAATTTTAGTTTTACGAACAAACTCTAAATCTTTAAGTGTTGTAAATCCTTTTCAGTAAAATGCAATAAGTGTTTGCATTAAAAGGTGTCCAGCAGAGTGTTGAAGACATATCGTTTGTTTATTGGTATACAACAGAGTCGTGATTTTCAAACGGAAATTCCCTGTCAAATATAAATTCCCTGTGATTTTTTCACATTACGGATGAACAATTCGAGAATCGTTTTGTAACATTGTACGAGATCTGGTTTAACACATTCTGGTACGAATCTGATATCATTTGAATGGAATACAAACTCCCAAATAACAGTGTCTTTGATTCTAAAAGTTTTTGAAAAAAACATATTAACGACCGGACTTAACTCGCTGACGGTTTTTCAAAGTTTTAACAACATCTATATTATTGGGTGTTTTGCATTTTTTTAAAGATAGTTTTGGTAAAAAGGTAAATGAAAAGATTTTCTCGACATTCAGAAACAGATAATCGTTTTATTCGAACATATTTCATCTGCAGAACCATACAGTATGGTAGCATTAACGGTATACACGTATACTCCGCTATCCCCGCACCCTACCATGGTTTAAAAATAACAGGAAAACTAAAATTAATATCAAAAATAGTTTAAACAATTGAAATATATTGCGCATGTATGTATATGTATGCGGCATCCTCCGCACCTTCTCACGTTTTATTAGTATCATATCTTTTATTTGAACTATCTTTATTAAGTTTTGAGAGTAGGATATCATTTTTCCTCATTTATTTCTTTTAATAGTACGATATGCTAAATGTCATCTATTATATTGCTCAATATAAGATTGATAGCGTGAATCATAATTGCCTTCTTTCATTCGTATTCTAGAAAAGTGTATATTCATTGACTATTTTTTCAATACAATCTGGGTTTAAAGATATGTCCTGATGGATCAGTTTATTATTAAATTATTAAATGTTTTAAAGTTTTTAATAGCATTAGTAACATCACATTATTATCACGTGGTAATACTAAAAACTATCAGGTGACAATGCTACAATTACTATCACATGACAATACTGTAATACTATTAATAATACAATTTCATCAGATGACAAAAATGCTATTCGTTCAAGACAATACTGCAATACTATCACATGACAATACTGCTGTAATAGCACGTGATAATACGGCAATGCAATCACATAACAATTCTAAAGTAGTACCACGCGACAATAATGTAGATGCTCGCGCTAAATGTCAAACATTGCTGATAATGTTTACTGAAAGTCATTGGTGTGTTTGAGCCACTATCAGAATGATTCTAAAAGAAACCCATTAGAAGTAATACTTTTGCGTGCATTAATGATGAATGTATTGAAAATGCATTTTGATGACAATCTGCTAAATATCCCATTTATAATTCCTTGACGTAGACCCTCTATTAGATAGCTATTATATCAATTATTACGTTGTGCGGGCATTGTTTTTATCGAATCGAAACATAGCGTTCTTGAATATAATGGAGCCGCTGCGCTCAATTACGACAAGAATAAGTGCATTTCTTTCTTAAAAGCATGATATTTTCGGAATGTGCATTAGTTGAACCTCTCAATTTGTAACTTTGTTTGCTGCTTAGGATGGCCTTGTATGTTGCTGATAGCCAAAAAGTGGCCTAATTTTGACAAATCAAACAAGTACAATTTACGGATTGACAGCCAGGAAACATTTCCGACTTTCATGCCTTTATCACAACTCATAGCAACACAACAGAAAAAAACGCACATTCCATGCACAGCATACTTTAAAAAAAAAAAAAAATCTTTTTATAAGACCCTTTTTGTCCTCTCGAAGTTAAGCGCACCTTCCATCTTATTCGTTTATAATGGCATGATGGTATCTATATGAGCTTTGTGTAATTGAAAATACGAATTTGTGATCAATTAGTGCTTAATTGAGAACATTGTATCCCTGCGTCAGGTTTTGTGTTCTAAATGTGAATGCCACTGAGGTTGTATTCTAAGTCAATTAAATGACCTAAATTAAAATGTTATTGATTCAGAAGAGCTCATTCGCTACGCTCAGTCCGCCTTTTCTTAATCATAAATATTTTAACTCATCTAAATATTAAATAACTCGTTATACAACGCAGCTATGATTCCCGAGCTGCCTATAATTATAATAGTTTTAAGCCACTAGCGGATCCTTAAACCGTCGAAGTTTATCGATTATATTTATCGGAGGAAAAAAAGGTAAAAAAGAAATGCACCATTTTTGCAGGAATTGTTTGAATGTTCTTGACGAAACACCCCAACCTCTCCACTGCCAACGCTTTAAACGATATTACTTTCAGTTCTGAGAGAGGGTCGCATGTCAAATGCTTGTATGTTAAGCCCCTCCCTAAAGTCAATTCCTTGATCCGCCCCTGTTATTTACTGGGCTTTCCCATGTAGGCGTCATTTCATAATTTTAATACATTGTCTCTAACCTCATTGCATATAAAACATTCTTACTTAGTATTCTGTACAAGGTTTGTTCTCTTGTCATATTTTCATTTGTCCCCTGTCACTAGTTTACTATGAGTAATCAGAATAAATGTCAGACCAGGCCCCAATATCACGAAAATGCTCAAGTTAAGTCGCAATCTCAATCTCAACTCAATTTACCACATGAAAGCATAGAATGATTCAAAATCTTGTATGTTTTTATACTTTTTGAAAATGCATTTTCTCATAGAATATGTTTTCGAAATATTTTGACAATATTTCAAAGAAAACTAATTTTAGAACAAAAAATATACTTGAGTAATTGTTAAAAGACAATGAATTGTACTCAAGTACATTTTTGGCTGTAGAATATTTTTCCCTTGGAATCTAGACCAAAGATTTCAATCAACATATTCAATGATAGAATGCAGTTTTAAAATGTGCAAAATTATATATTTTTTTCAATAAATTTTGATGTTTTATGGTAAAATGAGTTGAGATTGAGTTTGAGATTTGACTTGGGTATTTTCGTGATATTGGGGCCTGATCTTGAAAGGCTCAATGTATCCAACACTTATTCCAGTATGATCAATTATTCACGCTGTCAGGCATGATGTCTACAACACTAAATCAGGCATTCGGAGCTCCTCGGCCATTTTATCGAAAACAACCTCGGATGTATTTGGACGGTTTACATACTCAAAAAGTGGTACGTTTAAGTCCGCTGCAAGTAGATCGCGTAGTAATTTTATTTAGCAGTTAAACTTTGTGACTTTGAAACACTACATTTAATTAATGATATAATTCAAAATTTTACGAACTACTTCAACTGATGTACCTGCATACATCCGAGGTTGTTTTTGAAAAAAAATGGCCGAGGAGTTCCGAATGTAAATCAGGTTGATAGTAGGAGTATTAAATAGAATAACTTATATGCACATATCGGTAAGAATCATATTGGCATATATCAATTTTGGTTATACCTTGTTGCTTTTAACGATATTTTAAAAGAAAAAAACATTTTTTTAATCAAGTTAACTTTATAGTTGGTTTGAATTCGGAAGCAGCACGATATCATTAAAAAAATTGTTCTTGTTTATAAACATTTACAATTTGTAATGATTTGTCAAAAGGGACGAAAAACATAATTTATTGATATACGGTCATGTAAATGTTTATTAATAAATGATGTCTTTACCTCCTTGTCAGCAATAAGATGAATGTATTAATTAAAAGATGGTAGTTTCATCAGCTTGGATGTGACATAAAGCATGTGTATGCTTATAAATAAAAGATGGTTTGACCTCCTTGTCTGCAATAACATGTATATTTTTTATTAATAAATTGTGGTTTTTACCTCCTTTTCTTCAATAACATGTATATGTTTATTAATAAATAACTGTTTTGCTTCCTTGTCTGTAATAACATGTATATGTTTATTAATATTATATTGGTATTTACCTCCTTTTCTGCAAACATAGGTATATGTTTATTAATAGATGATGGTTTTTACCTCATTTTCTACAATAACATGTACATGTTTATTAATAGATGATAGTTTAACCACCTTGTCTGCAAAAACATGTATATGTTTATTAATGGATGATGGTTTTTACCTCCTTTTCTGCAAAAAACATGTATATATTTATTAATAGATAATAGTTTTTGCCTCATTTTTGCAATAACATGTTCATTTATATGTTTATGATGATGGGACTCACCTCCCTTTCTACAATAACACGTATATGTTTATTAATAAATAACGGTTTTACCTCCTTGGCTGCTATACAACAAAAACTATCTTGTTACTGCTTGAACCTAACGCATCTAATCAATAATTTAGAAATAAGATATAAGTATGAGTCCATAGAAAGCGTGTCTAAGAGGTATTTTCATTGGTCCCATATATTCTACTTTACTGCGATTAATCAGAATAAACGCCAAACCGGCTCTTGATTCTTTCCGCCACATATCCTTGATTTTATTCCATAATGATCACTTAGTCATTTAGTAAGGGTATAAAATGAAACAGGTTGACAGTCTATAGAAAATATTAGGTTCGTGTCATGGATGGAGTAAGTTTTATATGCTATTTTAATTTCCTGAATCGATTTTGCACGTGCCTTAACATTGCATTTATAACCTTGATAAAACTGAATTATTTAACATGACTAAGTGATTATCGGAAACAGACAATGTCCTAAGGGAGAACTGGCTTGTGGAAATTTCTGTTGCTTTTATATATCGACTTTAAACAAACCGTGGCCGACGTTTTTGTAATTTATAGGTATTTCATGCTCTCGGAGAATTTGAAAATGGCATAAACCAACATGCAGATTTGCCATTTAAAGTCGTAAATTTTTAGAAATATATTTACAAAACAAATAGGCCGCAATTAACAGAGGCTGACTTTATTTACCAAGTCGCGAGTTATCAAAATAATATTTTTGAATAAGTGTGTGACGAAGAAATACAATAAATGATTATTGAACCCTCTAATATACGAAAATGCGTTTCAGTGATTAGTTGGCCACGTTTTATTTTGTCAAACGAGAAGTCATTTTTTTCCAATACATTTTTTTCAATAAAATCAGTAGTCAGCTAATATTCATTCAAATCAAGTGAAGCGATAGGTAAAAACAGTGGCTGGTCAATTTGGTTGGTAGTTTTATTTTTTATTTATTCAAGTTTGATAGTCAGGATCTTTCTGGACAATTTTTATGATAAAATCATGGCTATTCCTAAAAATAGAATATTAAAAATGACGGGACATCCACTATTTGTATTTGTACTCTGTAACATGTTTAATGGGTGAAAACAGACGAAGTCTTAGATAAATATCCATTACAGAATATCAGCTCCGTGCAATGAAATACACTTTTACTGATTATATAAGGCGGTTACCTCGATTAGGAAATTATCTAATAAAGCAGTTGAAACAGCGGTGACAAACCCAGTAGCCAAACCTTTTACAAGATCCAGCTTATCTGATTTAAATCAATAACGGCTGTCTTCTGGCTAACTAAATAAATTGTAATGGAAAACTTGAAAAGTACAGCCTTTTTGTATAACACTACATGCAATTATGACCACTTATAAATAGATGTGTTAATAAGCTTAAACAACGACAACGGGAAATTCATCTATAAGGCAAGTGATTCAAAAATTTGTTATTACAATTTGCTCTGTGGAAAGTAAAAAGACAATTATAAAATTAATATTCTCCTGACTTTCTCATCCCATAAAACTAGTGGCTCAATTCTTAGAACATAAATGAGATCGATATATTTCACCGTCCAGGGACACAGCCTGGTAATAAATTGGCATGTTCTTGAAGCTAGTGAATCTATGATAATAAAGAAAACTCAATCTTCCACCAGGTGTCAGTACAAAGATGCTCTACTCTAGTTTTATCGCCTCTTTTACTGATATGAATGTATCAATATCGATTCAGAACTAGCAGAAAATGTAAAACCTAATTATAGTAATGTTGCTGCTAATGACTAAATATCAATACACATTCTATAATATAGTTTATCACTTTTCCAGCAGGATCCATAATGTTTTGAAGTCCTCGTCATCGCTTCAGAACTACCAGCAAATGTTAAAAAAACTAATCATAGTAATACAGCTGCTAATAGAGAAATATATATAATACGCCTTTTGTTAAGGGCCCTGTAGGATACAGATTTTTTTTTGCTTAATTCTAGAATAGTTTGAGTGATCTCCTTTCTATATGTTCACCTATGACAATAAAAGTTTGTCAGTCTATGTTGTTGAGCTAGTCACCACTTATTTGCAGTAAGAAATGGATTCAGAGTGTTGAAGTCAAACTTTTTTTCTGAAATACAAATAAAGAGTTCGATCCACCCAAGCGATCTTCATTAAAACGTGTTCATAGGAAACGGCTCAGTCGAGACCAGAATGAACTCGGACCAGGAACTCGGCTTAGCAAAAAAATGAGTTTTTAAAGTGAATTCTACTTGACAAACTTTCTGTTGATCCGTACTGAATTCATTTGAATATTTGCATTGAAACAATACGAGAACCAGACAGTGTGGAAAATATACTATAAAGTAATGACATGGCTTTTACGTAATATCATGAACGTTTCTTGTTCTTGTTCTTATAACAAGGAGATTAAACCATCATTTATCAATATATTGTTTTTCATGTACATATGTTTATTAATGAATGATGGTTTTACCTCCTTATCTGCAATAACATGTATATGTTTATTAATGAATAATAGTTTTACCTCCATGCCTGTAATAACTTGTATATGTTTATAAAAGAATATTGCAATTACAGCTTTGCCTGCAGAAACATGTATATGCTTATCAATAAATGATGGTTTTACCTCCTTGTATGCAATAGCATGTATATGTTTATAAATAAATGATGGTTTTACCTCCTTGTATGCAATAACATGTATATGTTTATTAATAAATGATGGTTTTACCTCCTTGTATGCAAAAACATGTATATGTTTATTAATAAATGATGGTTTTACCTCCTTGTATGCAATAACATGTATATGTTTATTAATAAATGATGGTTTTACCTCCTTGTATGCAATAACATGTATATGTTATTAATAAATGATGGTTTTACCTCATTGTATGCAATAACATGTATATGTTTATTGATAAATGATGGTTTTACCTCCTTGTCTGCAATATTACGTACATGTTTATGTATAAATTTATTTATAATTGCTGGTCTTGTTTGCAATTTCATTTATATGTGTATGTATATGTATATTAATAGTGGACGGTTTTGCCTCCGTGGCTGCACTAACACAAATAAGATCGTTATTTAAACTGATTACAGCTTAAAATATCTAATCAATCAATCAGAAATAAGACATAAGAACGAGTCTTTAGAAATAGTGTCTGAGAGAAAATATCATTGGTCCTATACTTCTGCTTTTACTGCGATTAATCAGAATAAACGCCAAACCGGCTCTTGAATATATTAGCCATATATCATTGCATTTTTCCAATATGATCACTGAGTCATTTAGTAAGGCATTTAAGCAAAACAAGTTGACAGTCTACAGAGAATATTAGGTTCGTATCATGGATAGAGTATGTCTTCATTAATAATCATTTTTTATTGTAATTTCCTTAATCGATTTTGGCACGTGACTTCACACTATATTTAGAACCTCGATAATACTGAATCATTTAACATGAATAAGTGATTATTGGAAACATACTGCTTCCTTAGGGGGAACTGGCTTTGGAGAATCTTCTGTTGCATTTAACTAACGACTTCATACAAACCGAGGCCGACGGTTTTTTTTAATTTATAGGTATTTCATGCTCTCAGAGAGTTTGTAAATGGCCCAAACCAAGATGCTGATTTGCCAATTTAAGTTGTAAACTTTTAGAAACACGCTTTCAAAATAAATAGAATGCAATTAACATAGGCTGACTTTACCAAGTCGCGAGTTTGCGACAATAAAGGCTCATCTACGTTGGTAGATGCGTGCATGAAGTCAATTATTTTTAAGGTTGCAGTTATATATTCTTCCCAATACTCGTTCTTGGATACAATATAGAACTGAAGTTAATGCAATTGTTATACATCATTGACTTTATTCACTCTTTTGGTCAATTATTTATAACAAGTAATCCGGTTAGTTACATCGTTCTTAGATCCCATAAGGCCAATATTGATTATAGACCCTGATAAACTATTTCAACATAATCTTTATCACCATTTTTCGTCAAATTGTTATTTGAAAAAGTTCCCACGAATTTACGAAAATGCATTAAACGCTTAAAGAGATAATTTGTCAACGTGTTATATTGTCCAATTCAAATAACGGATGATCACTGGCGAACAGAAATAATTGTTTTGGAAAACTTGAAAAAAGAAGCTTTATTCATTGGACAATATATAAAATTTGACCACAAATACAATATTTAAATTGAATTAGCTAAAACAACGAAAACCTTCAATTAATCAATAAGGCAAGCGGCACAAAAGTAAAATGACGATTATAAAAATAATATTCTCCTCATCTTTTTACATTCCATAAAGATAGTGGCCAAATTCTTAGAACATAAATGAGATCGATATACAACATCGTCCTGGGACACAGTTTGGTAATAAATTGGCATGTTCCTGAAACAAGTGCAAGTTTTGACAATAAAGAAAACTAGATCTTCAATCAGATGTCGGTACAAAAGAGCGGTTCTGTTCTAGATTAATCATAAGTTTTACTGATACATAGTTATCAATACTGTACCATTTCAGAATTTGCAGAAAATGTATAACCTGATTAAGGTTATGTAGTTGCTAATGACTAAATATCAACACATAGACTATTATATAGGTAATCACCTTATATCGCGGACTCCATAATGCTATGAAGTTATCAATATCGCTTCAGAATTTTCAGAAAATATGAACGCTGTCTTCGTTATACAGCTACAAATGGAAAACATTTTATAATACGCTCTTTTTAAAGAGCCCTTAGGGTACAAATATGGTGTTTTTGCTGAAATATAGAAAATTTTGAGTGATCTGCTGTCTATGTTTTCAAGTATGATAATAACAGTTTTCAATTTTTATTATTGGTGAATTCATCACATTAGTGCATAAAGAAACGAATTTAGTCTCATAAAAATAAAATCTTTTTCTGCTCTGAAATATAAAAACAAACAAAGATTGGTTCACGCGACAAAGAAACATTTAACCATGTTAATGAAAACGACTCAGTTGAGACCATATTGACCATGGACAAGGTACTCGGCTGAACAAAAAATTAATGCATTTATTTAGTTAATTCTGAATGCAAAATTGTCAATGCGACAAGGCACTTAGGTTGTGACAGTTGTATGCAGGGCTTTTCTGTTGATCCGTCCTGAATTCATTTGAATATTTACATTGTAACAAAACGGGAACCAGAAAGTGTGGAACAGACGACACTATTAAATAATTGCATGGATTTTACTTTGAAACGTGTTTAATGAGTGAACACAGATGACGTCTTTGATAAATACTCATCACTGAATATCCTCTCCGTGAAATGAAGCACACGTTTATTGACCGTTACTGTGAAGGCGGTTACTTTGATAAGGAAATTATCTTATAAAACAATTAAAACAGCAGTGGCAAATCCAGTAGCCTAACCTTTTACCAAGGTCCTGATTTATCTGATTAAAATCAATAACGGTTGACTGCTGGCTTACTTAAGTAATTGAATTAGAAAACATGAGAAAATACAGCCTTTTCGTAAAACAATTTATATTATGATGACCACTAATTAATTAGTATTTTTAATAGGCTGGACAAAAACAAGAGCGAATAATTAATTTTAAAAGGCAAGTTAGACACGAGTTTGAAATTAGAGCATGTTCTGTGGAAAGTAAAATGACGATTATAAAACGAATATTCTCATGACATTTTGATTCCATAAAGATAGGGGCTTTGTTCTTACTTGCTGAGATTGATATATTACACCGAACCGGGACACAGTTTGGTAATACATTGGCAAGTTCTTGAAACAAGT
Organism: Mya arenaria; assembly: GCF_026914265.1. Taxonomy (NCBI): domain Eukaryota; kingdom Metazoa; phylum Mollusca; class Bivalvia; order Myida; family Myidae; genus Mya; species Mya arenaria. Next base: position 55,268,900 of record NC_069135.1, read on the forward strand.
GCAATTGATTTTAAAAAAGAAAGCTAAATCTAATATCAGATGTCGGTACAAAAATGGGGCTCTATCCTCGGTTAATCATATTTTTTTCACGAACATGAAGCTGTCAGTATCGCTTTAGAATTAGCAAAAGATCTAATTATAGTTATTATGTTGCTCATGGCTAAATATTAACACAATGTCTATGGTACAGTTGATCACCTTTTTCGCGGAATCCGAAATGTAATGAAGTCGTCATTATCGCTTCTGAACTATCAGAAATTGTTAACACTAATCATAGTAATACATCTGATCAGTGAAATATATTTACAATACGCTTTTTCTAGAGTGCTCTTGGGGTACAAACATAGTGTTTTAGCTGAATTAAAGAAGAGTTTCAGTGATCTGCTGTCTATTTTTTCAAGTATGATAATAACGATTCCAGTTTTTGTTCTTGGGGCATTCGTTTATTGCATTTATGAACGAATTTAGTGACTTTAAAATGAAAGCTTTTTCAGAAATAAAAAAGACATTGTTACACGCGAGCAAACAACATTTAAACATGTTCATGAAAACGGCTCGGTTGAGGCCATATTGACCTTGAACTAGGTACTCGGCTAAACAAAAATGAAATGCATTTAATAAGTTAATTCTGAATGCGTAATAGTCAATGCGACAAAGCACTTAGGTTGTGACAGTTGTATGCAGGGCTTTTCTGTTGATCTGTCAAGAAATCGTTTGAATATTCCCATTGAAACAATAGGAGAACCAGACAGTATGGAAATACAAACTATAAAAAAAACTGTAGTTGCTTTTAATTTGAAACATGTTTAAAGGGTGAAAACAGATAGACTTTCAGATAAATATTTATAAAAGAATATCTGCACCGTGCTTTGAAATACACTTTCAATGGCCGTAACAAGGCAATTACTTCCAAAAGGAAATTATCTCATAAAGCAATTGAGACAGCAGGGATCAGCCCTGGAACATAACCTTTATCCAAGATCCTGTTTAGTGGTCAACTCTATATTGTTTCCGAGGAGAAGGCAGTATATCAAGTTTACCGATACATGAATTTCAGTCAATCAGCATTCAGCCGTATCTAATTTTAATAAAATAAAACAATACATATAAACAGTGGCGGGTCCAATCAGTGAATAATGTACGCAATACAATGGAGACTATTTTATTTCAAAGATTGTTTGTAAGTACTTACATAAATTAAATGGTTATACCACTGCTTCGCATCAACCCATTTCTTGTAAGTATATACTAACAATCTTTTGAAAAGAATACAAATTGTTTAATGCGACACGGTCGCAAAGCCAATTATTTGGTTTAAGTACACGCTTACAAACGTTAAGCTTTAAATCGTCTACATCAGTGCTCCCGCTAGGCCTAAAAAGCAGGGTGGGGCAGTCTTTTGCCCTTTTCAAGCACCTTTTTAACCCTTTTCCGGATCGCTATTGCATTTTCAATTACACCCTGCAGTGTGTGTTCTTTTGTTTGACATAGACACATTTCAGAAAAAGGTATAAAAATTATAAATACATGTCATTTTGACACTAGAGTAAAGAGATTTGCTAAAGTATTAACGAGAGACTTTTGGTATTGAAAGTAGTTACAACACATACACATTCAGAATTTAACATTGGCCCTTGAAGCTGTCCCATGAAAGCCTCATTCAATGCGCATCAAAAGTGCCCTTTCTGACACAGCAGCCCACCCTTTTCAAATCCTGATTGAAGGACTGTATACCATATAGTGTAAACTAACCACTAACTGAGCCAGCAGCTGTTTGTATCTACCGCCCTTTCTGACCCAGTAGCCACCCCTTTTCAAATCCTAACTGGAACACTGTATACCATATAGTGTAAACTACCAACTAACTGGGCCAGCAGCTGTTAGTATCTACCGTCATTTCTGACCCAGCAGCCCACCCTTTTCAAATTCTGACTGGAGCACTGTATACCATATAGTGTAAACTACCCACTAACTGGGCCAGCAGCTGTTAATATCTACCGTTTCACTATAATGTTGACCACTAATAAATAATGAACATTTCATAGGCTGAAATAACGACAACGGTTTACTTATCAATAAGGCAAGCGAAACAAGAGGTTGTGAATTTTCTGTGAAAAGTAAAATGACGATTATTAAACAAATATTCTTCTGAGTTTTTATTCCATAAAGGTAGTGGCTACTTTCTTAGAACATGATGAGAGCGATATATTACATCGATCTGGGACACAGTCTGGTAATAAATTGGCATGTTCTTGAAACTAGTGCAATCTAAAATAAAAAGGAAAACTAAATCTTACATGAAATGTCGGTATAAAAAGGGGGCTCTATTCTCGGTTAATCAGCTTTTGTAACTGAAATGAACTATCAATATCGCTTCAGAATAAGCAGAAGATGATAAACTTAATCATAGAAATGCTATAACCAATTGCTTAATATTAGCACAAGTCTATAACACAGTTGATCACCCTTTTTTTCGCGGAATCCATATTTTTTTGAAGTTGTCATTAACATGATGAGATCGATATATTACATCGATCTGGGACACAGTCTGGTAATAAATTGGCATGCTCTTGAAACTAGTGCAATCTAAAAAAAAAGGATAACTAAATCTTACATCAGATGTCGGTACAAAAAGGGGCTCTATTCTCGGTAAATCAGCTTTTGTAACTGAAATGAACTATCAATATCGCTTCAGAATTAGCACAAGATGGTAAACTTTATAATAGTAATGCTATAACCAAACATTAGCACAAGTCTATAATAAAGTTGATCACCTTTTTTCGCGGAATTCATAATGTTTTGAAGTTGTCATTATCGCTTCAGAACTATCAGAAAATGTTAACACTAATCATAGTAATACAGCTGCTAATGGAGGAAAATTTACAACACGCTCATTCTTAACAACTCTTAGGATACAAATGGTATTTTTTGCTATAATGTAGAAGAGTTTGAGTGATCTGCTGTCTATTTTCCAAGTATGATAAAAGCATTTTTCAGTTTTTGTTCATGATACCTTCATCACTTAATTGAACTAAGAAACGCATTTAGTGTCTTAATAGAGAAACATTTATTTCTGAAAAAGAAATTAAGCAGTCGCTATAACCAAATAATGAACATTATGCAATGAACAAAAATGCATTTATTTAATTTATTCTGATTGTGATTTTGTCAACCCGACAAAGCACTTAGAATGTGACAGTAATATAAAGAGCTTTTCGTTTATCAATCCTGAATTCCTTTGAATATTTGCATTGCCACAACACGAGAAGCTTTTAATTTGAAACAATATATGATAATTGCATGGCGTCTACCTTGATACATGTTCAATAAGTATAATTATCAAAATATTTGCTCCCTGCATTGAACTACCCTTTCACTGACGGTTACGAGGTGGTTATTAAAATAAGAAAAGTTTCCTATAAAGACATTGAGACAGCAAGGGAACACCCAATAGCCAAACTTCTTACCATGAGCCTACTCTATCGAATACAAATCAAAAACGGCTGACTGCTGGCTAACTTAAATAGTTAAATTTGAAAACTGATAAACATACAGTCTTTTCATTGAATAATATAAATAATGATGACCTCTAATGAATTATTAGTATTAAATAAGTTGAAACAACAACAACAACTCATTAATCTAAACGGCAAGCTTGAGAGTTTGTAATTTCAACATATTCTGCGGAAAGTAAAAATACAAATTTTAAAACGAAAATTCTCCTTACATATTCATCCATCATATGTCTGTACAAAAGAGGCTCTACTCTAGTTAAATCACCTTTTTAACGGATATGAAGTTATCAATCTCGCTTCAGAACTAGCAGGAGATGTAAAACCTAATTATAGTACTGTTACTAATGGCAAAATATCAACACGAAGACTATTATTTTGTATATCACTTTTTTCTACGGATTTCATAATGTTATGAAGTCATCATTATCTTCAGAACTACCAGAAAATAATAACAGTATTACAGCTGCTAATGGGGAAATATTAAATATACGCTCTTTCTAAACAGGATACAAATTGGTAGTTTTGCTAAATTATAGAACAGTTTTAGTGATCTCCTTTGTATGTTTTTAAATATGACAATTACAGTTTGTGAGTTTATGTCATTAAGCTAGTCATCACTTATTTGCTTTAAGAAATGAATTCAGTGTCTTAGAATAAAACTTCTTTTCTGAAATACAAATAAAGAGTTTGATCCACCCAAGCGATCTTCATTAAAACGTGTTCGTAGGAGACGGCTCAGTAGAGACTAGAATGAACTCGGACTACGAACTCGGCTGAGCAAAAAATGCATTTATAAAGTGAATTCTAATTGAGGAATTGTCGATCCGACAAAGCATTTTCTGTTTATCCGTCCTGAATTTATTTAAATATTTGCATTAAAAGAATGCGTGAACCAGACAGTATGGAAAAACACACTATCAAATATAGGCATGGCTTTTTCTTGGATATCATGAAAGGTTCTTTTTTTCTGTTCATAAATATTGACAATTTGCTCTTGTAAGTGAAACCAAAACACTCACGTAGAAAATAATTCCATCATTTATCGAAATCAATATGTGCATGTATATGTATATTAATAATTGATGGCTATACATCTTTGGCCGTAAAAACAAAACAAAAATAAGATCGCTCTTAATGCTAATTGAAACTCAACATATCTAAGCAAATATTCGGAGATGAGACATAAGAATAAGTCTGAGGAAAGACTGTCTGAGAGAGAATTCCATTGGTCCAATACTTCTACTTTACTGCGATTAATCAGTATAAACGCCAAACGGGTCTTGAATGTATCCGCCATAATTTATATCCTCCTTAACTTTATTCCATTATTATGATCACTTTATCATGCTATTATGCTATAAAACAAAACAGTGTGACATTATAAAGAAAACACTAGGTTCGTGTCATGGATTGAGTACGTTTATCTGGCAAGGTGGAGGAATTGATCGGGTAGTTTAGCGCGTAACTTGAGAAATACTGCCTTCTCATTCGACAAAATATAATGTTAACATACTTAAGTGTGTAGGTTTATGAAATAATTAAATTATGATAATAAATTAGGTGGCTTTAAATCTAATTGTATATTTAGCCGCATCCTAATCTTTAATTCTTAGCTGTTCTCCGCGTGCTTTATAAAAAATCAGGGTTTTCTTAATTTCCTAAATCGATGTTGCACGTGAGTTAACACTATATTTAGAACTTTTATAATACTGAATCATTTAACATGACTAAGTGATTATCGGAAACAGACTACGTCCAAAGGGATAACTGGCTTTAGAGAATCTTCTGTTTGCTTTTATCATACGACTTCAAGCATACTGAGGCCGACGTTTTTGTAAATTATCGGTATTTCATAATCTCGGTGAATTTGTGAATAGCCAAAACCAAGCTGCTGTTTTGCCAATTAAACTTGTTAACTTTTAGTTATACATTTACAAAATAAAAAGGCTGCAATTAACAAAGGCTGGTTTTACAAAGTCGAGTGCTGGCAACAATCTAGACCAATCTAAGTTGGTAAATGCGTACATGAAGTTTTTGCTTCAGGGTTGCACTTTTCTTAAAAGAAATTGAATAAGCGTTCTTTTGTGGTATTCATTGTTGAACTGAAGGTGATGCTATGTTATACGTTATAGACCTTATTCATTTTATTGGTCAGTTATTTATAACAAGAGATCCGATTAGAAACACACATCGTTCTAGGATCCAATAAAGTCCAATATTGAATACCGACCCTGATAAACTAACTGGAATTACTGATAACAGTTTCCTCTTATTTACGAACATGCATTAGAGGCATAAAGTGATTAGTTTTCAACGTTTTATTTTTTCCAACGAGAAGTCGTTATTTCTCAAGTTTTTCAATACATTTATTTCAGTAAATCAATAGTCAGCCGTTATTGATTTTAATGAGGTAAAGTGAAAGGTATAAACAGTGCCTGGCCAAGTTTTAGGTTAGCTTTAAGTTTAATAAGAGATGTTTTATAGTCACGCCCTTTCAGATAAAAGTGTGGCTGTTTCTATAAATGGTTATTTCTAGATCTTCAATCAGAAAGCGGTACAAAAAGCAATTCAATTCTAGGTTGATAACTTTTTTTCACTGATATGATTTAATCAATACCGTTTCAAAACTTGCATAAAATGTAAAACCTAATTATAGTAATGTAAAACGTAAAATGTAAAACCTAATTATAGTAATGTTGATGCTAATGACTAAATATTAACACAGCGACTCTTATAGAGCTGAACACCTTTTTTCGCGGATTCCATAATGTTATAAGGGTATCATTATGATTTCAGAGTAATCTACTGTCTATTTTTTCAAGTATGATAATAATTGTTTTCTGTTTTTGTTCTGGAGGCATTCATCACTTTATTGCTTTGAGAAACGAATTAAGTGTCTTAAAAATGAATCGTATTTCTGCGCTGAAATGAAAAAAGAGCACGAGATCAAACAATATTTAACCATGTTCATCGAAACGACTCAGTTGAGACCATAATTATTTAACTCGGCATAGGAATCTGGTTGAACAAAAATATAATGCATTTAAAACGTTAATCATGATAGCAGTAATTGTCAGTGCGACAAAGCACTTAGGTTGTGACAGTTGTATGCTGGGCTTTTCTGTTTATCTGTCCTAAATTCATTTGAATATTTCCATTGAAACAATACGAGAAGCAGACAGTATGGAAACATAATACTATAAAAACTGTAGTGGCTTTTACTTTGAAACGTGTTCAATGGGTGAACACAGATAAAGTTTCAGATGAATATTTATAAAAGAATATCTGCTTCGTGCAGTGAAATACTTTCACTGACCGTAACAAGGCAATAACTTCAATTAGGATATTTTTTCATAAAGCAATTGAGACAGCTCGGATCAGCCCTGTAGCATTACCGATAACCAAGATGCTGTTTAGTGGTCAACTTTAAAGTTTGTCCAAGGAGAAGGCAGTATTTAAAGTTTTAAAGTAGATACATGAATATCAGTCTATCAGCATTCAGCCGTTTTTAATTTTAATCAAATAAAGCGGTAAGTAAAAATAGTGGCTTGTTCAATGACTGAATAATGTACGCAATATAATGGAGACTACTTTTTTTGAAAAATAAATAATTATACTTCTCTTCGCATCAAACCATTTGTTTTTAGTTAATCCAAATAATCCTTTGAACAAAATACAAATTGTTTAACGCGAAACAGTCGCCAGGCTATTTATTTCATGTACGTACATACTTTCAATCGTTTTCCAGACCGCTGCTGCTTTTTTAATTACACCATGTTATGGTGTTTTATCAAACAGAGACACATTTCAGAAATAAGTATAACAATAATTAATATACATTCTTTTGACACTAAAGTTAAGATAATAGCTAAAGTATAAATAACAAAAAATAAGTCATTGGAAGCAGTTACAACACATAAGCATTAAGAATTGAACATTGACTGCTAGTGTACTGAAACAATTGTATTGGAAAACTTGAAAAAAACCTCTGCCTTTTTATTGGATAATATATATAATGTTGACCACTAATAAATTATAAACATTTGATTAGCTGAAACAAGGACAAAGGTTAATTAATCGATAAGGAAAGCGAGGCATGAGTTTGTAGTTACAGCATGTTCTGGGGAATGTAAAATGACGATTATAAAACGAGTATTCTCCTGAGTTTTCATCCCATAAAGATATTGGAAACATTCTATAAAGGAGATCGATATACTACACATACCCTGGACAGTTTGGTAATAAATTGGCATTGTTTTAAAACACAAGTACAATTGATGATAATGAAGACTTTTGATTTTCCATCAGATGTCGGTACAAAAAATCTTCCATCAGATGTCGGTACAAAAAAGCGGCACTATCCTCGGTTAATCACCCTTTTCACTGATATTAAGTTATCAATGTCATTTCAGAATTAGCAGAAGATGTAAAACCTGATTATAGTAGTACTTTTGCTTATGGTTAAATATTAGCACAAGTCTATGATATACTTGATCACCTTTTTTCGCGGAGTCCATAATGTTATGAAATTATCAACTTATCTTATAACGCAATTGAATCAGCATTTACGAACCCAGTAGCCAAACCTTTTACCAAGATCCTGCTTATCTGATTGAAATCAATAACGGCTGACTGCTGGTTTACTAAAGTAATTGTATTGGAAAACTTGAAAAGATACAGTCTTTTCGTATAACTACATATATAACGATGACCACTAATAAATAATTGATATCTAATTAGCTGAACCAACGACAACGGTTAATTTATCTAAAAGGCAAGCGATACAAGAGTTTGTAATTACAACATGTTCTTGGGAAAGTAAAATGACGATTTCAACACTAACATTCTGCTGACTTTTTCATCTTATAAAGATAGTGGCCAAATTCTTAGAACATAACTGAGATCGATAAACAATATGTCCCAGGACAGCGTGTGGTAATGAACTGACATGTTCCTGAAACAAATGCAAGTTATGAAAATAAAGAACACTAGATCTTCCATCAGATGTCGGTACAAAAAAGCGGCTCTATCCACATAACATGTTCACTGATATTAAGTTATCAATATTGTTTGTGAACTTGCAGAATATGTTAAACCTAATTTTAGTAATTCTGTTGCTAATGACTAAATATTAAAACAAGGTCCATAATACAGTTGATCACCCTTTTTCGCGGAATCCATAATGTGTTGAAGTTATCATGATCGCTTCTGAACTATCAGAAAATGTTAACACTAATCATAGTTATACAACTGATAATTGAAATATATTTACAATACGTTCAATCTAAACAACCTTAAGGAATCAAATATGGTGTCTTACCGAAATATAAAATAGTTTGAGTGAACTGCTGTCTATATTTTCAACAATGTTAATATCAGTTGTTTTTGTTCTTGATGCATTCATCACTTCATTGCATTAAGAAACGTATTGAGTGCCTTAAAAGATAAAAGTTTTGTTCTCTAAAATACAAGGAAATCATTTTAATCATACAAACAAACTATATTAAAACGTTTTCATAGAAAAAGGTGAAGTAGAGACCAGATTGACCTTTGACCAGAAACTCGGGTGAACCAAAAAACTGAAGTTAATTCTGATAGAGAAATTGTCCATCCGACAAATCACTGTGTCGGTGAGAAATTTTACAAGGCTAATCTATTTATCCACACCTGAATTCATTTGATCATTTGCATTAAAAGAATACAGAAACAAACAGTATGGAGAAACAAAACAATAAAATGTTGGCATGGCTTATTCTTTGATTAAAGTTTAAAGGGGCACAGTATATGTTGATTCACAAATGTTTTCAATATTATATATCTTTTGACATTTATATAATAGCTCCATTGCATCATTTTCATATTACCTTAGTTGTATCACATGCCTGTTGATAGATTCAAAATATTAGCCATTTTGTTTCATTATTGCTATGATATGTTTCTGACCCTCCATGTATCCATTTACATGTAATCATTTATGTGTGTGACAAGAATTTAACTTGATAACACTGGCAATTTAATATTTATGAAATACACTGTCCAACTATTGTAATGTAAAAATTCAAATCTATATATGTATTAGTATGCATTTCACTCGTTTGCCTTTGTGATATGTATCATATTATATTACCTCATTATCCATGCTTGTAATGAAATGAATGAAATAAAGGAAACTTGACTTGATTGGACTTGACTTGACCTTCTTGTAATCCTTTGTGTGACTTTTTCTCCCACAATGTGTGAACAACAAACAATGATCTGTGAATGGTTGTAATTACAATCAATGAACTACATGGAAACAGGCCAATGGGAAAATGAATCTGATCTGAGTCCTCTAAACATACCTCTATAACAACCAAACAAGTAATGGACAAGTCTTACTTAACTTTATCAGAACAGAACAGAACAAAATGTTTATTAGCTTATGCATATACAGCATATCGATGAATTAATAGAAAGTTTATTCATTACGTCAAGAAATGCACATATAAATACACACGATAATGAATGCATGTACAAAGTTAACGAAAACATTCAAGTCAGTGCAAGATAGTAAACATACATAAAATAAGCTGAGAGCGATATGTTAACAAATACAATTGGAAGGACTGAAATATTTGTATACATATTACAAGCAACACTGCACAATGACAACATTCACCGGTTGATAAATGCTATCGAGCAGCGTTAAATCACAGACAAAACAATGTTGTACTATCGCTTGGTAACGCACAAACGGTCGGAAACTTGAGACTTACTTGTGGTTTTCATTGTATTATTAATTTACAAGACTAGATTATAAAGTTTTTAATCCCTTGCAGTTGCCATTCAATATGTGTGCATGGTGAAACGAACATATGTCGTTATTTGCTTTTCTCTTCACCAATAACACATGAAACTATAGTTTAAAAGATTGAACATGATCGCCCAGCACATTAAAAGAACGATATACAGTTTATTAACAATACATATAGACACTATTTCCATTAGTATACATATTTCAAAGCTTAAACATTCACAAGCGGACAAGTAATCAAACCAAAAATCACAATATTTCTTACGAGAAATTTATTGGACGGATTACAAAATCAAAATATTTTTAAAGATAGATAAACATATATATATATATCCATTATAAAGTATGCGCTAGCGAGAGGACAGTGTGTTAAAAAGGTACCTTTGTGGGTCGAATCTTTTCATACTAATAATAGAACACATTTCTTAATTTGAATGCATAATGGATAGACATCGTTTTTATATTGGTTTTGCCAACTGTGTTTTTGTTGTTACAGTTTAAAAAAAACCAGAATAATCGTTTTGTTAACGAAAACCGAAACCGGTTTTTGAAATTATCGAAACCCCTACCGGAGGCGGTTTCAATGGTTCGTTCCATCTGAAAACTAGTTTACTTTGAAAACAACATGGCGGAAAGTGATCAACTAGGTTTGTTGACACTCACTATTTTTTTAAAACAATGCCTTACAATGAGAGAAAGCTAAATGAAAGAGGTAATATTAATAATTAGAAACAATGGCTACATGTAGTAAATCCGCCATGTTGTTGAAACTGTTTACATAACCATGTATTTGTTACTTTAAGCAAAACTTTCAAAACCGGTTTTGAAACTGCAGGAACCATAGAAACCAAAACTGAAACTGGTTTGGTATCAACAAAAACGCCCTAGGAATATTCAGGAAAAAATGCCAGACTGGCTCTTGTATATTTCCATATGTCCTATACTTATTCGATTATGTTCAATTATTCATGATGTAAAGCAATCCAGAATTCCAATAGCAGGGTAATGGTAAATCGACTAAGTAGAGTAACCTATATATCGATAGATGGGCATATGTTAATGACAGTTCTTCCTAACAACATCAAAGATTATTTACGAAAGAAGCCGCGCTTTTAATTATTATCATTTTTTACGTAACATTTCGAAGGTTTGGTTTAAAAAAACACATGCGGCTGATGATTCTGATTATTGTTAAAGTTATCAAAGTTATTAAAGGCATCTTTGTTAACATTTAAGATGAACTATTTTATGTTTCGCTAATTAATATATTTACGAGAAAAATCATAGCTCAAAAAATTGTCTCAGTATTTGCGAAAAGTGTTATATATCAAAAGTGTGTCCATAAATGTTTCAATGTATTAAATATCTAAATGTTAAAAACGCCCAGTTAACAATGTTGTTAACGTTAACAATGTTTCGGGCACTCGATCTATTATGTTTCGCGTCAAAATCAAGGGCATCTACGAAACACATTGTGGTACTCATACTTTCTGAACTTTGGTTAAAAGGAAACATTTCAAAACAATTAAAATAATTTCGTTTTCAGCAGAGAATATCTCTTTTGATTCCATCATTAATTTCTATGAGATTCTATAATCATCTTTGTATTTTTCAAAATAAATTTAAGACAAGGTAACAAAAGTACATAAAGTTTGCACAATGATTCTAATAAGGTAACATTTGTAACGATGTACCTAAACAACAGAACATTTGTAACGATGTACCTAAACAAAGGAATATTTGTAGCGATGTGCCTAAACAACGGAACATTTGTAACGATGTACCTTAACAACGGAATATTTGTAACGATGTACCTAAACAATGGAACATTTGTAACGATGTACCTAAACAACGGAACATTTGTAACGATGTACCTGAACAACGGAATATTTGTAACGATGTGCCAAAACAAAGGAATATTTTGTAACGATGTTCCTAAACAAAGGAATATTTGTAACGATGTGCCTAAACAAAGGAATATTTGTAACGATGTACCTAAACAAAAGAATATTTGTAACAATGTACCTAAACAAAGACATATTTGTAACGATGTACCTAAACTAAAGAATATTTGTAATAATGTACCTAAACAAAAGAATAATTATAACGATGTACCTAAACACAGGAATAATTATAACGATGTACCTAAACAAAGAAATATTTGTAACGATGCACCCAAACAAAGGAATATTTGTAACAATGTACCTAAACAAAGGAATAATTATAACGATGTACCTAAACACAGGAATAATTATAACGATGTACCTAAACAAAGAAATATTTGTAACGATGCACCCAAACAAAGGAATATTTTTAACGATGTACCTAAACAAAGGAACATTTGAAACGATGTACCTAATAAAAAGAATACCTGTAACAATGTACCTAAACAAAGGAACAGTTGTAACGATGTACCTTAACAAAGGAACATATGTAACGATTTACCTAAATAAAGAAACATTTGTATCACATACCGTTACACAGTAATATTTGTATAATAGGCATCGTTAGTGTCTTTAGTACAAGGGTTGTGGAACATTCGAGGAACAGTAATTACATTTCTCAGCCAGACACTTTATGGTAATGACAATTTAACACATTATAAAAGCATAGATTCTGCCCAATGAGCTTGCCAATTCGCTTACCAAAAGTTAGATAAGATCAATATCAGCAGTGGATATTTTGAAAGAAAATTACAAATAATGCAACAACTTGCAAAATGCTTTTGCTGAACCTATGACATCATATTAAAATACGTGGTTATAAATTATGAATGCCTAAAGTATTTGGAAACTCCCTTGGAATGTCAGAAAAGTACACATACAACAATCTGGGTTTGTTCGAAATTGTTAATTGAAAGAAATAGAGGACGAACACCACTACCCAATGCATCCTCTTCAGTGGTACTCTGTTAATAACTATATCATAGATATGTTAATTGACTTTTGACTTTATCAACTATAAAATTATCACAAATATGGATGCTTGCAAAATCCATTACGAAAATTACAAACAAAATTATAATTTATACTAGAAGCCCTGAAGTGTCATTATAAAGATTGTTAAATTAATTTTAAATTATTAAACACCGACGGCAATGGTACGCCAGGGTTTGAATCGAATAGTTATATTATACTATTAGGGATATATACAAATTATTGATACTTTATGAAAGCTTATAACCGACAACATTGGCAAAGCAATGAAGAAGGCCAGCCAGACAATATTGATTAAATTTATAAAGATACTGGTCAAATTACTAGAAAACAAATGAGATCGATAATTTATACCGCCCTGGGACATTATGTGGTAATTCATTGACCTGATCTTGAAGTAAATTCAACTTATGACAGATAAGAAACATATTGTCAGTACTAAAAGGTGGCATTTTTTTCATTGATTCCGAAATGTTTATTTCATCATATCGCTTCAGTACATAGGTATAGGTATTGTTTGTTAATAATCATTTTTATATGTTTAGTGTTCAAAATCATGGTTCGTCAATTGGTCCAGCCTCTGTTTATTTCTACCGGGTCACATGATTAAAATAAAAAAAGTATTGACTGCTGTTAAACTCAATGAATGTACATTACATATGGAAAATACTGCTATCCCTTTGGACAAAATATAATTTTGAACACTATTTACAACAAACAATTTGCGCTATTATATTTCCAGCTTTCTCTGAACAATAATACATTGGATGTATGTCGTAATTTATCGCGTGGATATATGTCTTTTGTTTAGCATCCCTTAAAAGGATCTCGGCTTCTAAATAACAGAATACTTAAATTGATCTATTTTATTTGAAAACAAACAACAGCAACAGTTTTTATGGTGTTTTCTTAATGTTTTCATCACAGTCTTGGATTGCTTTTTGAAATTGATTGATTGTCTTGTTGTCTTACTTTTTCAGAAAAGCAGATAACATTTTCAGACATGCTAGCAGACGACAATAAAGCAATTTAACATATTGAAATTATGGATATTAACCGTTCCGTCTGATACATTTAAACATAATGAAAAGTTGATATTTCCCGTTTAGATTTATGCATTATAAGATATTAGTATATTGATATTTCCCGTTCAGACTGATGCATTTTAACATATTGAAAGATAAATAATTCCCGTTCAGTCTGATGCATTTTAACATATTGAAAGATAGATATTGCCCCTTCAGTCTGATACATTTTAAAATATAGAAAGATATATAAATCTTGTTCAGTCTGCTTCATTTTTACATATTGAGAGATGGATATTTCCCGTTCAGTACGATGCATTTGAACATATTGAAATATTGATATTTCCCGTTCAGACTGATGCATTTTAACATATTGAATTGTTGATATTTCCCGTTTAGTCTGATACACTTAAACATGTTGAAATGTTGATTTTTCCCGTTTATATTGATGGATTTTAAGATATTAAAATATTGATCTTTCCATATCAGTCTGATACACTTAAACATATTGAAATGTTAATAATTCCCGTCCAGAGTGATGCATTTTAAGATGTTAAAATAGGGATATGTCTATACCAATCTGAATTACTTAAACATATTGAAATATGGATATTTCCCGTTCAGTCTGATGCATTTTAAAATATTGAAATGTTGATATTTCCCGTTCAGACGGATGCATTTTAACATATTGAAATGTTTATATTTCCCGTTCAGTCTGACGCATGTTCACATATTGAAATGTTTATATTTCCCGTTCAGTCTGATGCGTTTTAATAAATGAAAACATGGATATTTCCCGTTCAGTATGATGCATTGTAGCATATTAGTATACGGACATATTGCGTTCAGTCCGATGAATTTTAACTTATTGAATTATGGACATTTCACATTCAGTCTGATGCATTGTAAGATATTGATTTATGGATATTTCTAATTCAGTCTGAACATTTTGAATATTGAACAGACTGAAGAATGGCGTGCGATGTTTCTGCACGTCAATACACGATATGATAATGAGCTGTAATTAACGAATTAACAAAGAGCCAAAAAAAAAAAGAATGGTGAGAGTTTCATCTTGTCCAAAAACAGGTAGGGCAGGTAGGCTCATTTTTAAAAGACTATACAGTCGAATCCCGTTGGCTCGAACTCCCGCGGACCGGCGAAAATACTTTGAGCCTCGGAAAATTCGAGCCAAGCGGGATTGTTAACCTTCAGTATAAATAAATCGGCCCTCTACATCTAGTTCGAAACAACGAGGAATTCGAGCCAAGCGAGTTCGAGCCAACGGGGTTCGACTGTATGTAAGAACGTTATTATCAATATTTGACAGTGTAAAAGTGAGAATAAATTTTAAACAACTTTAAACACACGTACACACACTATTTTTTCATTATTTTTTTCATTATTTTTGTTTAACCAACAAACTACGTAGGACCGGGAAATCAGAACCAAAAGATTTTTAGGCCTAAGTAAGAGTGAATAAATGTGAGTCTTAAATATATTACTTTTGTTATTAAAAAACAATAAGTTATAATACCTGATATATGCTTTGTCTCACATGACACTATTTCTTAAGGTACTATCTTCTGGCGCAATCATAACAAAAACAAATTTAAATAAAGTGATATTCTTCTAAAGCATGACATTTACAAAACATACAGTAACGTTGTTTATGAATGTTGTTTGTTGAATATGTAATTGTGCTTGTAATTTTTCACTCGTCATACACAACTCACAGTTCCCTATAGTATATACATCTGTATAATATCTTACAATCAATAACGCTGATCAGAAAAAAAACAACCATCGAAGTCAAGATTAGAACTTTTGGAGTCGCTATCTAGAAATTAAATATCATCCCTACTAGAGATGATCAGACGCGTTCTCCATCTTAAGTAATACATAATGAAGACCGGTCCCATGTCATATGGACGCTCGAAGGTGTCTTTAGACTGCGCCTTTATACATGTATACATACGTACAAACATATAAACAAGCACTCAAGAAACTTACTGCGGGACACTAATGGTGGGTCGGCCATCCGGGGCCAGATCGCCACTAACCACGAAGGCCGCCAGCACTAGCAGCAGGGTCGCCAGACATCCGGTCAGCCACATATCCGGCCTCAACGGAAAACGAGACATAATGCTGATGTCTTTCACGTAATTCCACGTAATTATCCAAGCATGCTTAACACATAAGTGCACTTTCTCTACACTCTACAATATTACTCCATATGAAGACAATTTGAAATAATCTAGCTCGCAAGGTTTAGAGCAATTTCTCCGAAACAACGCAGAGAATCTACATAATTGGTCAGACCTGTGGGACAAAAGCCATAAAACGCGAGGGAAAACAATGCCTGTATTAATAACTTATGAGTCTTCTCTAGGAAATTGTAGTGCCAATAACGAATAGATCCGCGAGTATATTCCGACAAGGACACTATTATACGCACAATATAACAACGACTATTCCACTACTAATCTACGATTAAGCCTACTGCAAATGATTTCTCCACTGTAAAGAGCTTCAATATTCCCATGCTCCACTATTTATCCACTCTGATATTGAAGAAACTCCGAGATTGCAGCACATAACAGTACCATTATTGGCTGTAGAATCCAGTCATAATTGGGCATTGATGTTTTGTTTGTACGTACAGCACCAAACGGCGAGACTTCCATTTATCCACACGCTCGCGCTATCAAGCTATCCAATAAAACAAATGAAAATCAATGTGTTAGTTTATCGATACGCAAAATATGTGAATGCTTGCCTTAACATTTCCAATGAAATGTCAATGTGTACCACCTAAGCATCGATACTGCAAGAGTCAGGCAACTCGACTGCCAGAGCGCTCTATATGAGTTTTATTACACGTAAAACATCCCTTTTTCTCTCACTTATATCTTAATATAAGGCGGACAAAATCCAATAAACAAATGATGACATGTTTTTAATTAAGCCTTTGACGATTGGCGCCTCTGCTCGGACGAGGCTATGTTGTTATAACTTTCTCTGCTGGAGGTATGGCATTATGGGAAGATCGGTCATCGATAGCCAGAGAAACGTTGAGTTGAGTAATAAACCCGCAATCATAATATAGTCCCAGGGTCCGGGGAATAGCGGGGGCTTTTCACTTTCGGTCCAGCCAATCCCCGGTAAAAACCCGCCCTGCGGGGACAACCTGCTGGTAAAATCCCCGCCAAATGCCCCGCACCCCGGGGACATCCTAGGTAAGGCCCATTCCACGTTATTTTTTGCGCGAAAAGAAAGCCACCGCATTCACCCGGCACTGCGGGGCCACCTGAAACGTAAACACACGGCCCAAATCCCCCGCTATTCTCGGTTTACCCCCGGTGGGGGCGTGGTTACAATTGGCTGGTGCATTAGCATATGTATAAGCAGTACATTATTTGCACTTCTTTCAGGATGTTATGCCACCTACGGATTTGGCGTCAATACTGTCTATTGTCGGGAGGTCTATTGTGTAGCTTCAGTAGCATTGTCAATGACGTCAAATGGGCTCGGATTTCTCTAATGGTTGAATGAATGCCGAAGGTGTGTTGAATATCGGTTACGTGCACACCAGGGTCATATGTGGCATAAGACGTCAGAGATGGTGAAAAATAAACATTGATAACGACGTCAAACTGCAGCGGAGTGAACTATTATAAACATTTAAAGCTCACATTATAAACGTTTTGGGCTCTGCTTTTTTTAATTTGGCAAATATTGCAATGTATGATATTTATGTTGAGTAAAGTACATGTGTTTATATCTGGAGAACTCTCATTTGGCAAATAAGATCTAAGGATAATATTAAAAAAGTTTCTTTAAAGCTGCACTCTCACATAAATACCATTTTTACATTTTTTTTATTTTTTTCTCTTGTAAAGAGCAAATTTTTGCATAAATATCTGCAAACCAATGATATGAGATTGCTGACAAAATATCAGATCGTAATTTTTCATATTTCCGTTCGAAAATGAATGTTTTAGGGTTTAACTAACGGTTTTTAAAATGCATCAAACATCAGTTTTTGAAATTAATTATAAAAAACTACCATCTATTTTATTATATAACTGGTTTCCATTGATTTTCGCAAAAATTGGTTCGTTCCATGACAAAAAATGAAAAAAGTTGTAGAAACGTTCAATTTATGAGAGTGTAGCTTTAAAGGTGAGCACAATAAATATTAATGCCAAAAGTATTATTTTTTAAAAAAAGATGATAACACAAAAATATTATCATCACAGTTATTGATTTTAATGCATTATTATGTTCAACTCATTTGAATTTAGTGATTAAAACCAAAAAAAACAAAAACATATGATTAAAATACATATATTTTTGCGCCTTTTCAACTTGGGAATTCGTGGCCACGTAGCTATAAATGGAATAAAACCATAAAAAAAACTTTTAAAATTATGTAAACATATCATATGCATATGTTGTTGTTGTTTTTTGTTTAAAGCTGCACTCTCACAGATTGAAAGATTTAACAACTTTTTTTGTTTGTCTTGGAACGAGCAAATTTTTGCGTAAATATCTATAAATAAGTGATAAAAGACTGATGACAAAAGATCAGATCGCAGATTTTCATATTTCCGCTCCAAAATTGATGTTTTATGCATTTTTCTTTACACGTTAGTAACGGTTTGAGTCATAAACCATTACATTTGGAATGAAAATACGAAAATATGCGATCTGATCTTTTGTCAACAATTTTTTATCACTGGTTTGCAGATATTTACGCAAAAATTTGCTTATTCCAATAAAATAAAAAAGTTGGAAAAAACGGTAAATCTGTGAGAGTGCAGCTTTCAAGGATAAATGTCATTTGGGTCGAATACAAACAAAATGCATTAAAACTAAAGTGCTATAAGAGGTCTTAAATCCTGAACAGAATTTAATGATTCTGTGAGGATGGCATTTTAACCTGTTGTGGGATGTATTCTAAGTGTTGCTGGTTTTAATGAGCGCTCTTATAGTGTGCTCTATATTTCATGTGGATTTAATTATTTTGACATTCTAGACTGCAAGGATCAGTGACGATATTTTGAGCATTCTTTATTTTAGGTACAAAAATGTTCTTAAAGGGACTGTACACCAGATTTGCACCAAAAACAGTTTTTTTCTATAACGAATCTCAGGACAATTATTTAATAGAATGTTTTACTCTTTGATATCATAATTGTATAAAAAAAATGGAAAAAATAAAATTGAGTCGGAGACCGGGTACGAACCCGTGTCACCAAAATTGCAGTCCACTGTTGTTATCCACTGTGCTTTACAAAGTCTTACACCAAACTAGTGAAATATTTAAGCTATATACCTTACTTGGTAATTCACGTGATAACATCGACTAGCCAATCACCCATAAGGAATGAATTCTATTAGGTAGACATACCTAGTAATATTTTAAATGGATAAATAGGAAATAACTGCTAAAAATAAATTAATTGTAAACTATGTGGTACTTAAGTTAGTTTGTTTCAATGCATTGTACACATCAATACCAAGTTTATGTCAGTTTTCGACAATTTTCTCTTTTTTTCGCTATTTCATCATACGGAGTACAGCCCCTTTAATATTACTGTTTGAAAAAAACTTTTGTTAAATTTTATCAAATAAATGTTGTTGCTGGTTTCTCTTGGTTACCCGGTAATAATTTCAAAATAAAAGCGCTGAAAGCGTTGAAAGGCTGTATGCGCAAGAACAGTGATTTTTTATATTCTGTTCACAGGCCATACAAATCGAATGCAAAAATGTGTTGATATCGAAAAGTGGCTGGCATTGCCTTAAACAAGATTAGTTGAATTGATGTATTCTAATACAATTACCTAGTTTTATAACAGTAACTGATTAACCTATAAGTATGTAGGATATATGAACCTGAGGACGCTTTGACTTTTGTCGTAGGCTAAGATTTTCTTTTAGTTCACACATTTCGATTTTCTGCGTAAGTATATAATCCCGTCAGTTCCTCGCCATGATTTATTTAAAATAAGGTCGGCTTGCTTTAAAATTCACATTAACGTTGCAATAAAATGAAGGCATTAAAATAAAGTTGTCTTTTAACTCGCACTATTTAAACCACATATCTTTTTTGAAACATACTTCACATTTTGTAACACCGGCGTATTAATTATTTTAACCTGTCATGTCAAAAAGTAGATCTTGTGATATCAGATTTCTATTTGCGGTACTGACAATTGTAGATTCAGCCAGTCAAAAAGTAACCTTCTCAAACTGATACCTACAAATATGCACAGAATAAACACTAAAAAAGTAAGTCATTTGTTTATAAAATACACTAGTTGATAATGATAAATGATCTTCGTTTTTTGCAGTTTTATCATCTGGTGTCTAGTCCCTTTAACCTCATATGTATATTCGTGGCCGAAATCAGCCTTCTTTTATCTTCCACACACACAAACAATCCCATATTTTCATAAATCTTCCCAAACACTGTTGTTCTTTTATTTTGTGTTCCAAAGATAACACATGTCATTAAGTAATATGTTTGGTGTTCGTCGAAAAATCAAGATCAGAAAATAGATGTGTATTTGTCATTTCGAATGAGATGACAAATAAACTTTTTTCTCTTTATGCCATTCTGTTTTGCTGAACTATTTATCCAATTTTCAATAATAATTCAGAAACTTGTTGATGAAAAGGCCCTGTACCTACTCACATAATATTGTAACAACTTTGCCATCTCCGGCAAGCTTCGGAAAATAACTAGTAAATAAGATTCAAGATATACGAAAATGTGGTGCAGCCGCCGGTGATTTACTCAATTATCATTACGCTAAGTAGGCCCATTTCATAACGTTACCAATTTACTGAGTTCAATTGTTAAATTTTTTGTCTTAACTATGCTCCGCCAATTTCGAAATTGAACTTTCAGGACCGGTATAACGTCACAATTTCTCCTCCTTCAAACGTTGACAAACTGAAACACCTACACAACTGTTACAATATGGACCCCACCATGATGGAACTTTTTTAAGACTCGTTTTATTTCCGAGCTGATGGATAATGACATTTAATGTTTATTTTCTGCTTGTACGCAGACAAATTTATTGAAACACATCCTATAAATTCTCGACAAAGCAATTCCCACAAAAGTGACAGACAGTATTTAGAGTCACGTGATCTAAATAATTTTAACGGGTATAGGACGCGTGGGTTATAATTGAGGTCCACAGAGTTTCAGGAGCGTCTGGGCTTAAGCATGCACTGAGCTTTGCCCAACAACAAAAGAAGAAATAAAATATGCATAGCAGCAAGGCGGCACGATAAAAATACAAGAAAAACATGCATGTAGATCACCAGAAAAAACAACAACAAAATACTGAAAACCATAAAACACCGCAGACCATTAAAACTTTGTTCGAGTTGGGCTAAATAAACAGAGTCGATTGTGTAACCGCAGACAAACATGGCCTTACGGTAACAGCCTAAAATACTTCATACCAGATCTGTAGAAAACAATTCTAAGGCCCCAGAGTGTTTTTCTTGTTATTGTTTTAGTCTGGATAAATTGAACATGACACCTTCAATAGTAGTTGATGTTGCCCAGAGTCTAACCCGCATGCAAATTATCCAAAATTTTATTTTGGTTTGACCTTAAAGGCAATAATTCATGTCTTAGACCATTGTTTTCAATATATTGCGTCTGAAAACACATATAGTATAATTATTTTACTCTTCGATACCAAAATTGCAGGGAACAGTTTGATAAAAGTATACAAAATATGGTTGTGATAATGCCGGTACAGTCAAGAAGAAATTAGAAAACTGACATCGAAAGCGCTTTCACACAAGGACTTATACATAAGCTGATGGATAATTTATCCTTTAACTTTTTTGTTGAATCCCGTTACTAACGCTATTCAAACTCTATGACTTCAAAGACAATATTTGAACACATATCAACATGTCTTGAAGGGTTCCAGTCGTCAGCATCTTAGTCTTAACACTCCTTGTGATTTGCTACACATTATTTAGTAATCAAAAACCTAAAGAACGTACATTTGACACACAATGAACGAGACGCTTAAAAGATCTTTATCTTTCTAAACACTTACATTCAGTAACTGTTTGTGTTAACGTTTGGTATTTTTAATGATTAAGCCGGCATGCCGGGAATGGTGTTCAGTGCAACATGCCGCTCGAATGCCATTTATAAGCCATTTTGGTGCGCATGGGTGGGTTCTTCAAACACTGGCTCATTAAATAAAACAAGCTATGAATAAATATTTACAACTCATTTTCCATTCCTTAAATGAACTGCCTTTCGTCGATTGCGGTTATCATTCGATCAACGCAACATCTTCGGATGTGTTCAGATGGCAATTAATCGCATTATAATATATATGAAAAGTGTTGATCTTGTTATTTTTCATAATGTGTCAGCAAGTCCCGTGAAATATAAATCAACATTTTAGCATGTGCTAATTTATGATATGTTAAATGTATTGTTGCTTTAAGAGTTTCAATTTTACGTTTAAAAATGATTTCAAATGGTTGATCTTATCCCGCGTTATTGTGACGTCATTTGATAAAATATTTCCGGTTGCAGTAGGGTCGTTCTATTTTCAGAATGGGTAAAAAGAATAACTGGTAGGTTTTCTTGAATAAAATGATTTTTTAACAGTTCTTGAATAAAATAATTTTGGTGTAAATATAAGTTATGAATTGCAGTTCTGATGCCATTATCTGGGATATGAACGCATATTTGGACTCCACACGCTTTGAACAGCCCAATTGCGTTCATACCTAAAATATAACTTGTTTTTATAAATAAATGACAAATGGTGATTTGTTATTTGTTCAAAAGCCCAGTAATGTAAATTTACTTTTGTGTATGTATATCTTACCTTTTAGACATTTGTTAACCCAAAGTTTGATAAATAAAATGCATTTATAAATCGACGGTCGTCTATTTTATGGTTTGAAAGATATTTTTAACACATGTTAACTATAAAATATACAATAACAATCCCGTGATAATTTGGATTGATAAATATTTCATTTCTCCAAATTAATGAATTTCAGCTGAAGAAGGCTCGTTCAATGCCTTATTTGATGAAATGCTTCGAAACATATTAATTATTCAGAACGACCCCTCTCTGCTAATTTGACAACTTAACAGTCAAAACAGTGACAACGGTTATATAGTAAATCAATTATTAATGGCTCAGCATTGCTGGACCATAATGAACTGACATATGTCGATTCACATCTGCATAATGAAGCAGCTGTTGATGCATCCATTCAACAAAGTTATATAAACAAAACACCCTTTATATGCACATGTGTGATTTCGGTCTGCTGGAGATGTTCGAGATCTAAAATTTATTTAATGTTCGAAGTTATATTTTGCCGAATGGTATGGCATTATATTTTGAATATCTGCCGCACATTTATTTTGGGATATTCGTTATCGAATCAAGTGGAATGGTATATATAAACAGAGGCTGGATGGGTAGACAAAAATAATATCGAACGCTAAGCTATTCAAAGGACTATTAGTCGGGAATTACCAAAAAAAAATGGTCCTTTTTTGTTTGGTTACTGCATGCTAATAACGTTTCACAATAACAAAGAAAGAAAACAGTTCATGGGTGTATCAATATATTCCTTAATTGCAATGAGTAGTTATCGCCCTGGACTCAGTACAGATAAAACTTGACGTTCATATTGTATAACACGCAAGGAGTGGTGACGTCTTTGTTTATTCAATTACAACGCTCCGATTGGATAAGGGAGACATCATTTAACCAATCATATAAGACGTTACACAAATCAGCTATTTTTTCGTACAAAAATATGCTGTCGTTTTCATTTCCTAAGAACAAATATTCATCTGCAGATGATACTGCTGTTATCTAATCGTAATGAATAATTATTCAAAATGGATATAAAAGTATTGATTATATTTTTCTTGCGTTAAGGCGATACAAACAGAGTAAGGCATGGAAAATGCGATGTGATTTAAAAACAATACAATTATCACATGAGTTAAAAGTAAACATGTAAAGTATCAGCGGTGGCGATCTTCTTTTTTGATTCACATTAGCGTAAGGTCGTAATTCATTTGACCTCGTTGAAACCAAAACTCAAAAATATCACATATGATGAACGATCGGTCAAATGTTTTTAGATCTTACACTGAAATATGCATTAAATTTTATTTCTCTTTTTCTTTTATTCATAAGAAATATATAGAGGATATTTGTTTATTTCAGTGTAAGAATGTATTTTATTTCATGAGTGTCATAAAAACACATATGTTCACGAGTTAAATTAAATACGATCTTACACTAAAATAAACATTTTTTTTGTTTCTTTTATGCTTATTTTCGGAGTTTTTTTATTTTATTTTTTTTCTTAATTTCCCCCTTTTTGAAAAGGGTGTTATTTACACCGCTTCCCGCGGGGCGAACCTCATGCAAAATTATAGCTGTCAACTTTTCTATTTCCGGTTTGTTGATATAAAGTTCTCTGCTATTTATTCTTATAGTTTATTATTCGCTCGTTTTTTAGTGCAAAGCTTTTATGAACCGTAATCAATGAAGTTTTATAACTGTAAATATGTTCCAATAAATAAAGAAAACACTTTAATTTTAAGCGGGGCATGAATACATAGCCAAATTAATACATTACTTAATTTGGAAGGTCAAATGGGTTAGCAAAACAAATGCGGATAATCGTTGGATTTTAAATATTTTTCTTAGTTTTAGACTGTTTTTCATGATACATGGATATTCAGTCATCTTACTGTCAGACACCAGTCTGCTTCGCTTGAAAATAGGTTTGTTTTCCAGGTAAAGAGTAACTGCCACGTTAGTTTGTTGACAACTTTTGAGGGGTGGGTGGGGTAAAAAAAATATCAGATTATCTGTAAATTGTTGTGTAAACTTTCCGGGAAGCTCGTTTTACGTACAGTTCAAACTACATTTGAACGATGATATAAAACTATATTTATGTTCGAACAGTTGTTTTCGTCTGTAATTTGTTTGGTATGAAAGCAAATGTTCGAATATTCAATCAGCTTTAAGATGCAGAAAACGTTTAAAAACGGGATAAAAGGTAATAAATGGTAAGTTGTTAATTTCCAAATATATAACGTTATTTATTTAAATTTATTAAACATTTCTTTAAATTGTAAACATTTTTTTGCTAACATTTTCTGGCTCAACGTGAAGTGTTCTGTTTGACAAAGGGTTTTAAAAGTGGTTCTGAAAGTTGATAATTTCGCTCCTTATTTTGCAGTGAAAATATCAAATTGTTATTTTCACTGTTGTTATTTCACTGTAAAACCCCATATTTTATCAAAAAGCATGAAAAAAATGGTATTTCGTAAGTGACGTCGTTGATATTGTCCATTGTCATATTCGGTTATATGACGTCGTTTGTTTTACGTATGTGGTCAAAACCATTGTTTTATAATTCGGAGGCGAAAACAATTGTTATAGATGTATGTAAAGTATTATAAGCTAGTCATTTCAGCAGAATGTTCGTGTTAGATAATATTTAACTAAACAAAATAACAGCAGTAAAATAACATGATCCAAAAATCATGATTAAGTGGCTAAAGTAGTATATGTATCCTATCATTGTAAATGACTCTTAAATAAACAAAGTTTTCTTTATTAAGCCTAAACATATAATTCGATATTTAGAATGCTCTTTTAAAATAGCTGTATTTTAAGGATACACATGATAGTTTTTATTTGGAATGACTTATTTTAAATAACTATATGTTCCTTTTTCAGCTATTTTGTGTAAGTATTATCATGCTATTATAAACTTGGAATTTACTATTTCAAAACGGCTGTTTTCCTTGCTCTGCTATTTTTATTCAGTATAACATGCTATATTGCTCCATTGGATGCACATGGACATCTATTTCCCAGGGTCGTAATTGACATCGCGTGCGACTAAAGAGTATCACAGAAAATAGATTGGTTTGATAATATAGAAACAAAAATAATTTTGTTCCATGATTCCCTGAAGACGGAAAATATATTTTAAGAGAACTCGGCTCCGGGTCATAAGAATTGGATTTAGGCAATAAAATGAATTTGCTTAAACCAATAAAACATTCCTTGATGCCCGAGAATTAGGTGGTCTTATACACTAAGACAGTCTTAAAATGCATTCACAAAATGCATTTAAATCACATCTGCAAACAAAACCTCAGTTGTTAAATGCGGAAATAGGAAATTTCGAAAATCCAAGAAACACTATCAAATGCAGCCGAAAATAGTAACGTTTGTAAATATACTAAGTTCAATGATAACTTTTAGACATAGCATAAAACGGTTAAGGGACAATAAAGATATTAACATTAAACACAGTTAACTGTGACCATATATAGAAACATCGGGAAACTAACACATTTATTTGCGTTCCTGAAGAAATCAATTAATACAAACAGGTCACATTAAACTGTGTTCACTTAGAAACATTTGGATATTTCTGCAGATAACAATAAAGCTAACGCAGAACGTGTCAAAAAGTGGTTAGAAATAAGACACGAGTACACAATTTAATTACACCCAAAATATAAACAAAAAAACTAATATAGCACACCTTTAATTTAAGCCCAAAATATAAACAAGAAATCTTACATGGCATACAATTAATTTAAGCCCAAAATATGAACAAAAAAACTAACATAGCACACAGTTAAATTATGCCCAAAGTATAAACAAGAACACTAACTAGCACAAAGTTAAACTAATATAAAAAATAATAAAAGAAAACAAACATATCACACAGCTAGATCAAGCCCAAAATAGAAACAAGATAGCTAACATAGCACACAGTTAAATTAAGCCCAAATAGAAACAAAAACACTAACAGATCACACAGTTAAATTAAGACCAAATTAGAAATAAGAAAGCTTACACATCACACAGTGATTTTAAGACCAAAATAAATAGATGAAAACCAAAGCAGTACGCAGCTGTAGCTCCATAGATAAATACATCTAGACATGCTGTACACAGGTCACACAATTGAAATATACAGACACGTAGAACATAGTAAATTTATTCCAACAATAGAATACATAGAAAATAAAAGCACTTTAACAGTTAATCAAGACCAGAACAGAAACGTCAAGAATTTAAAGCACTACATTTGTACGAGATGAAAAGCTAAGGTACGAGTCCCGTGCAGCATCCCATCACTTGAATCCAAACTGCTTGCAGATCAAGGGCCTTACTTACTGACCTACCAATCCTATACTTCTCATAGCACTTTGATCTGACCTACATGCAGACCAGGTGCAATATCAGCTTAGCTTCCAGTCCGACCTGTCTGCAGACCAGGTGCTCTATAACCTAAGATACCAGCCATGTGCAACTCGAAGTTCCTGGATTAAACTTGATAACATGTCAGGTCTTCTTTCAACTGAGCTAACAGCCCTATGCATACCACATCAAGCTTATCTAACCTAATTGCAGGCCAGATGTTCTACCAACCGTGTTACCAAAACACTAGAAACTTGCATCTCAATAGCTCATCAGTCCAGTTTGTTTAACATCTGCGCTACCATGCCGCAGTAGCTCTGAACAACACCTAGATCTAAACTGCTTGCTTATCAAAAAATTTACCAATTGAGCTACCTTTCCAAAGTAGCTCACATCACTTGGATATAGCCTGCTTGCAGGCCAGGTGTTTTGCAAACTGAGTTACCAGACCATTGCAACTCAGATCACTTACATATATGTAACCTGCTTGAATGTGTTTCGAAAATAATGTTTAACAGAAAATTTACTACCGTCATTTAAACTCATACCACTGGAAAATAATAACACTTTCCCGTATGTCAGTCATACAGTTTTAGCATTTAAAATCTAAAGTCTCTAACTGATCAGATGATATGATTACTGATAAACAATATTTTTATTGACTTTTGAAAATACAAATGTCAGAGTTAAAACACAATTGAACTAGTCTTACTCACAAATTTTCAGAAAATTTGCTACTGTTAGAATTTTATCAATACAGGCTTTGATTCAAAAGCCTGATTTTAAGATCCGGACTCTCTATCGTGATTCATTAGAATGTCTGCCTGTCCCGATATAAAAACAGTTATGCTGCTTGATAAGGGTTCATTTGAGTATTTTTACAAGGTTTCATGGCCTTTAAAAATGTAGATCATTTCGGATTTCAGAGACGCTATTTTGTACTAATCAATCACGACCTTTCCTGTTTATGCTAGACAGGATCCTGAAACCTTTGTAGTTTCAAATTATATTAGAGAAAGAAAGGTAATATTTACATGATATGGCTTTTAAATGTAACAAGAAACGTCCGTAAGACAAGCACGCGTTGACTATAATATATTTTCTAGCAATCTGAACGATCGGAGTACCACATACGACACAGGTGTTGTATGAGACACATACACATTCCATTACATATAGGTCACCGTACTGGAAAAACTCGTTGTCTCGTTTAATCTAAAATTCGAACCACGTCCACAAAAATAATCACAAAAACTGTTTTCGGTCTGGGTCTAGTACTCACTAGAGTGAATAAGGCGGAATTTCCCTAAGTATGAATGTAGAGGACATTTACACCTGTTATCCTATATAGATCATCAAACAGTCAAAACACGCAAAATCGTCCAAACCACCTTCATATTTTGCGATAATCCGGAACTATATTTAGATTGCTTTTCTCCCGTTCACCAGTATTTCTAGCTTGACAGCACATACTAGGTGGTTCTCCACCTTCTTCACTCTAGTGAGTTACATACTCGGCCGGTAATCGGCTTTGTAACAAATATATAGTTCGGTCCCAAAACAACATTTGGTCGGAAATCCGGCCAGAAAATAAAATCCAGCCGGATACGTTTTACATTGGGCCAGAAAAAAATCAACGGCAACTATATTCCTCTGGCTAAACTATATGCTCGGTAGGGTTATATATTTCTCCGACCGAAAACAAAGTATCCGGCCCGAAAATCAATCCCCAGCAGGAAAACTCTTCCAGCCGTCCGGCTGTCCGGATGCCCTTCTTAACACATCTACCATTTGAGGCCTACTTTTTGAGTGCTTTGGATGCGTTAATGGGTTTTCCCTGGCTGGTTACCTATATGAAATTGTAGTCCCCTACCACAGCCAGTAGATGGTACTCCGCCTACTTTATGCTAGTTAATAAAATAGCCTGCTGGACAACGGATCTTTTC
This sequence comes from Mya arenaria, assembly GCF_026914265.1. NCBI lineage: Eukaryota > Metazoa > Mollusca > Bivalvia > Myida > Myidae > Mya > Mya arenaria. The sequence goes on from NC_069135.1 coordinate 55,298,395, forward strand.
GCAATTGTTTGACCGACTTTGTGAATGATTTGAACGAGTAAACGACTGTTCCCAAAGTGGCGACCTGTATGGTGTAGTAGGTGGTATTCTCAACCAGTTTTACTCGTTAATCGAGGTATGATTCATGTTTCGTGACTTTACTGCATAAGGAAACTATATTCAAACAAATGCACATTTCTAGTAATAGGATGCACTAATTATTTGCCAAAAATTGATTATTTGTTCTGTAATTTAGTTGCGAGTTGGTGCATCAATGTATTTACGAACTGTTACTTTGTGGCTCAAACAATTTCGCAGAAACTTTGCCAATTGATGTTTTATATGCAATAAGCTCAACTAATAAAAAACGAATTACAAACAGATGTGTTCTTTGAAACACTTAACCAGATCCTTTAACAGAACACGTATCATGAAAAAGTTATTTTAACGCAAGTTAACGTATCAGATGAATAATTTAGTGGTTGCCTTTAAATAGTAAGGAATCATTAAAAATGATTTCTGGTATTGAGACAGCATATTTATCTTTCAAACTGGTCATTTATTTAAAGTGTTTCTGATGAACTAGCAATACCCGTTCAAATCATAAAAAAGCTTTCACAAAGAATCCAAATTTAATAACACCGCCTTTGTCCTTAAAGATAACAAGCTTATTTCTATATCAGATATCTTAAACTCAGCCCCAAGCAAACAAAAACAGTCAAAAAAGTGACATAACTTAATAATTATTTCTATAAGAGTTATGGGTTTGACGTACATGTGTGCATTGGATTGTATCTTGAAATATGTGGACCAAGTCTCTTTGGAATATCACAAATTGGTATTGAGCGATGCCGAAGTTTAAAGTTTTTGTAGACGACATTTCAGGTCGACAACTCCTAGAGTTTATTTTTATCGAAACACAGACCAGTAAACAGGAGGAAACTAGAGTGAAGACAGATCGAAACTAATATGAATAAGGCTTAAGTAGAAACAACCTTTAAATGCAGTGAATTGCATCAAGAATATTGATCGGTCGCAAACTACCAATCAAATGAAGATTTGCCAAATGAAAGTACTTTATTTTCTAAACAAATAACTGATTATTGAATAATTCAATGGATTAACAGAAATGCTCGTCAAGATGCCTCGACAAGCAGACATCATAACTGTGACTTATTTCATGTCAAACACTATTGTTTTATTATGTCTGAACTTCTTCCAAGAGTGAATGATTATTATTTTTCTTATTTAAAGAAAAGTATCATAAACGAGAAATCGTTTTCACTCCCTGCAGGACGTTCCTAGACAGGCATTGACATTATCAAGATTCACGTAATTACCAGGCCAGTCATAACACCACGTCTGTCTCGTGAATTTCTCAGGCAAAGAACTGTAGATTCATTAAACTATGAGGTTTTCCGATTAAGCTTATATTTTAAATTTTTTAACCCCTGATTACTGTTGAGTCATACATACTCGTTCAACATTGTTGATATATAAAGACAAACATTACATATAATGTCTAAATATAAACTAGAATTTTTAAAATGAGGACTTTATGCTAAAAATTGACAGGTGGAGAAAACTGTGGACATATGTGCCCCGGAGTAATACTTCGTGAAAGATGCACTTGTGCACAATACCATCCATCTATAGTGTTCTGATTTTAATCAATTCCTTCTTGCAAATCACGAGTTCTGCTCTAGAAATAATTTGTTTGGTGAAAAGGAATAATAGGAATATTGACAATAACAGTGTGTCAAAGAACACTATCCATGCTTTGATAAAGAGCGCAGTGGTAAAGGTGTCTGCCTCCCACACAAGAGGTTTTGGGTTCCATCCTAACCAGGGTGAGACTGGTGCAGTGGTAAAGGTGTCTGCCTCCCACACAAGAGGTTTTGGGTCCTATCACCAACAGGTAGAGACTGGTGCAGTGGTAAAGTTGTCTTCCTCCTACCCAATAGATTTTGGGTCCTATCACCAACAGGTAGAGACTGGTGCAGTGGTAAAGGTGTCTGCCTCCCACACAATAGGTTTTGGGTCCTATCACCAACAGGTAGAGACTGGTGCAGTGGTAAAGGTGTCTGCCTCCCACACAAGAGATTTTTGGTCCTATCACCACCAGGTAGAGACTGGTGCAGTGGTAAAGTTGTCTTCCTCCTACCCAAGAGGTTTTGGGTTCCATCCCCACCAGGGTCAGACTGGTGCATTGGTAAAGGTGTCTGCCTCCCGCCCAAGAGGTTTTGGGTTCTATCCTCATTAGGAAGAAACTGATACATTGACAACTGTTTTTAGCGCTTTGCGCTCCTTTTTCAGCATATTTTTCTCTGCTTCCTTTTGTATTGGTTTTTGCTGCCTGTTAATATATGATATACACGTATTGAACGGCTTGTCAACGAATAGTCAAAATTATTACCCTCACTGCCTGCAGATTAATAAACTTTCCGTAAATGGCTAGTCGGCCAAAAGGCCTTATTATTTGCCCTTGTTGGCTGTATATACATAAATCATACATAAATCAATTGAATCGCGTGTCGGTCGATAGTTAAAACTATTTGCCCTTGATGCAGGTAGATACATTATATGTACAGCAACTAAATGCCTTGTTGGTCAGTAGCCAAAACAATTTGTGATGCCTTGTGATATATAAATATACACAACGACGAATTTCTAATTGGCCACCTAGTTTTTTTTTCATATTTTAGGAAAAGTATTCGGAGAAAAATACAAACAACCATTTATAAGGTTAATACGATTTATTCCTTAAACGTAGAACAAAACTTCATTTAAATATGATCACGGGAACAATTTTAACAGAGAGGATTACCATTGAAAGCCTTAAAACAAAAAAAACTGCAAGACTAAATCACGTCGTATTTGATTTTGTTTTAATACTTTGTATGTCCAACTGCTGCGGCAATTACAGCGAGGCACCTTTTCCTCATTGATATAATGTATCTGTGAAGATACTGTTGTGGAATGGCTGCCCAAATCAGATCAATAACACGCGTAAGCACCCTGAGATTTGGTTGCAGCGGCTGGGTACGCGCCTTGCGCTTCAAAAGGTCCCACACGTGCTCGATCGGATTTAAATCCGGACTTTATGCAGGCCATTGGAGTGTTCGCACTTTTTTTGCTACAAACATAACTTGTGTGCTTCTAGCCGCGTGACATAGTGCGTTATCCTGTGCCAACATCATTCCGCGATTGGCACGGATATGATGTAGAAGAACCGGCCGAATGACGTCATTTTTATACCTCATCGCGTTTATGTTTCCTTGAATGGGTACAATTGGAGTTTTCGTGTGCATGGACACTCCAGCGTCCAGCATAATGGAACCACCCCCGAAGTTATCCAATTCTACCAGACAGTTGTCATTCTAACGTAGTGTGATGCGTGTATCATCAACAAATAAAACATTGGCCCAGTCCGCCCTTGTAAATCGCAAATGTCGCCTTGTCCACGATAATCTTGCCTGCGTGTGTCTTGCGTTAAGAATCGGAACCCACAGGGTACGACGGCTCCGCAAGCCGACGGCCCTTAAGCGATTGCGCACTGTCTGTGTGTGGATTGCGCTGTTGTGTCTGCCCACTGTATTACGGGCCGTCGTCGCTGCCGTGGTAAAAAAATCCTGAAGGTGGTCTTTGACAATTTGAATGTCCTGTTGGGGAGTCGTCACTCTTCTTTTGGGGCGTCGTCGGAGATCTGCTACACTTCCGGTTTGTACGAATTTCGCCCAAATAGTTTCAATACTGAAATGTCGCCTATTAAAAAGCCTTGCAACCTGAAAAATAATAAAATCGACTTAGAGTTGATTCAAAAGTGAAAGTTAATAAGATACAATGTATTTCATTGTATGATTGGTCAGTCAGGTATGACACAGGGAATGTATTGTTGACCACCCGTGGTATTGTTTACGACTGTTTTACGTAAATGAAAATCACCTACAGAATAATATAATCTAGTAAAATAATAGTATAATAAACTAGTGTCAATATTTTGCACTTAATAACAAAAAAACCACATATTGCAAGTTTTATAACGACGCGTAACATACCCGTCCAATGGGTGTGCCGGCACGAATCATTCCGACGGCTTAAGCGCGTTCTGCGTTGCTCATTCTCGCCATATTTTAATGTTTTTCATAAAAGACAATCCCAAATGAATTTATTCCCACCATATTCGACAACTACCATGCCGTGCACAAGAAACTCGAGCACATAGTCTATTTTGCACATACCGTTCCGCATGGATGATTTAGTACATGAATAAGTTTTCTTTAAGTAAATCGATAGATTGTTATGTACAATACAAAATTAACCAAAAGTTAGATTTAGTGATTAACAATGTCGCATAGCATCATATTTTATATAATGGCCAGTTAGAAATTCGTCGAATTGTACACTTATTGGACGGCTTGTTAATAGTCAAAACTGTTTGCGCTTCAAGTTCGTAGATCCAAAACATTGAATAAGTTGCAAGTCAATAGTCAAAACTTTTTGTCCATGCTGCCTGCAAATATAAATATATACAAACAAACATTATAATCGATTTTCAAGCATTTATAATTGAGTTTTCACAATATATAGCATAATGAAGAGAGTATTATTAATTTATTTTAATTTACATTAGTTTTATACTTTTTTGAATGTGTACACACATGCTTAGGATTTCTCAAGCACTCTCTATGGGATTCAACCACTCTAACCAGGGGAAAAGTCGAATAAGAAGTCAACAATTGAATGACTGTCTGATTTTGCCGATTGTCAATTAGGTACAGGGGAACAATCTAGGTCAGACTTCATCAATGTTTCTAGCAGCAACATGAAGGTGAAAGCGAAAAAGGCATAAGACAAAGAGGGAGTAATAACCTTACCGCTTCATATCCTCCACTACTTTCCAACGAGGAGCAAGAGTACTTGACGAGCAGCAATCAGAGATCCATTTTTAAATCTGATTAAGGAACAAATCCCAGGAATTGTCTTTCCTTCTGAAGGGCTCGAATATGTTTAACCGAGATGGGTGGAATGCTGCTTATACCTGGCAGTGACTTATCTTTTGTATTGATAATTTAATGTTATTTTAATGCTGTCTACCTAAGCTCAACAACATGTCAAAACATCGTGTCTCTCGTTTCAGGTTAAATTGTGTCATTTTTGGACTCTAGTAGTACAACCTGATAGACAATCATGCACTTGATGCAAAAAACCCTTGAAATTGTGCAAGGATGAACGAAATATATATTGTATGTTTTTAAAGCAAGAAAAATATCAAAAACAAGTTAAGTGACATTTTTAAATACGGTGGTCATGGTTGCTATTTTTAAACGCACACTTATGGTAGGGCACGCAAAGGGCACAGTTGCACCAAGGAATTCTCGACATCTGCTTATTTTCAGCATCAATAATTGGTGGAACTGGCGTTTAGTAGACGCGAAGATGCGGCAACTGATGTGCAAGTGAACAAATGATTGATCTTCAGGAAAAACAATGAGAAATGGACCATATATGCAGTGAAGACTGAAACACTGAGCAATAGCATGAAATGCTACCATAAAGATGATATTAAAACCACTTCATTATTTTTTCTTAAATGAAGTACACAAGTGTATGTATAGCCAAAAGCTTATTATGTTTAAGTGAATATGCCTTCAATTTTACGAGGATAAGGACATTGTGCTATTTAAAGTGCAACGCGACTATGAATTTTTTTTCGAGTTACTGTCTGAAAATTGGTATTCGAATAGAAGAGCATATGCCCAGTTAGGGACTGTTTTTACTCTTTCAATATTCGGAACAGTTTTGAATCTACGAGTTTTCAAAATATGCCACTGACGTCAATTTTGAGACGTCTGTCATATTTTTGCGTTCCAGCTACATTAGCATAGGAAATTACATTACCTTTTGGTTACTTCCATATTTGTGGAGAACGCCATTGTTTAAAATGATTGTTCCTGAGATGAATCAGACGCCGACAAACTCCCCCAATATATTTAGATATAAAAGGCTGCATCTTGTCATATTTCCTTTGTTCTTGATCCAAGGGAGGACATCACAAAGGAAACACAAGAATCGAAATGTCTCTCTATGGTGTGATTTTTTTTGTCATAAAAATTATACCCATCAGTGTTAATGGCTTAGTAATAAACATCAAGTATCATCCAATCATTCATGTTTATAGTTCGCCCATAAGAACCTTATATAGAGCCAGCGTCAATTGAGTGAGAAAAAGCAAATATCAAACTTCAATAAATTAAAGACTGACCTTTTCTTATCTTCATAACCGCAGAAAACACATTACATAATCAAACTTTACTTGCATTAATACACCTGCAATGACAATTTTATTAGGACTGTTATCTCAAACAATCTTAATTCTGATACATAGACTTATCAGGCCCCAATTTCTCAAAACTTTTTAAGTCCCTTATAACAGGATTAAGCTAATCTAACTATTTTTGTAGTTCTATAAAATGTGTTATATTAACTTCTTCAAGAATTTTTAGAAATTATGTTGAAATAATCTGTATAATTATCAGAATAAACCATTTTTCATTTATCAAAATCCATTTTCAGTATGTATTTTGACTAATTGAAATAAGCGACTTAAGCCTGTTAAGCTTAAGAAGTTTCGAGAAATTGGGGCCTGATATATTAATTATTAGATAATACTAAATTGCTGAAAACATAATCATCAAGCAATAACTTTAAATCTGTGCTACAGACTAAATACTAGTAATGTATTACAGCTCTTGTGAATGTTGGAGGTAAATGAAAATATCTTTTTTTAAAAGTGTTTCAAGTACAGTTCACTGTAAAAGTGTATTGGTAGAAATAACTGTTGGAAAATTCGTAAAAAAATCAATAAAATTACACAGTGGATTAAGTTATACATTATCAAGGCATTCATAGATATTTGGCTGTTGTGGTAACTTTCATCAATGAAAGCAAATGTTTCAAAAGCGCCTTGGAATTAACGCCAACGGTCGTCTGTTGCTTTAAAGGCGGAAAAGATGACTAACGCAACAATTTTTTAAGTCTACATTGCCTTGTTGTACTTGTGCACGTTTAATCTCTTGTAAGTATGTATTTAATAGTTTTTATAAGTTGATAATCTGCCTAGTTTTATTATATATTTTTATTATATATTTTATTGAGGATGTTTCCGGTTCAAACTTGCATGGAAGTGTACAAAACAAGTACAAGACTTGGGCCTTTTCAATTATTGTAATATTTTTTTTAAACATTTTGGGAACCAATGGGGTAAAAACCTAACAAATCAGTAAATTAATCAATTATGTTTGTGAAATTTTGGAAATTCAGAGGCTATTTTGGAAGAAAACAGTGTGTGGCCTTTAGGGAAAGAGGCAAGTATCTGCTACGACAAAGAAGAGCATGTATTCTTTGAAAATATTGATGACTTACAACTAAAGTTGGGTTGTCCTGATAAATAATTCAAATGCAAAGTTGTCACAGACATCTCGGATAAAATTTCCTCCGTTACATCTTTTTTATACAACTAGCTCAGTTCAAACAGTTCAAACAGTCTGATTAACTTAGGCTGATCGTTAAGACAGTAATAAGTGGATATCAATCTCTCAGGAGTCTGATTTCTGGGACAAATGGACAAGTTGTTAAGACACAGAGTTGTATAGACACAATCGGAACATTTCAAAAACAGAAATGACCTCGAAAATATTTTGGGTCTTTAAAAAAAGTCCATCATGGCGGCGCCCATACCGAAAACGTTTAATGTGTATTTTAAACAGTTTACAGTCATACTAATGTTTTGGAAGGAGAACATCAAATGCAAAACTAGTTCGTAAAATGTAAGATATAAGTAATACTCTATTGTAGTGTTAAACGTCATTTTTATTACTTATTTTAATTGGCTGCCAGTGAAGTGTATTCTTGCATTAATAATTAAGATCCCCAAGCGTAAAGTCCTTAAGTTTAACTGATATATAGAAATTACTACGCGATCTATTTTGCAGCGTAATAAAATGTTAAGGTTTCTGACATTGTAAACCATTCATAACATAAGATTTTTTCGTTGAGAAATGGTGGAAGTGATCCGAAGTTAACTATGTTTCCCCTATGATATTTAAAGCATGCATTTATCTGGATTTGTGTAAAATGTTTTAGAAGTGTATACTATTTTCATTCATAAACGTTTTGAATAAACAAGACAATCTAGTTTTTGAGAGTAAGTTGCTAAAGACATTTTAAGTGTGTTCTGGAAAAATCTCATCTGGCAAATAAGATCTAACGACCTTTGAGCTCTATTAAAAAAGTTTCTTTAAAGGCTCGAACCTTATAGGTTGATGCCAAAATTGATATATTTATAGTAATTGTTTTTGATGCAATTTTTTTGAAGTTATAATTATTGTTTCTGGTGCATTATTATGTTTCACTCATTTGAATTGGATGATTTAAACAAAAAACATATGATTTGTATATATATACTTTTGTGCCTTTTTTAATTTGGGAATTTGTGGCCACGTAGCTCTAAATGGTATAACAGCATATATAAAGCTTTTAAAATTATCTAAATACGATAAATGTCATTTGGGTCGAATACAAAAAAAATGCATTAAAACTGAAAGAAAAAATGTTCTGCACCAACCTATATTGTGCGCCCTAGAACAGTGAATAATTTATAAAAGCTTCCCCAGTGCTATAACATGTCTTAAATCTTGGATAGAATTTAATTATTCTGTGAGGATGGCATTATAACCTGTTATGGGAATTATTCTAAACGTGTTGTTGGTTTTAATGAGCGCTCATATAGTGTGCTAAATAGTTCATGTGGATTAAATTATTTTGACAATCTAGACTACAAGGATTAGTAAAGACATTTTTGGCATTCTTTATTTTAGGTATAAAAATGTATGCACTACTTCTTTGAAATTACTTTTGTAGAATTTGTTATTAAATAAATGTTGTCGCTGGTGTCCCGTGGTTGTCTCAACAATTTCAAAATAAAAGCGCTGAAAGCGTTAAAAGGCTGTAGGCGCGAGAAGCGTGATTTTACTTTTTTATATTATGTTCACAGGCAAAACAATTTGAGTGGCCTCAAACAGTAACTGATATGTAACTGTAATAACCTAAAAATAGATCATGTAAAAAGATGTATTTTAAATTTTTAATACAATTAGCTAGATTCATAACAGTATGTACGATATATGAACAATGCTTTCATCTCAAGTTTTTTTTTTAATTTGCATCAAGAATATTGATCGGTCGCTTGCTACCAATCAAATAAATATTGGCCAAAAGATAGTACTATATGTTAAATCATTCAATGGATTAACAGAAAACTCTCGCTAATATACCTCAACAAGTTGAAATAATTGGTATGGCAACCGGTCAATAACTGAACAGACATCATTACGGTGACATTAAACCTCACCTATTTAATGTCAAACACTATTGCATTATTATGTCTTAATTTCTTTCAAGAATGTATGAGTATATTTTCCTTATTTCAAGAAAAGTATCATAAACGAAAAACCTTTTACACTCCCTGCTGGATGTTCCTAAACAGGCATTGACATGATCAACATTCATGCAATTACCAGGCCTGTCATAACACGATATCTGCCTCGTGTCATGCTGCCATATCCCGATACGACATTGACCTTCTCAGGCAAATTACTGTAGATTCATTAAACTTAGCGAAGGTTTTCCTATTAGGCTTATATCTTTATTTTTATCACTGATAACTGTTGTGACAAGTGTGAGGTTGTGTACGCATAAACTAGATAAAACCCTAAGTAAACTCCTGTTAAACCGTTCCATGGCGGTTAACCAAACATTTATTGATAAGGCAAAGCACTTGTTTTGTGCGGTAAGGGTGGTACCATGCCCTGAAATATATAGAGTAGAAAGGCTTTTCTTATTTTAGTAGGCTTTTTGTAAGAACGTTTGCTTGGAATGTTTGGAAATCTCGTCAAAGTAACCTTCGGTATAAAATATTTAAAAGTTTTTTAAAACTACATTTTAAAATCCACCCCAAATAATCATTTTTTTTTAAATTATGATAAAACGATTGTCTATGAAGGGTAGGGTTTCAAACTATTTTTCAATGGAATATATTCTCAGTAGTTCACTTATCTATGAGGAAATGAAATTAAATCATTGCAAAATATGTATTTTCCTAATGTTTACAAATTATTTTACAATCGCGAAGAGAATTTTAAAATTCGCGAAATTGAAAAAAAACAAATCAAATAAAACAAAAGCTATGAAAAAGTGATCTCTCGAAATATGAAACATTTACAACAGTATTCAAAAAGAGATACATTTACAGCCATAAATATTGGCTTTATACAATAATGAAAAGCAGGATAATTGTGTGTTCCACTTTATAGTAACATGCCATGTACATATGCAATATATGTGCATATATATAGTTGCTAACGTGCGTAATGCAAAATGTTGATGCAACAAGTTTTAATTTAGTCAAGTGTTGAGCATAAGCATGTTTCTGTAGCTTTTTGCATACATATATTGACACTAAGACTAGTGAACATAACTATATTAGCTTTGCTTCTCGATGTAATATTAATTAAAAACACACGATTGTGGGCTTGGAACCAATTTTGGACCTATTTTGTTCAGGCCAGACCAATTTGAGTAATCTAAGACCTTACATGGCAAAACACCGTCACTCTAGAGGTTTTTTCGAACCTAGATAAAAAATAAACTCTGATATCCAGTTTTTAGTTATTGTTTACCTTTTGCGTTCATTTCAAATCAGTACTTATCTATAATTACACAATATTCCGAAATTAAATAGTGAGTATTCGCGACTTGCTTTTCAGTTTTGACATGGTTCAAAGCAGTAAAAAATGACACTTACCTCACCTAATATATTTGAGACCGTTATTTTTGTTTTCGGCGTAACGAAACTAAAAGGCATAATTACTTTTAGAAAATAATACATCATCATAAATTAATCCTTTAATGTTCTATCTGACATATCTACATTTTCAAACCCGTATGAAACCACTAGGAGGCAAAGCTTTTACCATCATTTCCAGTTTAAATTCTCACAACATTGCTGATATTACCTTTGGAGTATGGTACGACAAAAATGTTGATACATCAATACATCTTTTTTACGGAGGTAGTCCTGGTGCTTGGCCATAACTCACTTTGTTCAAGATATTCATATGTCACTTATTACACATGTTCCAACATACAATATGCGCATGTATAGAAAGGTTCACAACTCTGGCTAATAAAAAATAAAAAAACTAGTTATTCCCCTTGTTGAATAGGCACATTTTTGGACAGACAAAAAGCCAAATGAAGGCTGGTTTTCCGTCTGTAGCGCTGAAAATTGCAACACAGAGTTGTCTTGAAAAAAATATATCTTGAACAAAACGAATACATTCTCGAAGATAAACTTTGTCAAGCGCATGACACATCTTCGAAAGGATTTAACAGAAGTGCTATCTCAGAGTGTATGTCACGGCTCCCACAGCCGACTTTCTATTGATTTGATGGGGGCCCATTCCACTCCTTTTAAAATTTTGACAAATTTTACCCAAGCGTATGGTACAGAACACCTTGCGCGAAGGTAATAATTTAAAGATAAGCAGTTTTGAGTCTTAAATACAATCTAACACTGAAGATGAACGTTTTATTAGAGCCCTGGGACCACATTCTGTCTGAGGCTTAGACTGTAACAGAATAATTTCAGTATGGTTTATTTTGACGAAATATGTGTACACATCTGTAAATGCGTTATGTATAACACATAAATAAAATGACTCAACCAATCAAGCTCTTCTTATAGCGATTTTAACAATGCGATTTAGAGCATCAGTTTTGACTTAACAAAATGGACCAAGGAATGTTATTACAACTGATGTCCAAATAGGCAAAATACAGTAGGCCCGGAGCCATGAGTTCAAACAGTTTCAAGGCCGAGTTCAGTCTCAAAGGCAAAACATCATATCATTATAATTTTTCTTCTTGTGATTAGTAATTCTAATAAGTAATGGCTGAATCTTATAACGGTTTGAAATTGAAAAATTAATGGCATTCATTTATCAAAAGCGAATTAAATAAAGCCAGTCAACTCAATTTAAGTGTTCAATTTAAGTCCTGACTTTGACTTGAGAATGTTCGTAAAAATGAGCCATGTACTTATTAAATGTTTTCCGTGCTTGCTCAAATTCTAGTTTTCTCTGTATTTGTTGAAAAAGTGAAGTTAGAATACAAGTTTAAGCATCCCTGCATGTGTATCAACAAACCTAGTTCGAAGATTGTGACAATATCTCCAAAAAAAATCAAATACACAGATGTGCATAAAATACCTTTAAGCACTGCAATTGAAACATGCATAATATTCTAGCCTTTCTTACAACATTTAATATTCTTAATTTTAATGCATGCATGGTCGTGTGAATCATTTCCAATTTCAACATTTAATTGGAATACAAAATTGAATTCATGACAAATAAGAAAACCCCATTTAAATGCAAAGCACAATGTTTTATTTTTCCAAGACATGAAATTGGCACTTATGAAATTCTACAGAAACATTTCGAAGCTGCAAACAAACAGAAATAGCCAATGATTTCCTGTTAATATATTTCATGTCGCAACTTTCAATTTGATAAAACATGTTTAAAATGTAGTATGTATTTATAATTATTATTCAGAACTTTTAAAGCATAAACTTTTGAATAAACCAAGAAAATAAATATGAGCAAAACGTAGTATCGAAACAAGTAATTATTTCAAATAAAACATACTCGTACAGCATTGTTGATATAGCAAAAACACAGATACAGCGATAAAGATACTGCCTAAAAGTAAGCTAGAAATTGAAAACTGACGACGTTATGCTTAAAATTCGGAAGTGGAGAAAATATTTAAATATGTGCCCCGGGGTATTACTTCTTGCAAGATGCACAAGTGAACATAACAGTGTTCTGATTTTCAATTAATTCCTTCTGGCAGATTACGAGTTCTGCTGTAAATAAAATTTGTATGTTGAATAGGAATACTTAGAATAGTGACAATGACAGTTTGTCGAAGACAACTATCCATGCTTCTTGTTGAGAGTACAATGGTTAAGATGTCTGCATCTCAACAAAGAGGTTTTGAGTCCCATCACGACCAGGGTGAGACTGATGCAGTGGTAAAGTTGTCTACCTCCCACTCGAGAGGTTGTTGGTTCTGTCCACGCCAGGTAGAGAATGATACAATGAGAACTTTAGCCAGGGTTTGGCGCTCCCTTTTCAGCATTTTTTCTATGCTCCCTTTTTTATTGGCTTTTTCTGCCTGTTATATACACTTATTGAACGGCTTGTCGATCACAAGTAAAAACTATTACACTCGCGGCGTGCAGATAAATAAATATACACTAATTGATTACCAGTAAAAATTCAAAACCATTTACCCTTGTTGTCAGCAGATACATTAACATTCTCTCAAATGGCTTGGCTTATAAAGGCCTAACTATTTGCCCTTGCCGCCTGTACAAACACAAATTAAACTTATTGAATGGCTTGCCGGTCAATAGATAAAACTATTTGCACTGGCTGTAGGTAGATAAATAATGTGCACATTGACCGAATGACTTTTCGGTCAATAGTCAAAAAAATATGTGCCGTTGCTGCCTTGTGATATATAAATATACACTTATTGAATGGCTTGTAAGTCAATAGTCTTAAAAGTGTTTGCGCTTGCTGTATAAATATACATTATTTAATGGGTCGCAATATATATGCAAAAAGCTACAGAAACATGCTCAGTGTCAAAACGTTTAAACATAAACCCGGCAAGTCAATATTCATAGCTATACGTCCATGCGACCTGTAAATATATCAATGAACAAAAAGAATCTTGGTCAATAGTCAAATATTTACCAATTGTTTAATAACTGTTTCCATGGCGAGTTGATTTATCACAATATTATTATAACTAATTTGGAAGCATTTTTAATTGAGTTATTTTAAAATGTATTACATAATAAAGAAAGTGTAATCAATTAATTATAATCTGCTTTAGGTTTTAATTTTCTTTGAATATGAACGTACATGCTTCAATTGTCCCAAGCACTCTTAAGGAGATTCAGTATTTAAGAAATCATCAATTGAATGTCTGTCTGATTAAGCCGATTGTGAATTATGGCCAGGGGAACAATCTATGACTTCATCAATTTTTCAAGCAGCAGCACGAAGGTGCAAGCTAAAAGGTATTAGAAGGCATTAGATAGAGAAGGAGTTATAACCTTACCGCTTCCTACCCTCCATAAGTTTCCAACGAGGAACACGAGTACTTGTCGGGCAGCAATCGGAGATCTATTTTCAAATCTGATTAAGGGAATTATCCCAGTGATTGTCTTTTCTTCTGAGGGGCTCAAATATATGCATCAGTGATGGATGAAATGCAGCTAATACCTGGCACTGTCCGATCTTTAGTTTTGATTATTTAATGATATTGTATTGTTGTGTTCTTAAGTTGAGAATATGTATAAACCATCTCCTTGTCTCCCGTTTCAGGATTAATTTTGTCATTTGGACAGTGTAACATGGCAGAAAATCACGCACTTCATGTAAAAAGCTTGAAAATGTGCAAGGATGGATATAATATATATTGGATGTTTTCAAAGCAGCAAAAGTCAAGTGACATCTTACAATATGGCCGTCACGGGTACCATTTTTACACATACACTTTTGGTAGGGCACACAAAGGGCACAGTTGACCACGTCGACAGACGATTTTCTTTGCAGTACCAATATGCGGTGGAGCTGGCGTTAAATAAGTGCGAAGATGCGGCAACTGATGTGCAAGTAAACACATGATTGATATTCAGGGAAAACAATGAGAAGTGGACCTGATATGCAATTAAGACTGACTCACTGGGCAATCGCATGAAATGCTACATTAAAGATAATATTATAAACATTCCATATGCTTTACTAAAATGAAGTACACTATTGTATGTATAGCCCATTGCTTCTTAGGTTTGAGGGAATTTGCCTTTACTTTTACAAGGAAAATAAGCACGGGAAATTTCATTGCCATAAGGCTACTACTGACCTTGGGGAGAACGCCTTAATTTAAAATAAACGGTTCTTAGATTAATCAGATGCCGACAAACTCCCCCACTATATTCAGTAATAAAAGGCTGCATATTGTTATATTTCCTTTGATCTTAATACAAAGGAGGACATCATCAAAGAAACGCAAGAATTTAAATGTCTCCCTATGGTGTGCATATTTTTATCCTCAAAATTATACCCCTCAGTGTAAATGGATTAGTAATAAAAATCAGTTATCATCCAAGAAATCATGCAATAATTGGTGAAACAGGTGAGTAAGCGAGCATCAACTTCAAGAAATTAAAGACTGCTCTCTTTTATCTTCATAACCGTAAAAAACACCTAAAATAATGACATTTTATTTAAGTTGAAACACCTGCTTTGAGAGTTATATTAGCCATAGGGTTTTATCTCAAAAAAGGTTGTTTCGATGATACATAATGGAGTTGATTCGATATTAACTATGAAATTTAAAGCATGTATTTATTTCGATCTGTGTAAATTGTCTTCGAATTGTATATTTATTCCATTTATAGTCGTTTTGATAAATAAGATTTTTTTATTTGAGAGAAGGTAACTGAAGAGATTTTTAGCACGTTCTGGAAAAACGGATTTGGTAAATATCACCAAAGGACCTTTGAGCAATATTTAAAAAGTTCCTTTAAAGGCGCGAACCATATAGGTTGATGCCAACAAGTATTGTTTTTATAATTATTTTATTTGATACACAAATATAATTATGACAGTTATTGATTTTAATGCATTATTATCTTCAACACATTTGAGTTATTTTTTAAAACAAAAAGGATATGCTTTGTATACAGATATTTTTTGCCCTTTTTAATTTGGCGTTTTGTGGCCACGTAGCTATAAATGGATAAACACCACGTATAAAGTCTTTAAAAACTTATGTACACATATCATATGGGTTTTTTTTTCGTTTTAATGATAAATGTCAAGTGAGTCGAAAAAAAAATGATGCATTAAAACTAAAAGAATAAAATGTCATGCTTCAACCTCTCTTGTGCGCCTTAAAACAGCTGACTAGTCTTTATAAAAAAAATCACCAATGCTAGACCATGTCTTAAATCTTGGATAGAATTTAATTATTCTGTGAGGATGACATCAAAACCTGTTATGGGAACTATTCTAAAAGTGTTGCTGGTTTTAATGAGTCTCATATAGTGTGCTATATATTTCATGTTGATTTAATACTTTTGACACTCTAGACTACAAGCATCAATGACAGAAAATATTTTGAGCATTCTTTATTTTGGGTATATCAAATGTTTACATGACTATCTTGAAATTACTTTTGAATGAAATGTTATTTAATTAATGTTGTCGCTGGTTTCTCCTGGTGGTCTCAATAATGTCAAAATTAATGCGCTGAAAGCGTTGAATGGCTGTTAGCGCGAGAAGCGTGATTTTCCATTTTTTATTCTGTGTACAGGCAATAAAAATTGAATACAGATTTTTTTCTGAGTGACCTCGATCTGTTACCAATTGTAGCCTGCCAAATTGATACTTATAAATATGCTCAAAATAAACACTTTGAAAGTTAGTCACAGCAATCATTAATAAAACAAACACTAGTTGATATTGATATATGATCTTTTTTGCAATAGTATCAGTTGGTGTCCTTCAACTCCATATGTATATTAGTCGCCAAAATCAGGCTTCTTCCCGCTTCTCTTTTCGGACATTTTTTTTATCAATTTGTCTCATGAGAATTTTCCAAAACTCCAATGATTTCTTAATCGATTTAGGAATGGATTATGTGTGTCCGTCATTTACCAAGATTTATCAGATAATCTAAAAACATAAGCTGATAATTCTCATATCATTGGAATTGACAAATAAGCATTTTGCATTTTTCAATATTTTTCTTGATTGCTGAACTTCACGTTACTCCAAGGAAAAGTAACTCCAAGGTATTCTTCAAGTCGCAGGTGATTAACTCAATTATTATAACGCTAAATAGTCCCATTCGATAACGTAAACAATATACTGAAATAAATGATTTTCATTCATGTCTTAATTATTCTTTGGAAAATTCGAAAATGAACTTTCAGGACTGGTGATATGTCACTATTTCTCCTTCTTCAAACATTCAGGAAATAAAACATATACAACACTGTTACTGCCGCCATGATGGACTTTCTTAAGACCCATTTTTTTTCCGAGCTGTTGGATGATGGCCGAGGTGCACCGATTGTCACATATAATGGTTGTTACTGTTTAAAGGCAGACAAATTTATTGAAATACAACCTATCAATTTTCGACAACGCAATTCTCACAAAAGTGACATACAATAATAGAGTCACGCGACCTAAACAATTTATAACGGGTTTAAAAGAAATAGATTGTAATTGAGGTCCACAGACTTTCATGAGCGTCGTGGCTGAAGCATACACTAAGCTTTGCCCGACAACAAAACAAGAAAAAATGATGCATATCATCAAGTAGGTGCGATAAAAATAGAAGAAAACATGCATGTAGATCACCAAAAAAGGTTGTTTTTTACTTCAATGATAACATGTAAAGTATACATATGTACGAAAGACATTATTGTTAATGCTTCTGTAATTTGTTTTATGAACATACTTTACTGCAATTAACAAATTGATGAGGGGGGAGGGGGGAATAATGTCACGTAACAGAGTTACGTATAGAATGTGACGTAATACGTTATATTTAAGATATAATTAAGATTTAATTAAATGGATATGTGTCTACATACTGTATGTTTAGTAATGTAGGGCATATTTGATTGTCATTTGAATATGAAAATGGTTGACAGCCGACCTGGTACAAATGTACAAAATGTTAATTACAAAAACGTGTATTGCTTGAGTTGTAAAGCTGTCATATTCAGACCACAAATTAGTATAAGAGAGATGATTTTGGATGTAAAAAGACAGAGAGGGTTAGGCAAGGCAAGGAACGCGGCCTTGGGTCCTTAATGGACGGCAGTTAGGATGCGGGATTACCTTAAATGTCATGCTGTACTTAGACTTGATTATTATACTTAGAAAGAACGTTGAACAATAAAGAACTGACATTCGAACGGTTGTTGTTTAATAACTTAAAGACTTCCAACAGTTTAAGTGAACACTTAGAGAGTTCTGTGGCTGTTACGTCACAATACTATACCTTTTGAGAGAATAATCTGGAATTTATTCTTCTGAATGGCATTTGCAAAACAAACAAGTTAAATGCCATTTTTTCAAAGCTACTTTTATCACTGCGTGTTAAGGGAGATTTCTACGTAGGAGATTGAAAACATATAGGAAATGGTTAAAGTACCATGTTACCTTTATCTAATCGGGGAAAAGATGGTATTTAAAATCAATATTTTAAATAATAATAATATTCAGGGCCGTTATAATTAAAGGCTTCGTTATCAATTCAAGTATTCATTCTTTAAAACATACTGTACTTCTTATTTTATGGTGCAACGTGGAAAATATCAATTGCATTCTTCTGCAATTCATGATCTGGTCCCTATGTAAAATCTATATTTAGGACAATGTCAAATATGGTCGGCGCATTTCGGGTGCCGACTAATGAGGTCAATATCATTAATGTTGAGAGGTCCGCCTACTGCCACCCATCCGATACATACTCCCCATGTCTGAATGGGCGTTCCCAATGTGTCAGTGAGGTTGAAGTCTAAGTCATTTAGTACCTGAAGCGATATCATAATGGTTAAGAAGGGTTCGCTTCGCTCAATCCACCCATTCTTAGTAATTAAGATTGACATGTTATCTAAATATTACTTCAAGTGTAAATAAAAAGTGGATGGAACCATAATTTAGATAATTTTAAATTTTGTATTTAATTTCGTGATGTAAAAAATAGTTTTGGCCCTCCAGTATGCACCATTTGGCTACGAACAAAATACAGGAAACCATTAAACACCACAGACGGATAAAACTTGTTTGAGTTGGGCTTATTATAAGTCGATCGGCTAACCGCAGACAAACATGACCTCACAGTACCAGCCTTAAATACCTCTTCCTTGTTATGTGGAAAAAAGCTAAGGCCCCCAGAGCGTTTTTATTGTTATTGCTTTAGATTGGATAAATTGGACATGACACCTCCTAAAATAGTTGATGTTGCCCAGACTCAAACCCACACGCAAATTATCCAAAACTCTATTTTGGTGTGACATAAATGGGAATCACTCATGTGTTAGACTACTGTTTTCTCGATATTGCATCTGAAAACACATAGACATTGTATTATAATTATTTTACTCTTTCATACCAAAAATGCATGGAACAAAACATTTTAATAATAAAAAAACCTTGAATGTGACCATGCCGGTACAGTCAAGAGGAAGTTAGAAAACTGTTACGAACGGTGTGTTTTAGCTCATTTATTCTCGCACTCGGGCCTTGTTTAAATCATTTAGGTCTTTTAGCATAGTGCACAGACAGAATGTAAACCAAGTTATAGCTAACCTGGGTTTTTTTAACGTGCACCAGTGTATAGCGATTTAACGTCCACCCCTGAAGACGATTAGTATTTTAGTTGTGCGGCAGGGAATTGAACCTGCGACTCCTGGATTGATTGTCAAGTATGTTAGCACTAGACGTTAGATCCGCCATATGCCGCTCGAATCTCTTTAATAAGCTTTCTTGCTGCGCATGGGTGGGCTGTTAAATAACTTGCTTATTTAATACAACCAATTTATTACTAAATGGAAGTTGTTTTCAAAAATATCTGAAATAGTTGGATTTTTTATCTGTTTAAAGTTCCAGTTTGTTTGAGAAATGTTAACTTACTTATCCGTTTTTATATCTTACCTTCTTGACATTTGTTTATCCCTAGTTTGATAAGACAAATGCATTGATCACAATCACAAACATGCCACAGTACCGAAATAATAATCTAACTTTAGTGCGCCCTACGTCATTCCGAAATTTATAAATCACGTGACTTTCTTAATGCAAAACAAATCGGTGTTCCTTTGTATACTAATAATTATCATTATTTAAGTAACAAGTTATTGGTGTAAATATTCTTTTGAACAAAATAGTCATATTTATGCATAACATATTTCTATTGAAAGCTATAATTATATTCAACTAAACAAACGGGAGGTAACAAGACAGCTATTATTGACACATGGAATCGGGGATTTTTCACAAAACAACATTGACATTTTTACATTCGAAAATGATTGCATCACATTTATATTAGAAACGAAAGCTTAATTTTCTTCCTTTGAAATTTCATTAAAAATCTTTCAGTATTTCTCTTGTTATTTTTTAAGTCTAAAACGTCACAAATGGGTCTCTATATTCCCCAAACTTCTTCATTAGTATATTTGCATATAGTGAGTCTATGGTAGAGTTAGGGATTTTGTTGGTATTTCCAATACATTTATTTTCAATTAAGCATCGCGTGAGCCTCCGGGTTTTATCAAACATTCGCTGAGTCTCTATCATTGTTGTAAACGTACTTTCATTTTCCCCTTGTTAATCCTAAGTGGTACTCAGCTCTTAAAGGGATTCGCTCATGTTCTTGGACCAAAAACGTATTCCCATTTATGCACTTGAAAACACTTATTTAATCATTTTTTTTACCCTATGACAGCGAAATTGCAGGGAAAAAACGGTATAAGTTGGGTGCGACCCAACGCCGGTATAGTCTAGAACCCCCCCCCCCCCCAACACACCATTAAAAAAACAACACCTTTAACAACAAGGCCATTAGGACTTAAACAACAGAGATGGATAGTTTGACATTAGAACAAAAAAAATGATAACATCGCGTGATAATGCCAATCAACCATTCACGCAACAGCGAAATCGCTGATAAGTTGTAAACTACGCTAATGAACATTGCTGTAGGTATTTTGAAAATTTCGAAGGTAGTTTAAACACAAGTTAGTGGACAAGATTATATTTTTCCAATGATTAGGCAGTAGGTCTCAAGTATTCCAATACATTTATTCAACTAATTTAAAATCAGAAGTCAGCTTTTATCATATTATAATGAAAAACTGCAGATAAAATATTGGCTGGCCCTAATAGTGGAAAGTTGACAAAATATTAAATAGAGCACTAAATCATAACGATTGTTAGCATGTTCTGAGTGTCTCATCAAACCATTTACTTGCGTAAGTACATTCTCACAAACTTTAACCGTAACATAAAATCGACTGTCATCTATTTGATCGTTTAAAATATATTTTTAAAGTTTCGAAGTTAGTTTTCACATATGTAAACTGTAAAATATACTATAACAATCTCGTATTTTGTTGGATTGATTAATACTTTCATTTCTCCCAAACAACCATGCTAGACATTCTTATCTTGCACACGGGCAAAGATAAAACAAATACCCGTAATGGTTATCGTATTGTAATTACCTCCCTTTTTGAAGGCTGTCGTCTGTAGCAGCATAGACACCTTGTCTGGTGGCAATACTTAGAAAGATAAATAAATACTTCTCGCTTCAAATGTCACCAGAAAAAAATTCACGCACCTTTCAAGAAATAATGTTTCATTCTCCTCAGAACATAATCAGTATCTCTGTGCGCATATCCATGACAACCACGAAATATCACATGCCCATACGCATTTTTTCACTACGCACAAAAGAGTTCCAGCAAAAAATACGTTTTTACTTAATTTTGTTTAACTAAGGTGGGACAAAAAAAGCATCTACCATACCCGCTCGTGTAAAATAACTATATCAAACAATCATGGTTAATTAGCTTTAGTATACATGCATCCCATAATTAGAAAGAACTCTAAAAACAACAATGTTTTCCTTACTCAGCATAAACATGTCATTCTATATTAAAAATTCTCTTTTTAAGATCAGTTTTTCATGATTAACATGAAATAATTACATTATTTGGAATGAATTATTTCAAAATAGCAATGTGTTCCTTTTTCTTAGCTATTTTGTTCCAGAATAATATATGCTATTCTAAACTTGATATGAATTATTTCAAAATGGCTGTTTTCCTTGCTCAGCTCTTTCGTTTCAATATAATATGCTATGTTGCTTCAATGGATGCACATGAACATCTATTTCCCAGGGTCGTAATTGACATCGCGTGCGAATAAAGAGTATCACAGAAAATAGATTGGTTTGATAATGTAGAAAGATAATAATTTTGCTCCATGGTTCCCTTAAGACAGCAGGAATATTTAAAAGAAAACTCGGCTCCGGGTCATAGGAGCTTGTTTGAGGCAATAAAATAACTTTGGTTAAACCAATAAAAGATTCCTCTATGCCCCAAAATTAAGTGTTCTTACACATTAAGACAGTCTTAAAATGCATGCAGGCAATGCATTTAAATCACTTCTGCAGAAAAAACTTCCGCTATTAAATGCGGAAATAGGAAATCTCTAAAATCCAAAAAACACTATCAAATGCAGCCGAAAATAGAAACGTTTTGAAACTAAGTTTAATTATAAATTTTATGAATTGCATTTAACGGTTAATGGACAATAAAGGCCCTACCATTAAACACTGTCAACTGTGACCAAAAATAAAACCATCGGGAAACTCAGTTATTTGCGTTCCTAAACAAATCAATTATTTTGCATAGGTCATATTAAACTGTGTTCACTTAAAACATACCGATACTTCTACAGATTACAGTTAAACTAACGCAGAATGTGTCAAGAAGTGGTTAGAAATAAGGCACGAGTTCACAATTTAATTAAGCCCAAAAAAGAAACAAGATAAGTAACATAGTACACGGTTTATTAAGCCCAAATAGAAACAAAATAAGTACCAACTGTTTTACTAATTTTGCTACCAATACACTTTGATCCAACTTGCATCGCAATAGACTTGGATCAACTTTGCTTGCAGTCCAGGTCATCTATCAGCTGCGCTACCAAGCCTCTGTCGCTCTGAACATCACATAGAACATAACTGCTTGCTGATAAATGGACTTACCAATTGAGCAAGCAGATCTGTACAGCTCACTTCACTTGGATATAACCTGCTTGCTGGCCAGGTGGTCTACAAAATGAGTTACCAGAATACTGCATCTCAAATCAAGAAGTATGTACCCTGCTTGCAGGCCATGTGTTCTACGAACTGAATTTTCAAACCTTGCAGCTCACAGCTTTTGGTTATTTGCATTTTACTTCAATGTGTTTCTCATTTGCGTTATGAAATATACAACTTACTACCATCATTGTAACTCTAACTCCTACCGCTGGAAACAAATCGCACTTTCCCGAATGTTAGCCATACAGAATCAACATTTAAAATCGAATGATTTAATTACTGAAATATTTTTACTGACTATTGAAAAAAATAATGTAATGTAATGTAATGTAATGTAATGTGTTCATGAAGAAACACAATTGTTTCAGCCTGACTCACACATTATTAGAAAATTGGCCCAAGTTAGAAGTTTTTCAATATAAACTTTGGTTAAAAGACTGATGTTAAAATCCGAACTCTCTATAGTGATTCCTTAGAATGTCTCCATATCCAGATATAGAAAAAATATTCCACTTGATAAGGCTTCCTTGGGGTATTTATATTAGCTTTCATGGCCTTTAAAATGTAGATAATTGCAGATTTCAGAGAGGCCATATTTGTACTAATGAATTTTACCAGACAGGATCCCGAAACCTATGTAGTTTCAAACAATATTAGAGAGAGAAAGGTTATATTTGCATCATATGGCGGTAAAATATAATAAAAGACGTTCGTAAGACAAGCGCGTTGACAAGGATATATTTACTTGCAATATGAACAATCGGAGTACCACTTACGGCACAGGTGTTGTAGGAGACACATACAAATTCCATCATATATAGGTCACCGAACTGGAAAAACTCGTTGTCTCGTTAAATCCAAAATTCGAAGCACTTCCACAAAAATAATCACAAAACCTGTTTTGGACTGGGTCTATTTCTTATATTTGAAGTAGGCGGAATTTTTTGTAAGAATGTAGGGGACATAAACATCTGTCATCCTAAACAGATGTTCATACAGGCAAAACATGCAAACTCGTTAAAACCACATTCAAAATTTACGATAAATCGAGGCAATATTTGGATGTGCTTTTCATGAGTTCATGAGTATTTCCAGCTCGGCGACACATACTAAGCGGCTCTCCGCTACTTCACCTTTGTGGGTTGCAGACTCAGCCGGTAACGACTTTGTTAAAAGGTTCGGGCCAAAATACAACACCTCGTCGGAAATCTTATACGTCCGGATTCAACGCAATGAAATCCAGCCGGCCAGTAACAAAATCAGCGGCAAATATCCCTCTGGCTATAAAATATGTTCGATAGGGTTATATATTTCTTCGGCCGGAAAAAATATACCCCGCAAATCATTCTCCGGCGGGAAAACTCTTCGGCTGTCCGGCTGTCCGGCTATCCGGATGCCAGACTAATATAACGCATCTACCATTTTTGGCATACTTTTAGATCGCTTTACACGCGTTAATGAACATTACCTGGCTGGTTAACTATATGGAATGGTAGTTGGACAAGTCCCCTACCAAAAGTAGTAAGTGGTACACCGCCTACTTTATTCTAGTGAATACAGTTGTTTTACAGACTTTGCGAGTGATATGAACGAGTGAACGACTTTACCCAAAGTGGTGACCTAAATGGTATGGTAGGTGCACGTGTCGTTTAAGGTGTTATTCTGAACCAGTTTTGCTCGTTAAGCGAGAAAGTTTTCCTGTTTCGTGACTTTACTGCATAAGGAAACGTTATTTATTCAAATCAACAAGGGATGCTCTCACACATTGCCATGAACAATTGCGTGATTGTTGGACGTATGGTTACTTTATACTTTTAAGAGTTTTAGGTATATGGTAGAATATTTATCTTTCAAATCAAATAAAATACTAATGCCAAACACCCATATTAATATCACCACCTATGACTATAAAAAAGTGACATAACTAAATAATAATTTAAAACAGTAACAGTATTAGGCCTTGCTGTACATGTTCCCATTGTATTGTATCTTGCAATCTGTGTACCAAGTCTCATTTAGATATCGTTGATTAATATTGAGTTATTGCCAAGTTGAAGTCTTTGTTGAGGACTTTTGAAATTGGCAATACCTTCATTTTATTTCGTCGACAAACAGACCAAGTGTAACTAAATATTTATTGCTAAATGATTGTTGGGTCCTGCTGTACATGTTCGCATTGCAATATGTGTACCAATCTCATATTAATATTGTAAAATGATATTGAGGTATTGCCAAGTGTAGACGACATTTGAGGTCGCAATTCCTTGACTTTATTTCTTCGAAAAACAGACCCGTCAACAGGAGCAAACCAGTGTGAAGAAAGATTGAAACTTATATGAATCAGGCTTAAGGCTAAACAACGTTTGTAATATAGTTTATTGCATCAAGAATATTGATCGGTCGCTAGCTACCAATCAGACAAAGATTTGCCCAATGGTAGCACTATATTTTGGAAACAAATAACATATTGTTGCATTATTCATGGATTAACAGAAACCTCTCGCCAAGATGCCTTGAAATAATTGCTATGGCAACCGGTCAATAGCTGAACAGAAATCATTACCGTGACATTACAACTCATCTATTTCATGTCATACACTATTGCATTTTTATGTCTAAACTTCTTCCAAGATTGCATGGTCATTATTTTCTTATTTGAAGAACAGTATCATCAACGACAATCCTTTTTCACTCCCGGCAGGACGTTCCAAGAATGGCATTGACATTATCAAGATTCACGTAATTACCAGGCCTGTCATAACACCACGTCTGTCTCGTGTCATGCTGCCATATCCAGATACCACATTGAATTTCTCAGGCAAAGTGCTGTAGATTCACTTAGCCAAGTAAGCTCCTGTTAGACCGTTACAAGGCGGCTAACCAAACATTTATTGATAAGGCAAAACACTTGTTTTGTGCGGTTAGGGTGGTACCATTCCCAAAAACATATAGAGTAGAAAGGGTTTTCTTATTCTAGCAGGCTTTTTGTAAGAACGTTTGCTTGCAATGTTTGGAAATCTTGTCAAAGTATCCTTCGGTAAAAATATTTAAAGTCTTTTTTAAACTTCATTTTAAAATCCAAACAAAAAAAATCAAAAACAAATTAAATATTTCGATAAACGATACTGTAGGACGGGTAGGGTTCCAAACTATTTTGATGCATTTGTTGACTGAAGTGTTCTTTCGTGTGCCTCTCGTTAGATGTTTGATAGGCCTTAACCTTAACCTGTGCCTTAAAACAAGGCTCTTGTTTAATTTTTTGACCATTAGGCTTGTCACTGTAAGTTTCAATGGACTATTTATATTCTCAGTAGTTCACGAATCTATCAAGAATTGAAATTAAATCATTGCAAAATATAATATTTCCCAATTTATCGGTCTGGACCTATTTTGTTCACGCCAGACCAATTTGAGTAATCTTAGACCCTACATTGCAAGACCCCTTCATTCTAGAGGTGCGATATCCATTTTTTTAATTATTGTTCACCCTTTGCGTTCATTTAAAATCAGAACTTATTTATAATTACACAATGTTCCGAAATGAAATGGTGAGTATTCGCGCCTTTCTGTAGCTTTTTTCATATATATTGCTACAAAAAAAATGTCACTTACCTCACCTGCATATTTGAGACAGAATATTTGTGTTTTCGGCGTAACGAAACTAAAAGGTCTTGCTGATATAACCTTTGGAGTATGATACGACAAAAAATGTTGATACATAAAAACATTTGTTTTACGGAGGCAGTTCTGGTGTTGTAGAAAATACATTAAAGCTTGGCCACAATTCAGCTTTTTCAAGATTCATATTCATATGACACTTATTACACATGTTCCAACATACAATATGCGCATGTATAGAAAGATTGGAAAAACTCTGGCTAATAAAAATTCAAAAGCGAGTTATTCCTCTTGTTGAATGGGCACATTTGTGAACAGACAAAAACCCAGACGAAGGCTGGTTTTCCATCTGTGGTGCTGATAAATGCAACACAGAGTTATCTAGAAAAAATATATCTTTAAGAAAACGAATACATTCTCGAATATAAACTTTGTCAATCGAATGACATATCTAAAGGATTTAACAGAAGTGCTATCTCAGAATGTATGACACTGGCACACACGGTCGACTTTCTATTGATTTGTTAGGAGCCCATTTACCTCCTTTTAATATTTTGACAAATTTTACCCAAGCATTGGGCACAGAACACCTTGCGCGAAGATAAATATTTGAAGATAAGCAGTTTAGAGTCTTAAACACAAACTAAGACTGAAGACAAACGTTTAATACAAGCCGCCCTGGGACCACATTCTGTCTGAGACTTAGACTGTAACAGAATGTTTTCGATATGGTTTATTTTGACGAAATATGTGTAAACATCTGTAAAATATGTTCTGTATAATACATTAATAAATGATTTAACCCAATCAAGCTCTTTTTATAACAATTTTAACAAAGCAATTAAGAGCATCAGTTTTGTCGAAACAACATGGAACAAGGACTGATATGGCAACTGATGTCAAAATTGGCAAAACATATCATTGTAATATTTTTTCTTGAGATGAGTAATTCTTATAAGTAATGACTGAATTTTATTACTGTTTGAAAATGAACAATCAATGGCATTTATTTATGTAAAACGAATTCATTAAAGTCAATCTTTCAAAACTGAATTAAAACTATTTTTTCTGAGCCTGAGTCTAGACTTCGACATGAGAATGTTCGTAAACATGAGCCATGCACTTGTAAAATGCTTTCCGTGCTTGCTGAAATTCTAGTTTTATTCTGGGCTTGGTGAAAAGGTTCATTTAGCATACACGTTTAAACATTCCTGCATGTGTATCAACAAGCCTAACACGATTATTGTGACAATATCTCGTAAATTTCATCAAATACACAGATGCGCATAAAATACCTTTGAGCACAGCAATTAAAACATGCATAATATCCTTACCTTTCTTACAGCCTATAATCATCTTCATTTTAATGCATGCATGGTCGTGCAAATCATTTTCAATTTCAACATATGTAATTGGAATATAAAACAAATAAATTAATTGAAAATTAGAAAACCTCATTTAAATGCAAATTACAATGTTTTAGTTTTTCCAAGACCTGAAATTGGCACTTATTGAAACTGTAATAAAATTCTACAGAAAGCTTTTGAAGCTGCAATCAATGCAAGAAATTTCCAATGATTTAATGAAAATAAATATGCGCAAAAAGTAGTATCAAAACAAGTACTATTAATTATTTCAAATCGAACATACTCGTACAGCATTGTTGATATACTTGATATAGCAAAGACACAGATACAGCGATACAAATACTGCCTAAAATTTAACTAGAACTTGAACTAGAACTATTGACTTTATGCTTAAAAATTGACAAGTGCAGAAAAATGTGGAAATATATGCTAAGGAGAAATACTCCTTGCAAGATGCACAAGTGAGCATTACCATCCGTCTTAATTATTCTGATTTTCCATCAATTCCTTCTGGCAGATCCCGAGTAATGCTCTAAACACAATTTATTTGGTGAATAAGAATAATTAGAATAATGACAATAACTGTTTGTCGAAGACAATCATCCATGCATTTTGTCGGGAGTACAGTGTTTAAGAAGTCTGCCTTTCACCAAAGAGGTTTTAGGTCCCATCTCTACCAGAGTAAGAATTGCGCACCGGTAAAGGTGTCAGCAGTCAATACTGCTTGCATATACAAAACATTGAATGGGTTGCAAATCAATGGTCATAACTATTTGTCCGTGCTACTTAAGTGTATGCATAATTTTAATGAATAGTTGATAGGTACAAAAAAAATCATACGAAAATGTTAAGCAATACAAATATGATAGGAATTGTCCAAAAACTTCCGAACACCCCTCGTACATTCTTTAAATATGTACATACATGCTTAAGATTTCTCAAGCACTCTTAAGTGCATAAATCCTCTCTAACCAGAGGAAAAGTCGAACAAGCAATCAACAATTGAATGACTCTCTGATTAGGCCAATTGTCAATTAAGGCCAAGGGAACAATGTAGGTCATACTTCATCAATTGTTTATAGCAGCAACACGAGGATGAAAGCGAAAAGATAAAAAATGCATGAGGTAAAGAAAGAGTTATAACATTACCGCTTCCAATCCTCCGTTAGTTTTCAATGAGGAATAAGAGTACTTGACGGGCAGAAATCAGAGATCAATTTTCAAATCTGATTTATGGAAATATCCCAGAGATTGTCTTTTATTCTGAGGGACTCAAACATTTGTATCAGTAATGGTTGGTATGCGACCAATACCTGGAACTTTACTAACTTTTATATTGATTATTTAATGCTATTGTAATATATCAAAACCATCTCCTTGTCTCCCTCTTTCGGGTTTAAATGTGTCATTTAAACTCTAGTTGTGAAACTTGGTAGAAAATCATGCACTTAATGAAAAACACTTGAAAATGTGCAAGGATGGACATAATATATATTGGATGTTTTTAAAGCAAACAAAAGTTAAATGACATTTTTTAATACGGTTGTCATGGTTGCTATTTTTAAATGTAGACTTATAGTAGGACACAAAAAGGGCACCACAATAAGTAGTGGAGCTGGCGTTTCGTAGGCGCGAAGATGCAGCAACTGTTGTGCAAGTAAACAAATTATTGATCTTCAGGAAAAACTGAGAAATGGACCTGATATGCATTGATGGCTAAATCACTAAGCAATAGCATGACATGCTAACAGAAAGATGATATTTCTAATATTCCATATATTTTCTTAAATAAAGTACACTATTGTATCTATAGCCCAACATCTAGGGCAATGTACCTTATAATTTACGAGGAAAAATAGCTTTGGAAATTACATAACCTGAACGCTACATCTTCATTTGGGGAGAACGCTTTTGTATAAAATGAAAATTTCTGAGACGAATCAGATGCCACCAAACTTTCCCAATAAAGAGAGTAATAAAAGGCTTCATATTGTCATATTTCCTTTGATCTCAAAATAGGGGAGTACATCACCAAAGAAAGGCAAGAATCAAGACGTCTTCCTGGGGTCTCAACATGTTCATCTTCAAATAAATACCCATCAGTGTAAATGGATTACTAATCTCGTTAAAATCATATCGTGACGTCCACCTAATTTCAGAACGTAATTTACATAACATAACGTCGTGAAGCGTGTATTTGGGATCTGGGTTTAGATACAAAACAAGAAATTGCTATTGATAAAAATCATTTTGAAATTACGAAATGTTAAGATTGATTACTTTTTTCTTTTTCAGCGAGAGCTTTTCATGATGAAGGAATTGTGTTCTCTAATAGTTCATTCCCTCCCTTTAATATATCACATCATAACAGTAGTGTCATTATAGTGTTATTAAAATATCTAATCGTTGCAAAAATTATTTAATTGGTAAATCAATATAATTGAGACATAGAAATAATCACGATGTTAAGATCTCAAATGTATTAAGACTTCTTTGCATCTTAATAATGATTGGCTTCATTTAGAATACCTCTGCTATCTTTTATCGTAAAAACAAATTTCGATGTATGCCTAAACATCAGTAGAACTAGTTAGTAAAATGTTACATACAAATAATAATTAATTGCAGTGTTTTAACGTGTATTTTGTATTATTATTTTTAATCTGATTGCCAGTGAAGTGTTTTATTGCATAAATAATTAAGATCCCAATGAGTAAAGTCGTTAATTTTATCTGATTCTTGCGACGTAGTTAGATGTTAAGGTTTCTGACATTGTTAACTGTTCATAACATAAATTGTTTTCGATTAGAAATTGCGGGGGTGTTCCGAATGTGAGGTCTTACCTTAAAGTAAACTATGATATTGTAAGCATGCATTTTTCTCGACTTGTGTAAATTGTTCTAGAATTGTATAATAATTCCATTTATAGGAGTTTTGAATAAACAAGATATACCTTGGTTAAAAGAGTTAGTTACTCAAGAATTATAAGTGTGTTCTGGAAAAATCTCATTTGGCAAATAAGATATAAGGAAATTTGGTCAACATAAAAAATTGTCTTTAAAGGCGCGAACAATATAGATTGATGCCTAAAATATTAATGTTTTTAATTATTTTCTTTAATATAAAAATATTATTATGATACTTAATGATTTAAATGCAGTATTATGTTCAACTCATTTTAATCAATGATTAAAACAAAAAAGCATTTGATACAGATACTTTTTGCGCTTTTCCAAGTATATTAATTTGTGACCACGTAGCCATTAATGGGAAATATGAATGCATAACAAAACGCTGAACGCTTCTTCGTGTTTTGATGATAGATGTCAAGAGAGTTAAAAGAATAATGCATTAAAAATGTTCTGCCTCAGCCTATTCTGTGCGCCTTAAAACAGTTAACAAATTATAAAAGCTTCACCAGTGCTATAACATGTGTTGAATCTTGGATAATTAATTATTCTGTGAGGATGACAGTATAACCTGTTGTGGAAATCATTTTAAAAGTGTTGCTGGTTATAATGAGTGCTCATATAGTGTGCTATATATTTCATGTTGATTTAATAATTTTGACACTCTAGACTACAAGCATCAATGACAGAAAATATTTTGAGCATTCTTTGTTTTAGGTATTACAAATGTTTACATGACTATCTTGAAATTACTTTTGAAAGTAATGGTATGAAATAAATGTTGTCGCTGGTTTCTCTTGGTGGTCTCAATAATTTTAAAATAAATACGCTGAAAGCGTTGAAAGCCTGTAAGCCCAAGAACAGTGATTTTACATTTTTTATATTCTGTTCACAGCCAAAACAAATTGAGTGGCCTCCAACTGTAACCCATCTGTACCTGTCGAAACCTAAAACTAGATCATGTAAATTGTTTTATTTTTAATAATATTAGCTAGTTTCTAACAATAACTAATAAACCTATAAGTATGTACGATGTATGAACATTGCTTTCATCTCGCAAAACTTTGCTAGTGTCCAATTATTTATATGGAACCCGATATTAGCTGAAGACGTTTTGACTAGTAATGTCACTTCATTAAATAACCGCATTTTCATTTTCTACGTAATTATCTATAAGTTTGTATTCACCTCGGTTCCTCAGCGTGATTATTTTTTTCAAAAACGATCGGCTTGCTTTCAAATTAACATTGCAATGGTATGAACGCATTAAAATAAATTGGTATTTTAATTCGCACAATTTCAAATTGCAAATAAACATTTTTCCAATTGTGTAATACCAGTGCATTAATTCCTTTTACCAGTTTATGTCAAAGAGTAGATCTTGCGATACTAGATTCGATTTGCGATACTTACGGTTGTAACTACAGCTTCCAAAAAGTAACCATGTCAAACTGATACTTGTAAATATGCACGAAATAAATACTATGAAAGTAAGTCATAGCAATTGTTTATTAAAGAAATGCTAGTAGATTTTGACTCATGAATCTCCCCCAAAACTGCTGTTGTATTATTTTGTGTTCTAAAGATAAAAACATTAATTATGTAGTATGTTTTGGTTATTTATTTCCGAGCTGTTGGATAATGTTCGACGTGTTCCGATTGTCACACTTAATGTTTATTTACTGTTTGAAGGCAGACAAATTTATTGAAACACAACCTATCAATTCTCGGCAACGCAATTCTCACAAAAGTGACTGACAATAATAGAGTCACGCGACCTAAACAATTTTAACGGGAATGGGACGCGTTGGTTATAATCGAGGTCCACAGACGTTCATGAGCGTTTTGGCTTAAGCATACACTTAGCTTTGCCTGACAACAAAACAAAAACATAATGATGCATAGTATCAAGTCGGTGCGATAAAAATACAAGATAAACGTGCATGTAGATCACCAAAACATGTTATCTACTTCAATGATAACATGTAAAGTATACATATGTTCGAAAGACATTATTGTTGATGCTACTGTAATTTGTTTTTTATGAACAAACTTTACCGCAATAAGTAAATTAATAGGAGGAAGAAAACAACTGTACCGTGGAATTTGTTCTTTCGGATGATATTTTCAAAACAAACAATTATTCGAGTTATTAATCTGGCATTAAGCCACAATTTAAACAAAATGGTTTGCGGTTACCATACCCATAATTTTGGTAATTGGTAATCAGGTGTTTGATTTCATTATTTAAAAAAAATATAGTCCATTGGCTACGAACGCCTCTCTGAACAAAATACCGTCCAAACTTTGTTTGAGTTGAGCTAATTAAACAGTGTCGATCGGGTAACCGCAGACAAAAATGGCGTTATATTAAGAGTCTCAAATATCTCATACCAGTTATGTAGAAAAGAATTCTAAGGCCCCCAGAGTGTTTTTATTGTTGCTGCTTTAAACTGGATAAATTGAACATGACACCTCCTAAAGTAATTGATGTTGCCCAGACTCTAACCCACATGCAAAATATCCAAAAATTCATTTTGGTGTGACCTTAAACGGAATCACTCACGTTGTTTTAGACCAGTGTTTTCACGATATTGTATCTGAAAACACATATTTTATAATTATTTTACTCTTAAATACCGAAAATGCATGGAACAATACGATTAAATCATAAAAAACCTGGATGTGGTCATGCCGCTACAGTCAAGAAGAAATTAGAAAACTGACATCAAAAGCGCTTTCCCACAAGAACTGATACATAACTCAATGGATAAATTAACCTTTAAACCTTCTGTTGAATCCGTTATGAACACTTTTTAAAATCCTTGATTTCAAAGACACGTTTGAACGCATTTCAACATTTGTTAAAGGGTTCCAGTCATCAGTATCTTAGTTTTAACACTCCTAATCATTTGCCACTCCATATAAAGTAATAAAAAATGTAAAACGTGCATTTAACACACAATGAACGATCAGTAACAGTTTATGTTAATTTTTGGTATGTTGAATAATTAAGCCGGCATGCCGGGCGTAATGTTTAGTGTAATAGTGTGTGTTTTAGCTCATTTATTCTCGCACTCGGGCCTTGCCCTTTCGGCGAGTGCTTCGATAAGATTGTAGGATTTTTGAGCATAGTGCACAGACAGAATGTAACCCTAGTTATGGCTACCCTGGTTTTTTAACGTGCACCAGTGTATAGCACTGTCACACGGGACCCCCAATTAACTTACAGCCCGGAAGACGATTAGTATTTTTAGGGGTGCGGCAGGGAATCGAACCTGCGACCCCTTGATTGACAGTCAAGTATGTTACCACTAAACGTTGGATCCGCCATGTGCTGCTCGAATGCCTTTTATAAGCCTTCTTGGTGCGCATAGGTGGGCTTTTCAGTAACTCTCTTATTAAATACATGTACAACCAATTTATGACTAAATGGAAGTTGTTTTCAAAAATAAATGAAATAGTTGGATTTTCTATCTGTTTAAAGATCCAGTATGTTTTAGAAATGTTAACTTACTTATTCGTTTGTATATCTTTCCTTCTTGACATTTGTTAACCCCAAGTTTGATGAAAACAGATGCATTAATCGCAATCACAATCATGCCACAGTCCTGAAATAATAATCTTATTTTAGTGCGCACTACGTCAATCCGAAATTTCCATATCACGTGACTTTCTTAATGCAAAAAATCTCTGTTCCTTTGGAATCCTAATGATTATCATTATTTTAGTAACAAGTTATTGATTTAAATATTCTTTTAAAAAAATAATAATATTTACGCATAACATATTTCGATTTAAAGCTATAATTATATTCAAGTGAAGAAAAGGGAGGTTATAAGACAGCAAGTATTGACACATGGAATCGGCGATTTTTCACAAAACAACATTGACATTTTTACATTCGCATCACATTTAAATAAAAAACAAAAACTTTCTTCCTTTGAAATTTCATTTGAAAATTTCAGTATTTATTTATTTATTTTTCAAGTCTAAAACGTCAAAAATGAGTCTGCTCAGGTACTTTTGGCAAAGTGCTATGTTCCCCAAACTTCTTTATTAGCATATTTGCGTAGAGTGAGTGAGTGGTAGAGTTAGGGATTTCGTCGGTATCGGATAACGTTTGTTTTTAATTATGCATCGTGTGGACCTCCGGGTTTTATCAGATATTAGCTGAGTCTCTACCATAGTTATAAACGTACTTACATTTTTCCGTATTAAATACTAAGCCCCTAAAGGTTCCGCTCATATTTTTCGACCAAAAAAGTTTTCCCGTTAAGTATCTAAAAACACTTAATTAATCATTTTTGTACTCTATGACAGCGAAATTGCAAGAAAAAAAAGGTATAGGTGGGGTGCGAACAAACGCCGGTATAATCTAGAACCCCCCCCCCTCCCAAAAAAACAACACCTTTAACAACAAAAGTCCATAAGGACTTAAACAACAGAGGTGGATAGTTTGACATTAAAACAAAAAAAAATATTATCGCGTGATAATGACAATCAACCATTCACGCAACAGCGAAATCGCTGAAAAGTTGTAAGCTAAGCTAATGAAAGTTGCTGTAGGTATTTGAAAATTTCGAAGCTAGTTTGACACAAGTTAGTGGTCAACATTATAATTTCCAATGATCAGGCAGTAGTTCTCAAGTCTTCCAATACATTAATTCCACTAAATCAGAATTCAGCTTTTATCATTTTTTATAATGAAAAGCGATAGATAAAATATTGGCAGTGCCCAGTTAGTGAAAAGTAAACAAAATATTACATGGACCACTAAAATCATAACGATTGTAAGCATGTACTGAGTGTCTCATCTATCCATTTATTTGTGTTAGTATATACACAAACTTTAACCAAAACATGAACTCGCCGTCGCCTTTTTTATCGTTTTAAAGATAGTTTCAAAGTTAGTTTTTACACACGTAAAATTAAAATATACCATAACATTCCCATATTTTGTTGGATTGATTATTACTTTCATTTCTCCCAATTGATGAAATTCAGCTGAAGAAGGCTTTTCCAATACCTAATTTGAGAAAAAGCTTCGAAACATATTAATTATTCAGAACGACCCCTCTGTGCTAATTTGACAACTAAACAGCCAATACAATGACAATGTTTTATAGTAAATAAATTATTTATGGAAGAGCATTGTTGGACCCTGATAAACTGACATATGTCGGTCCACATCTGCATAATGAAGCAGCATTTGATGCATCCATTCTACAAAGGTATATAAACAAAACACCCAATATACGCGTATGTGTGATTTTGGTCTGCTGGAGATGTTCCCGTTCTAAAATTCACATAGCGTTCGAAGTTTTATACTGTCGAATGGTATGGGATTATATTTTAAATATCTGCCGCACCTTTATTTTGGTATAATCGTTATCGATTTTAATCAAGTGGAATGGTATATTTTAGCAGAGGCTGTAGGGTAGACAAAATTTAATCTCGAACACTTAGCTATTTTAAGGGTTTTAACTATTTATTTACCAAATAAATGGACCTTATTGTGTGTTCATGCATACTTATAATCTATCACAATAATACAGAAAGAAGCAATCCATGGGTGGTACGATATATTCCTTAATTGCTTTGAGTTGTTATTCTCTAGACTTAAATAGCAGCACTAAAATAATAATATCAAACAATTATGATTAATTATGAATAAGTGGCTTAATCATTATATGTATCCCATAATGAGAAAGAACACTATAATGACCAATGTTTTTTTTATTATTCAGCCTAAACATGTTATTCTATATTTAGAATGCTCTTTTAATGCTCCTGTTTATTTCAGGATAAACATGATATATATTATTTAGAATGACCTATTTTGCAATAAAAAATGAGTTCCTTTTTCACAGCTATTTTGTTCAAGCATAAATATGCTATTCTAAACTTGGAATGAACTATTTCAAAATTACTGTTTCCCTTACTCAGCTATTTTTTCAGTATGATATGCTATATTGCTTCAATGGACGCACATGAACATCTATTTCCCAGGGTCGTAATTGAAATCGCCTGCGACTAAAGAGTATCACAGAAAATAGACTGGTTTGATAATA
Source organism: Mya arenaria (assembly GCF_026914265.1). Classification (NCBI taxonomy): domain Eukaryota; kingdom Metazoa; phylum Mollusca; class Bivalvia; order Myida; family Myidae; genus Mya; species Mya arenaria. The sequence goes on from NC_069135.1 coordinate 55,335,403, forward strand.
TAGAAACATAAAAAATTGTTCCATGATTCCCTGAAGACGGAAGGAATATTTTAGGAGAACTCGGCTCCGGGTCATAAGAGTTTGATTCAGGCAATAAAATAATTTGGTTAATAAACCAATGAAAGATTCCTCTTTGGCCGAAAATTAAGTGGTGTTTTACAGTAAGACCGTCTTAAAATGCATGCAGAAAATGCATTTAAATCACATCTTCAGATAAACCCTTAGCTGTTAAATGCGGAAATTGGAAATCTCGAAAATCCAAGAAACACTATCAAATGCAGCCGAAAATAGAAACATTTGAAAATCAACTATGTTTAATGATAACTTTTAGACATTGCATTAAACGGTTAAGGGATGAAAATCCTAACATTAAACTAAGTTCATTGGGACCAAAAATAGAAACATCCGGAAACTAACGCAATTATTTGCGTTCATAAAGAAATCAATTATAAAGTACAGGTAACATTAAACTGTGCTCACTTAGAAACATATGGATACTTCTGCAAAATACAGTTAAGCTTACGCAGAACGTGTCAACAAGTGGTCAGTAATAAGACACGAGTTTACAATTTAAGAAAAAAAAACAAGATAAGTAACATAGCACACAGTTTATTTAGTTCAAAATAGAAAAAAAATACAATGCACACAGCTTATTAAGCCCAAATTTTAAACAAGAAAAAAACCATATCACACAGTTTGATTAAGCCCGAAGTAGCAGTGCTCGGTTTAATTAAGCCAAATATAAAGACGAAAACTAAATCAGTACACAGTTGAAGCTCAAACAATCGATACATCTAGACACGCAGTACATATGTCACAAAATAGAAACATCCGAACCCGCAGTACAAAGTAAAGTTATGCCAATAATAGAAAAAAGAAAACAATTAAACTAGTTAAATTAATACCATAGCAGAAAGATCAATACTTTAAAGCACTGCACGTGAACGAGACAAAAACAAATCTTGAGCCGAACACACATTTGTACGTCGAAGCATATATATACAATATGGTATGAGGGTGAAATCATTGTGTTCATAAGTGTGCTCATATCACTTAGATGTATCCTGCGTGTAGGTCATTAACTAAGCTATGAGTCCCGTTCAGCTACCCCACACTTGAATCTAAAATAATTGCATATCAAGGGCCTAACCAGTTAAGCTGCCAGTCCAATACATCTCATAGCTCTTTGACCTGCCCTGCTTGCATACCAGGTGCTCTTTCAGCTAAGCTTCCAGTCCCATGCAGCTCATACCAATTGGATCAGACCTGCCTGTAGGCCAGGTGTTCCATCAGCTGAGCTACCAGTCACGTGCAGCCAAAAGTACATGAATTACAACTGCTAACATGTCTTGTGTTCAATCAACTGAGCTAACAGTCTTGTGCAGATCTTTTTTTCTTACCTGTTTGCTGACCTGTAATGCGTTCAGTAGGCCGAGCGTGTTGTTTTGTATCTCTGCTGCAACCCAGCGCATACAGTGCAAGCGGGGAACCAAACAGAAAACGTTCGTCGCAAACGCGTTTACTGAACGCATGGCAGGCGTTCTACCAACTGCGCTACCAGATTGTAAAGCTAATAACACTAAACTGCATGCAGGCCAGGTGATCTAACAACTAAGCTACCAGACACCTGAAGCTTACATCACTTGGACCAAACGTGATTGCATATCAGGTTCGCTCTCAGCCGAGCTAATAGTCATGTGCAGTTTATAGCACGTGGGTCTAACCTACATGCAGGCCAGGAGATTGTGCTACCAATACACTGGGATCAAACCTGCAGCTTTTTATACTTGGATCAAACCTGCTGGTAGATCAGACACTCTTTTAGCTGATATACTAGTGTCGTAATGCGTACAGCACGTGGATATTAATGCTTGCCGAACAAAGGCCTTACGAACGGAGCTTAAAGTTCCGTGAAGCTTAAAGCACTGGAAACTAATCTGCTTGCAAGACATGTATTTAATCAACTGTACTACCAGTAACGTGCAGATCACATTACTCGGATCAAACGTGCTTCCAAGCCATGTGTTCTTTTGGCTGAGTTACCAGTCCCGTGCAGCTTTTAGCACTTGGATCAAATCCGCATGCAGATCTGGTGTTCTACCGACTGAGCAACAAGTACCGTGCAACTTACATCACTTACAACACTTGGATCAGACCTGATTAAACCTAGCGATGTGTTCTACCAACTGAAATACAAGATCCATCCAACTACAAAAACTTGGATCAAACCTGATGACAGGCCAAGTGTTCAACCGACTGAGTAACTAGACGCGTGCAGATAATAGCACTTGGCTTCAACACTAGGGTCTAACCTTCTTTCAGGCCACTGTGCTACAAATTCACCTGGATCCTACTTCCATCTCAATACACTTGGATCAAATTTTCTTGCAGTCAAGTTCATCTATCAGCTGCTCTACCAGGCCTTTGTAGCTCTGAACAACACCTAGATCTAAACTGCTTGATGATCAATGGTCTTACCATTTGAGCTACCAGACCCGTGCAGTTTACATCGCTATGATATAACCTACTTGCTGGCCAGGTGTTCTTCCAACTGAGTTACCAGACAACTGCAATTCAATCACTTACTTTAATGTTACCTGCATTTATGCCAGGTGTTTTACCAACTGAGTAACCAGACATTGCAGCTCAAATCACCTGGATGTTTGTATCCTGCCTCAATGTGTTCGTTGTGATAATCACACTTGCCGTACATATGTTTATGTTAAAACACAATTCTACTAGTCTACTGTTACACACATTCAAAACAATCGCTCAAAGTAAATTTATCAATACACGCGTCGGTTCAAAACCCAGATTTTAAATCTATAGAGATTCCTTAGAATGTCTCCAATTCTCGATATAGAAACAGATATGATGCTTAATAAAGGTTCCTTTGAGTATTTATACAAGGTTTCATGACCTTTTAAAATGTAGATCATTTCGAATTTCCGAAACGCCGTATCTGTACTTACCAATCACGGCCTTTCCTATATATACCAGCCAGGAGCATGAAACCTTTGTAGTTTCAAACAATATTAGAAATAGAAGGTAATATTTGCATCATATGGCTATTGAATATAACAAGAGACGCGTGTCAGACAAACGCGCGCTGTCTATGATATATTTAATAGCAATCTGAACAATCAGAGTAACTCTTACCAAACAGGTGTTGTAGGAGACACCTACACATTCCATCACATATAGGCCACCGTACTGAAAAAAAAACTCGTTAACTCGTTTAAACCACTTCCAAAACTCGAACCACTTCCACAACAATCATCACAAAAACTGTTTTCGGGCTGGGTTGAGCACTCACTAGAGTGAAGAAGGCGGAGGTGCTCTTAGAAGGAGTTGTAGGGGACACATACACCCACCATCCCATAAAGGTCATCATACGGGCACAATACGCTAACTCGTTAAAACCACATTCACATGCAATAATTCTGGGCTATATTTGGATGTGCTTTAAATGTGTTCAAAAGTTTTTCCAGTTTGGTGACACATACTGGGTGGTTCTCCGCCTACTCCACTCTAGTAAGTACCAGACTTGGCAGGTAAACGGCTTGGAAATAAATAAATAGTTGGGGCCAAAAAACAATCCGGATGTTTTAAGTTTATACCTCCGGCCAGAAAATAAAATCCAGCCAAATAAAATATACCAAAGGCCAGGAAAAAATATTCCGCCGAATAACATATTCCTCTGGCAATACAACAAATATTCTGTAAAATTATATATTCCTTCGTCCGGAAAAAAAATATCCGGCCCGAAAATCCTTCTTCGTCCGGTAAACTCTTCTAGCTGCCCGGCTGACCGGCAAAATTAACGCATTGACCACTTGGGGCCTACTTTTCTTTCTTTTTTCGGATGCTTTAATGAGTTTTACTGGCTGGTTACCTATATGGAATGGTAGTCGGGCAAGTCCACAACCACAGCTAGCAGATATTGCCTGTGTCAAGATGGAGATGTCTGAAATGTTCTCGTGTTGTTTGTGGCTGTATTTGTTGACTGACTGGATATTTCTGTGACTAGTGATCTGCATTATCTGGTTGGCGAAACATTGTTATCAGAAAGTTTTCGAAAAGGATGCTTTCTGGCACTATGATTCGTTAGCCATTTGTCTCCCGGAAGTCCTAAAGCTTCATTATTGAGGTAAGGTTTTGTTGGCGTTTAAACCATTTCGTTTACAAATAATGCGGACGGATATCTAGGTCGCGTGTGTTAAGTCTAGCCAATAGAAATATCTGATATGTTATCTTACACATGTGTGAGATAAAAATATCCGTAATGGGTTTATTACACGGAAAACAAGGGTAAGCATGTGATAAAAGCATATCTGGTGCTGGAGTCTACTGAATGCTTATTCAATGTATCATGGCGATGTCCTCACACTTGTTCCATCATTTATCAGTAATAACTAAATTTAAATATATAAGCCTCATCAGGTCAAGTTGTTCCATCTATTAGTGTATTTATAAAAAATCTTGGATAAGGTAGTTGTTACAAATTGTCAAAAAATTATTTTACAAAAGTTTCGTTTCAAAGTCTAAATTTTATAATAGTCAGCTTCCCTCGAGACCATTCTATAACCTCCTCTTGAAAACAACAAAATCAATTATTTTCAGTATTATTTTTAGGGAAGTCTCAGAGAAGAACTTGGGAAACTGATTAACATAATAGCATGAACTTGCTGCATAAGCAAATCATATCAAGCTAACAACATGCTTGACAAAAAAGGAGCTTGGTCGACTGGCATAGGAAAAACTGAGATAAAATCTCCTTCTGGGGGAAACTCAGAAAACTCTGCCTGTTTCTCATTCAGATTTACAGGATTTGTGAACATATGTGGTTAAATGGAAGAAAAGAAAATACAAACTCAAGGAAATCGTATGAAAATATCTAAGACCAAAACTTTAATCATGGTTCACAAATGATTTTGGTAAGACTACGATATAAATCAAACATGTATAAACATATGGTTGCATTATGGTGACATCGACAGGGAAAATGAGTCGCGCTGAGGAAAATGAGTTCGCGCAATTCTTGCCAGGAGTTGGTCGTGTACATGTCCGCAGTAAGATGGGCTTACTTTGCAGCCTTTGCTGCATCTTGGGCGGCTTTCATGACTCGAATTAACTCAACCAGCTCCTGCAACAGAACACTAACTTTGAATAAGTAATTTTAACGCAAGTCTTGTTACTTTACACTATTAGGGATCCTTAAAAATGGTGTAAGGTATTGCAGCAGAATACTTGTGTTTGGTCATTTATTAAACATATTTGTGATTAACAAGCAATACCCGTTCGAATCATAAAATACACATTTTACCAAGCATCCACATTTAACATCACCGCCCATATCTCTAAAATGACAATCTTATTTGTATAACAGATACCTTAAACCAAGCCCAAAGCAAAAAAAGTCAACAAAGTTGCTTAACTTAATAGTTATTACAACAAGAGTAATACGCCTTGCTGTACATGTTCGCATTGTATTGTATCTTGCAATCTGTTTCATTTAAATATTGTAAATTGATGTTGAATTATTGCCAAGTGCAGACGACATTTGAGGCCGACAATTTCTTAAATTTATTCCTTCGAAAACAGACCAGTCAACACATCCAAACCAGTGTGAAGACATATTTAAACTTATATGAATCAGGCTTCAGTAGAAAAACCTTTGTTATGTAGTGAATTGCATCAAGAATATTGATCGGTCGCTACCCGTCAAATAAGTAATGATTTGTATAATAATAGAAATATATTTTGTAAACAAATAACACATTGTTGAATTATCCGATGGATTAACAGAAAACTCTCACCAAGATGCCACAACAAGTTGAAATAATTGCTATGGCAACCGGCCAATGGCTTAACAGACATCATTAACGTGACATTATACCTCACCTATTTTATGTCAAACACTATAGCATTATTATGTCTAAACTTCTTCCAAGATTGTATTTTGGTCTTATTTCAAGAAAAAAATCATCAACGAGAAACCTTTTTCAATCCCTGCTGGACGTTCCTAGACAGGCATTGACATTATCAACATTCATGTAATTACCAGGCCTGTCATAACACTACGTCTGTCTCATGTCATGCTGCCATATCCAGATACCACATTGAATTTCTCAGGCAGTAGCTGTAGATTCATTAAACTTAGCGAAGATTTTCCTATTAGGCTTATATCTTTATTTTTTCAGTCACTGATAACTGTTGAGACAAGTGTGAGGTTGTGTACGCATAAACTATGTATAAAGCCCAAGTAAGCTCCTGTTAGACCGTTACAAGGCGGCTAGCCAAACATTTATTGATAAGGCAAAGCACTTGTTTTGTGCGGTCTGGTGGTACCATGCCCAAAAACATATAGAGTAGAAAGGCTTTTCTTATTTTAGCAGGCTTTTTGTAAGAACGTTTGCTTAGATTGTTTGAAAATCTTGTCAAAGTATCCTTCGTAAAAATATTAAAAGTTTTTTTAAACTACATTTTAAAATCCAAACAAACATAATCAAAAACAAATTAAAAATTTCGATGAACGATAGTGTAGGACCGTGTGTCTTAAAACAGGGCCCGTGTTTCATTGTTTGACCATTGGGCATATCCCTGTAATTTTCAAAGGATTGTATACATTCACAATAGTTCACAATAGTTCACGAATCTATCAAGACATGAAATAAAATCATTGCAAAAATATTTATTTTCCCGAATATTTGGAGAATTATAAACTAGAATAAACTCAATTAAAAAAGACTACAAAAAAGTGATCGCACGAAATATGAAACATTTACAACAGTATATAGGAAAAGGAAATATATACATTTCTTAACAGCCTTTAATATTGGCTTTATACAATAATGGCTAGCATGAGATCTTTGTGTTCCACTTTATAGTGATCATGTCATGTACATATGCATTGTTTGTATATATATATAGTTGATTTGTTGCTTACGTGCGTGATGGAAGATGTCGATGCAGCAAGTTTTAATTTAGTCTTTAGTGTTGACACTAAGACTAGTGAACAGAACTACTTTAGCTTTGCTACTCGATGTAATATTAATTAATAACGTGCGAGAGTGGGCTTGGAACCAACGGTTTCTAAAAAGTTACAATTTACCGGTCTGGACCTTTTTTGTTCACGCCAGTCCAATTTGAGTAATCTTAGAACATACATCGTCAAACACCTTTCTCTAAAGGGGTTTTTCGAACCTAGATAAAATATAAACTCTGATATCCAATTTTTAGTTATTGTTCACCTTTTGCGTTCATTACAATAAAAATCGGTACTTATTTATAATTATACAATGTTCCGAAATGAAATGGTGAGTATTCGAGTCTTGCTTTCCAGTTTTGACATGGTTCAAAACATAACAAAAATGACACTTACCTCACCTAGTATATTTGAGACCGCTGCCTGAAACAGAATAGTTTTGTTTTCGGCGTTACGAAACTAAAAGGCATAAATTGCTTTAAGAAAACAATACATCATCATAAATTAATCCTTTAATGATATATCATGTATACACTTTCAAACCCTTATGAGACCACCAAGAGACAAAGCTTTTACCATCATTTCTTACAAAATTGCTGATATAACCTATGATACGACAAAAATGTTGAAACTTTAATATATCTGTTTTTACCGAGGAATTCCTGGTGTTGAAGAAAATACATTTAAGCTTGGCCATAACTCAACTTGTTCAAGATTTTCATATGAAACTTATTACACATGTTTCAACATACAATATGCGCATGTATAGGAAGGTTGGAACAACACTGGCTAATGAAACATAAAAAGGCGAGTTATTCCCCTTGTTGTATTGGCACATTTTTGGACAGACAAAAGACCAGATGAGGGCTGGTTGTCTTGAAAAAAATACATCTTTAACAAAGCGAATACATTCTCGAAGATAAAAAAATTCATGCGCATGACACATCTTCTAAAGGATTTACCAGAAATGCTATCTCAGAGTGTATGACACTGGCACACACGGCCGACTTTCTGTTGTTTTGTTGGGAGCATTTTCTCCTCCTTTTAAAATGTTGACAAATTTTATCATAGCGTAGGGTACAGAACACCATGCCCGAAGATAATAATTTGAAGATAAGCAGTTTTGCTTTTTGAAACTCAAACTAACACTGAAGACGAACGTTTTGACCACAATCTGTTTGAGACTTAGACTATAACAGAATATTTTCAATATAGTTTATTTTGTACACATCTGTAAAATGTGTTCTGTATAACACATTAATAAAATGATTTAAAAGAATCAAGCTCTTCTTATAACGATTCTTACCATGCAATTAAGAGCATCAGTTTTGACTAAACAATATGTACCAATGATTGATATGACAACTGATGTCCAAATTGGCCAAACACAGTAAGCCCGGAGTCATGAGTTCAGTCTCAAGGCCGAAATCAGTATCAAATGCAAAACTTTATATCGTTGTAATTTTTCTTCTTGTGATGAGAAATTTTGATAAGTAATTGCTGAATTTCATTATTGTTTGATATTGAACAATTAATAACATTATTTTTGCATTTTCATTCAAACCAATATTTCAAACCTTAATTAAAACTGTTTTTTCTGAGCCTGAATCCAGACTTTGACTCGAAAAATATTCGTAATAATGAGCCATGTACTTGTAAAATTGTTTCCCTGCTTACACAAATTCTAGTTTTCTCTGGCCTTGTTGAAACAGTTTATTTAGCTTACAAGTGACGATTACAGTTTGTCGAGGACAAACATCCATGCTTTTTGTCGGGAGTACAGTGGTTAAGATGTCTGCCTCTCACCAAAGAGGTTATAGGGACCCATTCCTACCAGGGTATCCGTGTCAATATACAATACAAGATTCAGTCAATAGTTCAAATTTTACTATTGTTTCCATCACATGTTATTTTATCACAATATCATTATATTTTATTTTGAAGCATTTTTTAACTCCGTATTTACAATGTATTACAAAATAAAGAGAGCGTGATTTATTCAAGACATTTTAATCTGCTTAAGTTTTAATACATTCTATAGCTATAAACGTATATGCTTTATTTCTGAAACACTCTTAAAAAGATTCAGGCTCTCCCTTACCAGAGGAAAAAATTGAACGACTGCCTGAATATGCCGGATGTCAGTTGAAAGAATAAGTGTATGCATAATTTGAATGAAAAGATGACACAAAAATGTCAAGAAATAAAAATATGATAGAAAATGTCCAAAAACTTTCCGAACGCCCTAGCACATTCTTTAAATGTGTGCATAAATGCTTAAGATTTCTCATGCACTCTGATGAGCATAAAGCCTCTCCAACCAGAGGAAACTTCGAAAATGAAATCAACAATTGAATGACTGTCGATTGTCAATTAGGGCCAAGGGAACAATCTAGGTCAGACTTCATCAATTTTTATAGCAGCAACACGAGAGTGAGAGCGAAACAATTGAAAAAATGGCATAAGACATAGAAAGAGTTATAACCGTACCGCTTCCAATCCTCCATTTGTTTCCAACGAGGAACAAGAGTACTTGACAAGCAGCAATCACAGATCAATTTTCAAATCTGATTTAGGGAAATATCTCAGAGATTGTCTTTTATTTTGAGTGGCTCAAATATTTGTATCAGCAATGGGTGGAATGCGGCTAATACCTGGCACTGTCCTAATATTGTATTGATTATTTAATGATATTGATATGTTGTATACTTAAGCTCAAAGAAATATATCTTAACCATCTCCTTGTCTCCCTCTTTCAAAGCAAAACAGTCAAGTAAAATTTCAAATATGGCCGTCATAGATGACATGTTTACATATACACTTATGGTAGGGCACATAAAGTGCACAGTTGCACGAGAAATTGTCGACAGACGATTTGCTGTGCTGCGCCAATAAGTGGTGGAGCTGGTGTTTAGCAGGCGCGAAGATTCGGTAACCGATTTGCAAGTAAACAAATGATTGATCTTCAGGATAGAAAATGAGGAACATTCCATGATATGCAGTGAATATTGCATCACTGAGCAATGTAATGAAATGCCACCGAAATATGATACTATACGCATTCCATAGTTATTACTGAAATGAAGTACATTTTTTCATGTATTACACAATGCTTCTTAAGTTGAAGGGAATATGCCTTCAATTTTACGAGGAAAATAAGCATGGAAACTTACATTACTTTAAGGCTTCTTCCACATTTGTGGAGAACGCCTTTGTTTAGAATGGACGTTCCGGAGAAAAATCAGATGCCGACAAACTCCCCAATTATATTCAGTTATAAAAGGCTGAATATTGTCTTATTTCCCTTGATCTTTATCAAAGGGATGACTCATCAAAGGAACATACAATAATCGAAATGTCTGCCTACGGTGTGAATGTATTTATAATCAAAATTATACCCATCAGCTTAAATGGATTAGTAATAAACATCAAGTAATCATGCTTAATTTTTCGCCCATTAGGACCTTATATAGAACCAGCGTCAACTGAGTGTAAAAAGGTGAGCAAGCAAACATCAACTTCTATAAATTAAAGACTGCTCCTTTCTTATCTTCATAACCGTAAAAAACACCTAAAATGATCACTTTTAATTTCATTGAAACACCCGCTCATAATGCGTTGTTAACAATCTTAATTCGGATACTGAGGCTAATCTGATACATCAATTATGAGATAATACTCAATGGCTAAACACATAATCACAAACAATATACTTTAAATCTGTGTAACTGGCTCAAACCAGTAATATATTACAGATTTTGATAATGTTGGAGGTATATGAAAAAATATTTTTAAAGGCTTTTACAGTACAGTTCAATTTTCTTAGGTTTTGGTAGAAATAACTGTTGGAGTATAGATAATACATCAATCAAATAACACAGTGGATAAAATTATATAGTATCAAGATATTTAGTAATATTTGGCTGTTGTAGTAACTTTCCGGCTGTCTATTGTTTTAGTCGAGAAATATGCAATATATTATTTAAACCAGCATTACGTTGTTGTACATGTGTATGTTTTACCTCAAGCGACATGTGTAATGTGTATGCGTGTGCAATGTGTATGGCTATATGTTAAATGTGTGGGTATTGTCTCTGGCAACATCTTTAATGTGTATGTTTTGTCTCTGGCAACATGTGTAATGTGCAGATATTTTCTCTGACAATATGTGTAATGGTATGTATTGTCTATGGTAACATATGTAATATGTTCTGTCCCTGGCAACATATATACCAAGTTTCATTTGAATGGCCAAGGTTAAACACAGGTTGCACGCAAACACGGCCACAAAAGTTGAAACCAATGATATGACAAAACCTTCTTCTTTTTTTGAAAAACTGCCAAACTCAAAAGTTATCTATGTAATTGGATTGAAAACACAACAAGAGACAATTTGAAATGAACTCTGAAATGATGCAAAACAATTGGAAATATCTCTTTTTCCTCATGGGACTTATTGCGGCGGACGAGATAAACAATATTTCAGAAAAAATGAAAATTATCCATAACCAACTTTTACAATCATTTGACCATAGTTACACATGACGTAATTTAACTCCGAAACGCATCTGCAATTTTATTGTAAACTCTTCCTTTTTCAGTTGGGTATTTTTGCGGAATTATAAGAAATCTTTTTGATAGACTTTGTAAGATGATAAAAGTTGTATCAACTACTTTTTTATACATTTTATTGAGTATAATGTCTGGTTCTGACTTGTTGGAACTGTAAAAACAAGATATATACCAGGGTATGTGTATCAGCTATTGTAATACATTTTTAATTATTTTGGGATAAAATGTAGTAAAATCCTAATAAATCATATTCATCAATTATTTTTTGTGAGATTTTGGAAATTTCAGATGTTCTATTTTGGAGGAAAACAGCGTATGGCCTTTGGAGAAAGAATCGGATATCGAATACGGCAAAGAAGGGCATGTATTCTTCCAAAATATTCATGACTTACATCAAAAGTTGTGGTGTCCTGAAAAATAATTCAATTGCAAAGTTGTCGCAGAGGTAAAAGGTAATCTCGGGTAAAATTGGCTCAATTATGTCTTTTTTTATACAATTAGTTCAGTTCAAACAGTTCAAACAGTCTGATTCAGCTAGGTGAATTGCTAAGACAGCAATAAGTGGATATAAATCACACTGGGACAAATAGACAAGTTGTTAAGACACAGATTTGTATAAACACAATTGGAACACTATAAAACGGATAAGAGCCCGGAAATAGTTCGTGTCTTTAAAAATAGTCCATCAAAGCGGCGTCCAAACTGAAAACATTGAATGAGTATTTTAAACCGTTAGGAAACATATTTATGTTTTAGGAAAGAGACAATTAAAATTGTGTTTCTTAAGTTTGAATGTTATATTTAATAGTTAAGACAAGAATTAATATAATTCATTACAAAACCTAGATTATGTTAACGCATTAGTCTACTTAGCGGAATTATACGGAGAACACGCAAATTTCTTGAATTGATATCCCCTGCCTGATTAGGAAAAAGTAGATGGAATGGTAATCAAGAGTTGATGAACTATTTCAAGTGAAACATGCAATACGACTGCAGAGTGAATGGCGCTTATGAACGTTGAATGTGACCTTTTTTGCCTGGGCATACATACTTATACACTTATTGAACGGCTTGTCGGTCAATAGTCAAAAATATTTGTCCATGCTACCTGCAGAAACCCAAATATACATTTATTAAATGTTTTTTCGGTCAATAGTCAGAGATTTACCTTTGTTTATAATCTATTTACATGGAATGTTGGTTTATTAACCAATATTAAAACTTTTTTGATAGTATATTGTCACAATGTATTACATAATTAAGAGCGTACACATGGCATTTGAGCACTATCAAGGGAACACAGACTCTCTAATTGTCAAAGAAAATTCAAACAAGAAATCAACATTTGACTGATTTTCTGATTTTGCCGATAGTCAATTAGGGCCAAGGGATCAATCTCGGTCGACTCTATCAATTTTTCTAGCAGCACCACGAGGGTTAAAAGGAAAGGGTTTTAAGTGACATACGTAAAAGAAGGTGTTACATCCTTACCGCTTCCGCCCCCTGCAATAGTTTCCAATGAGGAACAAGAATAGCTGACGAGCAGTAATCAGAGATCCATTCTTAAATCTGATTAAAGAGAAATATTCAAGAGATTGTAATTTCTTCTCAGAGTCTCAACTATTTGTATCAATAATGGTTGTTATGCAGCGAATCCATTGGACTGTCCTTATAACAGGATTATTTCCCTTTGAATACATCATTTGCTCTCTATTTGGAAACTTTATTAGGGATCCATTTCTAATGTGATTGAAGGGAACTCTCAGAGATTGTTATTTCTTCTCAGGGGCTCAAATACTAGTATCAGTGTGTTTTATACAGCTAATGTATGACAACTTAATGCAATGTAAGAACATATACAACTCCCTTTAAATAAAATCTGTGAGGAAAGCATTAAAACTTCTGGTATTTAGCTTATGGAGATGTCTGTGACATGGTTTTAAAATCAGAATTATGGAGTGCAATACTAAAGTAACCTATATATAGTATTTTATAGAATGCAATATGGCAACGAACATTTCATAATACATTGAATTTTGTTAGACATATACATGTGTGTATACGTTTGTATGTGTATGGCAAAATCAAATTTTAGGAAAACGAGGAATTGTTATTGTGCATTAAACTTAAATCAATAGGATGGTATTGTTTTCAAACTCTATGTGAACAATCAATGAGAAAATATAAATATGATGAAAAACTTAGTATCCAAGGCACAGAGTGATGCATTAATTTCCTACAGTGAAAGCCCCGCGATGCGTCGAGTTCCTTTCTTAATATTGGCAATCAGAAATTAATGCCACATATTTTTTGTATTAGTTTAAAAAAGTAACAGCCTTAAATTATCGTAACTATACCAAGAAGGGACGTAACTGAAAAATTATCTAGTTATGTATCTCATGTTTAAAGTTTCAATCACTATTAACTTAAGTTATTGGGCAGAATCTATTTTACTAACAGCTACTTTGATTTCGATTCCCCCTTAAAAAAGAAATCCCAAACTATCTTTTTACATAAACTAACTACACGGCAACTTTCATCACTATCCATCAATTCTTACTTAATGTATTGGATGGAAACCATTTTCTATTTCAACTTACTGTTACCTGGTCTTTTGGTACCTTGCCTTGTGCCCCTAAACAGGTTTGTTTTTGTTTGAATTTGTGACTATTGGTTAAGTCCCTCTTTCTCTCATTGTACTTTTGAACTTAACCCTACCTCTACTAAAAGCAACACAATTCTAGCTCCTCACATAGCCTACCTACACACAACTTTCATTACTATCCATCAATGTTAGCTTAGTTATTAAGCGGAGACCAATATTTGACGTCAGCCCATCCAAACGACATCCCCATTCTAATAACTGTTGTTGTTGTATGTCTTCAGAAAAACAAACACACATGTTCACGAATAATGCTTCTAAAAAAACAACACAATATCATGTTTACGAATTATGGGTCTTACGAATACGAAAACATATACACATGTTCAAGAAGAATGGTTCAAAAATCAAACACATGTTCACGAAGAATGAATGGGTATGCAAGGTATAAGTGGGGTGCGAACAAACGCCGGTATAATCTAGAACCCCCCCCCCTCCCAAAAAAACAACACCTTTAACAACAAAAGTCCATAAGGACTTAAACAACAGAGATGGATAGTTTGACATTAAAACAAAAAAAAATATTATCGCGTGTTAATGACAATCAACTATTCACGCAACAGCGAAATCGCTGAAAAGTTGTAAGCTAAGCTAATGAAAGTTGCTGTAGGTATTTGAAAATTTCGAAGTTAGTTTGACACAAGTTAGTGGTCAACATTATAATTTCCAATAATCAGGCAGTAGTTCTCAAGTCTTCCAATACATTAATTCCACTAAATCAGAATTCAGCTTTTATCATTTTTTATAATAAAAGCGATAGATAAAATATTGGCAGTGCCCAGTTAGTGAAAAGTAAACAAAGTATTACATGGACCGCTAAAATCATAACGATTGTAAGCATGTACTGAGTGTCTCATCTATCCATTTATTTGTGTTAGTATATACACAAACTTTAACCAAAACATGAACTCGTCGTCGCATTTTTTATCGTTTAAAAGATAGTTTCAAAGTTAGATTTTACACACGTAAAATTAAAACATACCATAACATTCCCATATTTTGTTGGATTGATTATTACTTTCATTTCTCCTAATTGATGAAATTCAGCTGAAGAAGGCTTTTTCAATACCTAATTTGAGAAAAAGCTTCGAAACATATTAATTATTCAGAACGATCCCTCTGTGCTAATTTGACAACTAAACAGCCAATACAATGACAATGTTTTATAGTAAATAAATTATTTATGGAACAGCATTGTTGGACCCTAATAAACTGACATATGTCGGTCCACATCTGCATAATGAAGCAGCATTTGATGCATCCATTCTACAAAGGTATATAAACAAAACACCCAATATACGCGTATATGTGATTTTGGTCTGCTGGAGATGTTCCCGTTCTAAAATTCACATAGCGTTCGAAGTTTTATACTGTCGAATGGTATGGGATTATATTTTGAATATCTGCCGCACCTTTATTTTGGTATAATCGTTATCGATTTTAATCAAGTGGAATGGTATATTTTAGCAGAGGCTGTAGGGTAGACAAAATTTAATCTCGAACACTTAGCTATTTTAAGGGTTTTAACTATTTATTTACCAAATAAATGGACCTTATTGTGTGTTCATGCATACTTATAATCTATCACAATAATACAGAAAGAAGCAATTCATGGGTGGTACGATATATTCCTTAATTGCTTTGAGTTGTTATTCTCTAGACTTAAAGATGCACTCTTACTCACAAATAAGATTTACCACCATTAATACAATTATTTTAATATACCAAAATGGATGAAAAAATATCAAAAAACAAAGGTTCTTATGAGGGAAACCGAGTTTTAGTTTGAAAGAAATGTGTGTACGAGATGATAGTAGATCACAGTAAATATTTTAGCATTTACCAATCATTTAATATTTTTGCGATTTCAGCGTTAAGATACACAGTTGCAATCTTGTTATCAGTAATTAATATTTTCCATAAATGCATCATTTAGTAAGAAGTTAAAGGTTTATCAGTCAAAATTTATGTCTGTTTAACATGTGTATGTATTGATTTTGAATAAGAATGTCACTTTAAATAGCAGCACTAAAATAATAATATCAAACAATTATGATTAATTATGAATAAGGGCTTTATCATTATATGTATCCCATAATGAGAAAGAACACTATAATGACCAATGTTTTTTGTTTTTATTCAGCCTAAACATGTTATTCTATATTTAGAATGCTCTTTAAATGCTCTTGTTTATTTCAGGATAAACATGATATATATTATTCAGAATGACCTATTTTGCAATAAAAATGAGTTCCTTTTTCACAGCTATTTTGTTCTAGCATAAATATGCTATTCTAAACTTGGAATGAACTATTTCAAAATTACTGTTTCCCTTACCCAGCTATTTTTTCCAGTATGATATGCTATATTGCTTCAATGGACGCACATGAACATCTATTTCCCAAGGTCGTAATTGACATCGCCTGCGACTAAAGAGTATCACAAAAAATAGACTGGTTTGATAATATAGAAACATAAAAAATTGTTCCATGATTCCCTGAAGACGGAAGGAATATTTTAGGAGAACTCGGCTCCGGGTCATAAGAGTTTGATTCAGGCAATAAAATAATTTGGTTAATAAACCAATGAAAGATTCCTCTTTGGCCGAAAATTTAGTGGTGTTTTACAGTAAGACCGTCTTAAAATGCATGCAGAAAATGCATTTAAATCACATCTTCAGATAAACCCTTAGCTGTTAAATGCGGAAATTGGAAATCTCTAAAATCCAAGAAACACTATCAAATGCAGCCGAAAATAGAAACATTTGAAAATCAACTATGTTTAATGATAACTTTTAGACATTGCATTAAACGGTTAAGGGATGAAAATCCTAACATTAAACTAAGTTCAATGTGACTAAAAATAGAAACATCCGGAAACTAACGCAATTATTTGCGTTCATAAAGAAATCAATTATTAAGTACAGGTAACATTAAACTGTGCTCACTTAGAAACATATGGATACTTCTGCAAAATACAGTTAAGCTTACGCAGAACGTGTCAACAATGGTCAATAATAAGACACGACTTCACAATTTAAGAAAAAAAAACAAGATCAGTAACATAGCACACAGTTTATTAAGTTCAAAATAGAAAAAAAAAATACAATGCACACAGCTTATTAAGCCCAAATTTTAAACAAGAAAAAAACATATCACACAGTTTGATTAAGCCCGAAGTAGCAGTGCTCGGTTTAATTAAGCCAAATATAAAGACGAAAACTAAATCAGTACACAGTTGAAGCTCAAACAATCGATACATCTAGACACGCAGTACATATGTCACAAAATAGAAACATCCGAACCCGCAGTACAAAGTAAAGTTATGCCAATAATAGAAAAAAGAAAACAATTAAACTAGTTAAATTAATACCATAGCAGAAACATCAATACTTTAAAGCACTACACGTGAACGAGACAAAAACAAATCTTGAGCCGACCACACATTTGTACGTCGAAGCATATATATACAATATGGTATGAGGGTGAAATCATTGTGTTCATAAGTGTGCTCATATCACTTAGATGTATCCTGCGTGTAGGTCATTAACTAAGCTATGAGTCCCGTTCAGTTACCCCACACTTGAATCTAAAATAATTGCATATCAAGGGCCTAACCAGTTAAGCTGCCAGTCCAATACATCTCATAGCTCTTTGACCTGCCCTGCTTGCATACCAGGTGCTCTTTCAGCTAAGCTTCCAGTCCCATGCAGCTCATAACAATTAGATCAGACCTGCCTGTAGGCCAGGTGTTCCATCAGCTGAGCTACCAGTCACCTGCAGCAAAAAGTACATGAATTACAACTGCTAACATGTCTTGTGTTCAATCAACTGAGCTAACAGTCCTGTGCAGATCTTTTTTTTCATACCTGCTTGCTGACCTGTAATGCGTTCAGTAGGCCGAGCGTGTTGTTTTGTATCTCTGCTGCAACCCAGCGCATACAGTGCAAGCGGGGAACTAAACAGAAAACGCAAACGCGTTTACTGAACGCATGGCAGGCGTTCTACCAACTGCGCTACCAGATTGTAAAGCTAATAACACTAAACTGCATGCAGGCCAGGTGATCTAACAACTAAGCTACCAGACACCTGAAGCTTACATCACTTGGACCAAACGTGATTGCATATCAGGTTCGCTCTCAGCCGAGCTAATAGTCATGTGCAGTTTATACCACGTGGGTCTAACATACATGCAGGCCAGGAGATTGTGCAACCAATACACTGGGATCAAACCTGCAGCTTTTTATACTTGGATCAAACCTGCTGGTAGATCAGACACTCTTTTAGCTGATATACTAGTCTCGTAATGCGTACATCACGTGGATATTAATGCTTGCCGAACAAGGGCCTTACAAACGGAGCTTAAAGTTCCGTGAAGCTTAAAGCACTGGAAACTAATCTGATTGCAAGACATGTATTTAATCAACTGTACTACCAGTAACGTGCAGATCACATTACTCGGATCAAACGTGCTTCCAAGCCATGTGTTCTTTTGCCATGAGTTACCAGTCCCGTGCAGCTTATAGCACTTGGATCAAATCCGCATGCAGATCTGGTGTTCTACCGACTGAGCAACAAGTACCGTGCAACTTACATCACTTACAACACTTGGATCAGACCTGACTAAACCTAGCGATGTGTTCTACCAACTGAAATACAAGATCCATCCAACTACAAAAACTTGGATCAAACCTGATGACAGGTGTTCAACCGACTGAGTTACTAGACGCGTGCAGATAATAGCACTTGGCTTCAACACTAGGGTCTAACCTTCTTTCAGGCCACTGTGCTACAAATTCACCTGGATCCTACTTCCATCTCAATACACTTGGATCAGATTTTTTTGCAGTCAAGTTCATCTATCAGCTGCTCTACCAGGCCTTTGTAGCTCTGAACAACACCTAGATCTAAACTGCTTGGTGATCAATGGTCTTACCATTTGAGCTACCAGACCCGTGCAGTTTACATCGCTATGATATAACCTACTTGCTGGCCAGGTGTTCTTCCAACTGAGTTACCAGACAACTGCAATTCAAATCACTTACTTTAATGTTACCTGCATTTATGCCAGGTGTTTTACCAACTGAGTAACCAGACATTGCAGCTCAAATCACCTGGATGTTTGTATCCTGCCTCAATGTGTTCGTTGTGATAATCACACTTGCCGTACATATGTTTATGTTAAAACACAATTCTACACGTCTACTGTTACACACATTCAAAACAATCGCTCAAAGTAAATTTATCAATATATGCGTTGGTTCAAAACCTAGATTTTAAATCTATAGAATGTCTCCAATTCTCGATATAGAAACAGATATGATGCTTAATAAAGGTTCCTTTGAGTATTTATACAAGGTTTCATGACCTTTTAAAATGTAGATCATTTCGAATTTCAGAAACGCCGTATCTGTACTTACCAATCACGGCCTTTCCTATATATACCAGACAGGAGCATGAAACCTTTGTAGTTTCAAACAATATTAGAAATAGAAGGTAATATTTGCATCATATGGCTATTGAATATAACAAGAGACGCATGTAAGACAAACGCGCGCTGTCTATGATATATTTAATAGCAATCTGAACAATCAGAGTACCTCTTACCAAACAGGTGTTGTAGGGGACACCTACACATTCCATCACATATAGGCCACCGTACTGAAAAAAACTCGTTAACTCGTTTAAACCACTTCCAAAATTCGAACCACTTCCACAACAATCATCACAAAAACTGTTTTCGGGCTGGGTTGAGCACTCACTAGAGTGAAGAAGGCGGAGGTGCTCTTAGAAGGAGTTGTAGGGGACACATACACCCACATGCAATAATTCGGGGCTATATTTGGATGTGCTTTAAATGTGTTCAAAAGTTTTTCCAGTTTGGTGACACATACTGGGTGGTTCTCCGCCTACTCCACTCTAGTAAGTACCAGACTTGGCAGGTAAACGGCTTGGAAATAAATAAATAGTTGGGGCCAAAAAAAAATCCGGGTGTTTTAAGTTTATACCTCCGGCCAGAAAATAAAATCCAGCCAAATAAAATATACCAAAGGCCAGGAAAAAATATTCCGCCGAATAACATATTCCTCTGGCAATACAACAAATATTCTGTAAAATTATATATTCCTTCGTCCGGAAAAAAATATCCGGCCCGAAAATCCTTCTTCGTCCGGTAAAAACTTCTAGCTGCCCGGCTGACCGGCAAAATTAACGCATTGACCACTTGGGGCCTACTTTTCTTTCTTTTTTCGGATGCTTTAATGAGTTTTCCTGGCTGGTTACCTATATGGAATGGTAGTCGGGCAAGTCCACAACCACAGCTAGCAGATATTGCCTGTGTCAAGATGGAGATGTTTGAAATGTTCTCGTGTTGTTTGTCACCATTGTGGCTTTATTTGTTGACTGACTGAATATTTCTGTGACTAGTGATCTGCATTATCTGGTTGGCGAAACATTGTTATCAGAAAGTTTTCGAAAAGGATGCTTTCTGGCACTATGATTCGTTAGCCATTTGTCTCCCGGAAGTCCTAAAGCTTCATTATTGAGGTAAGGTTTTGTTGGCGTTTAAACCATTTCGTTTACAAACAATGCGGAGGGATATCTAGGTCGCGTGTGTTAAGTCAAGCCAATAGAAATGTCTGATATGTTATCTTACACATGTGTGAGATAAAAATATCCGTAATGGGTTTATTACACGGAAAACAAGGGTAAGCATGTGATAAAAGCATATCTGATGCTCGAGTCTACTGAATGCTTATTCAATGTATCATGGCGATGTCCCCACATTTGTTCCATCATTTATCAGTAATAACTAAATTTAAATATATAAGCCTCATCAGGTCAAGTTGTTCCACCTATTTGTGTATTTATAAACAAATCTTGGATAAGGTAGTTGTAACAAATTGTCAAAAAATTGTTTTACAAAAGTTTCGTTTCAAAGTCTAAATTTTATAATAGTCAGCTTCCCTCGAGACCATTCTATAACCTCCTCTTGAAAACAACAAAATCAATTATTTTCAGTATTATTTTTAGGGAAGTCTCAGAGAAGAACTTGGGAAACTGATTAACATAATAGCATGAACTTGCTGCATAAGCAAATCATATCAAGCTAACAACATGCTTGACAAAAAAGGAGCTTGGTCGACTGGCATAGGAAAAACTGAGATAATACCTCCTTCTGGGGGAAACTCAGAAACCTCTGCCTGTTTCTCATTCAGATTTACAGGATTTGTGAACTTTCTATCAACATATGTGGTTAAATGGAAGAAAAGAAAATACAAACTCAAGGAAATCGTATGAAAATATCTAAGACCAAAACTTTAATCATGGTTCACAAATGATTTTGGTAAGACTACGATATAAATCAAACATGTATAAACATATGGTTGCATTATGGTGACAACGACAGGGAAAATGAGTCGCGCTGAGGAAAATGAGTTCGCGCAATTCTTGCCAGGAGTTGGTCGTGTACATGTCCGCAGTAGGATGGGCTTACTTTGCAGCCTTTGCTGCATCTTGGGCGGCTTTCATGACTCGAATTAACACAACCAGCTCCTGCAACAGAACACTAACTTTGAATAAGTAATTTTAACGCAAGTCTTGTTACTTTACACTATTAGGGATCCTTAAAAATGGTGTAAGGTATTGCAGCAGAATACTTGTGTTTGGTCATTTATTAAACATATTTGTGATTAACAAGCAATACCCGTTCGAATCATTAAATACACATTTTACCAAGCATCCACATTTAACATCACCGCCCATATCTCTAAAATGACAATCTTATTTGTATAACAGATACCTTAAACCAAGCCCAAAGCAAAAAAGTCAACAAAGTTGCTTAACTTAATAGTTATTACAACAAGAGTAATACGCCTTGCTGTACATATTCGCATTGTATTGTATCTTGCAATCTGTTTCATTTAAATATTGTAAATTGATGTTGAGTTATTGCCAAGTGCAGACGACATTTGAGGCCGACAATTCCTTAAATTTATTCCTTCGAAAAACAGACCAGTCAACACAACCAAACCAGTGTGAAGACATATTTAAACTTATATGAATCAGGCTTCAGTAGAAAAACCTTTGTTATGTAGTGAATTGCATCAAGAATATTGATCGGTCGCTACCCGTCAAATAAGTAATGATTTGTATAATAATAGAAATATATTTTGTAAACAAATAACACATTGTCGAATTATCCGATGGATTAACAGAAAACTCTCACCAAGATGCCACAACAAGTTGAAATAATTGCTATGGCAACCGGCCAATGGCTTAACAGACATCATTAACGTGACATTATACCTCACCTATTTTATGTCAAACACTATAGCATTATTATGTCTAAACTTCTTCCAAGATTGTATTTTGGTCTTATTTCAAGAAAAAAATCATCCACGAGAAACCTTTTTTCAATCCCTGCTGGACGTTCCTAGACAGGCATTGACATTATCAACATTCATGTAATTACCAGGCCTGTCATAACACTACGTCTGTCTCATGTCATGCTGCCATATCCAGATACCACATTGAATTTCTCAGGCAGTAGCTGTAGATTCATTAAACTTAGCGAAGATTTTCCGATTAGGCTTATATCTTTATTTTTTCAGTCACTGATAACTGTTGAGACAAGTGTGAGGTTGTGTACGCATAAACTATGTTTAAAGCCCAAGTAAGCTCCTGTTAGACCGTTACAAGGCGGCTAACCAAACATTTATTGATAAGGCAAAGCACTTGTTTTGTGCGGTCTGGTGGTACCATGCCCAAAAACATATAGAGTAGAAAGGCTTTTCTTATTTTAGCAGGCTTTTTGTAAGAACGTTTGCTTAGATTGTTTGAAATTCTTGTCAAAGTATCCTTCGTAAAAATATTAAAAGTTTTTTTAAACTACATTTTAAAATCCAAACAAACATAATCAAAAACAAATTAAAAATTTCGATGAACGATAGTGTAGGACGAGTAGGGTTCCAAACTGTTTTGATGCATTGTTTGACTGAAGGGTTGTTGTTTTTTCTTGTGCCTCTCTTTTGATGTAAGTTAGCCTTAACCGTGTGTCTTAAAACAGGGCCCGTGTTTCATTGTTTGACCATTGGGCATATCCCTGTAATTTTCAAAGGATTGTATACATTCACAATAGTTCACAATAGTTCACGAATCTATCAAGACATGAAATAAAATCATTGCAAATATTTATTTTCCCGAATATTTGGAGAATTATAAACTAGAATAAACTCAAATAAAAAAAAACTACAAAAAAGTGATCGCACGAAATATGAAACATTTACAACAGTATATAGGAAAAGGAAATATATACATTTCTTAACAGCCTTTAATATTGGTTTTTTACAATAATGGCTAGCATGAGATCTTTGTTTTCCACTTTATAGTGATCATGTCATGTACATATGCATATATGTATATATTTATATGTATAGTTGATTTGGTGCTTACGTGCGTGATGGAAGATGTCGATGCACAAGTTTTAATTTAGTCTTTAGTGTTGACACTAAGACTAGTGAACAGAACTACTTTAGCTTTGCTACTCGATGTAATATTAATTAATAACGCGCGAGAGTGGGCTTGGAACCAACGGTTTCTGAAATTTACCGGTCTGGACCTTTTTTATTCACGCCAGTCCAATTTGAGTAATCTTAGACCCTACATCGTCAAACACCTTTACTCTAAAGGGGTTTTTCGAACCTAGATAAAATATAAACTCTGATATCCAATTTTTAGTTTATTGTTAACCTTTTGCGTTCATTACAATAAAAATCGGTACTTATTTATAATTATACAATGTTCCGAAATGAAATGGTAATATTCGAGTCTTGCTTTCCAGTTTTGACATGGTTCAAAACATAACAAAAATGACACTTACCTCACCTAGTATATTTGAGACCGCTGCCTGAAACAGAATAGTTTTGTTTTCGGCGTTACGAAACTAAAAGGCATAAATTACTTTAAGAAAACAATACATCATCATAAATTAATCCTTGAATGATATATCATATATACACTTTCAAACCCTTATGAGACCACCAAGAGACAAAGCTTTTACCATCATTTTCAGTTTAAATTCTTACAAAATTGCTGATATAACCTATGATACGACAAAAATGTTGAAACTTTAATATATCTGTTTTTACCGAGGAATTCCTGGTGTTGTAGAAAATACATTTAAGCTTGGCCATAATTCAACTTGTTCAAGATATTCATATGAAACTTATAACACATGTTTCAACATACAATATGCGCATGTATAGGAAGGTTGGAACAACACTGGCTAATGAAACATAAAAAGGCGAGTTATTCCCCTTGTTGTATTGGCACATTTTTGGACAGACAAAAGACCAGATGAGGGCTGGTTGTCTTGAAAAAAAATACATCTTTAACAAAGCGAATACATTCTCGAAGATAAAAAAATTTATGCGCATGACACATCTTATAAAGGATTTAACAGAAATGCTATCTCAGAGTGTATGACACTGGCACACACGGCCGACTTTCTGTTGATTTGTTGGGAGCCTTTTCCCCTTCTTTTAAAATGTTGACAAATTTTACCATAGCGTAGGGTACAGAACACCATGCCCGAAGGTAATAATTTGAAGATAAGCAGTTTTGCTTTTTGAAACTCAAACCTACACTGAAGACGAACGTTTTATAAGAGCCTTGGGACCACAATCTGTTTGAGACTTAGACTATAACAGAATATTTTCAATATAGTTTATTTTGTACACATCTGTAAAATGTGTTCTGTATAACACATTAATAAAATGATTTAAAACAATCAAGCTCTTCTTAATGTAACGATTTTAACAATGCAATTAAGAGCATCAGTTTTGACTTAACAATATGGACCAATGATTGATATGACAACTGATGTCCAAATTGGCCAAACACAGTAAGCCCGGAGTCATGAGTTCAGTCTCAAGGCCGAAATCAGTATCAAATGCAAAACTTTATATCATTGTAATTTTTCTTCTTGTGATGAGAAATTTTGATAAGTAATGGCTGAATTTCATTATTGTTTGATATTGAACAATTAATAACATTATTTTTGCATTTTCATTCAAACCAATATTTCAAACCTTAATTAAAACTGTTTTTTCTGAGCCTGAATCCAGACTTTGACTCGAAAAATGTTCGTAATAATGAGCCATGTACTTGTAAAATGGTTTCACTGCTTACACAAATTCTAGTTTTCTCTGGGCTTGTTGAAACAGTTTATTTAGCTTACAAGTGACGATTACAGTTTGTCGAGGACAACCATCCATGCGTTTTGTCGGGAGTACAGTGGTTAAGATGTCTGCCTCTCACCAAAGAGGTCATAGGGTCCCATTCCTACCAGGGTTTCCGTGTCAATATACAATACAAGATTCAGTCAATAGTTCAAATTTTACTATTGTTTCCATCACATGTTATTTTATCACAATATCATTATATTTTATTTTGAAGCATTTTTTTAATTCCGTCTTTACAATGTATTACATAATAAAGAGAGCGTGATTTATTCAAGACATTTTAATCAGCTTAAGTTTTAATACATTCTATAGCTATAAACGTATATGCTTTATTTCTGAAACACTCTTAAAAAGATTCAGGCTCTCCCTTACCAGAGGAAAAGTCGAACAAAAAATTGAATGACTGCCTGAATATACCGGATGTCAGTTGAAAGAATAAGTGTATGCATAATTTGAATGAAAAGATGACACAAATTCTGAAAAAAAAACATACAAAAATGTCAAGAAATAAAAATATGATAGAAAATGTCCAAAAACTTTCCGAACGCCCTAGTACATTCTTTAAATATGTGCATAAATGTTTAAGATTTCTCATGCACTCTGATGAGCATAAAGCCTCTCTAACCAGAGGAAACTTCGAACAAGAAATCAACAATTGAATGACTGTCTGATTATGCCGATTGTCAATTAGGGCCAAGGGAACAATCTCGTCAGACTTTATTTTTATATCAGCCAAACGAGAGTGAGAGCGAAAAAATTGAAAAAATGGCATAAGACATAGAAAGAGTTATAACCGTACCGCTTCCAATCCTCCATTTGTTTCCAACGAGGAACAAGAGTACTTGACGAGCAGCAATCAGAGATCAATTTTCAAATCTGATTTAGGGAAATATCTCAGAGATTGTTTTTTTTTTATTTTGAGTGGCTCAAATATTTGTATCAGCAATGGGTGGAATGCGGCTAATACCTGGCACTGTCCTAATATTGTATTGATTATTTAATGATATTGATATGTTGTATACTTAAGCTCAAAGAAATATATCTTAACCATCTCCTTGTCTCCCTCTTTCAAAGCAAAACAGTCAAGTAAAATTTCAAATATGGCCGTCATAGATGACATGTTTACATATACACTTATGGTAGGGCACATTAAGTGCACAGTTGCACGAGAAATTGTCGACAGACGATTTGCTCTGCTGCGCCAATAAGTGGTGGAGCTGGTGTTTAGTAGGCGCGAAGATTCGGTAACCGATTTGCAAGTAAATAAATGATTGATCTTCAGGATAGACAATGAGGAACATTCCATGATATGCAGTGAAGATTGCATCACTGAGCAATGTAATGAACTGCCACAGAAATATGATACTATACGCATTCCATAGTTATTACTGAAATGAAGTACATTTTTTCATGTATTACACAATGCTTCTTAAGTTGAAGGGAATATGCCTTCAATTTTACGAGGAAAATAGCATGGAAACTTATATTACCTTAAGGCTACTTCCACATTTGCGGAGAACGCCTTTGTTTAGAATGGACGTTCCGGAGAATAATCAGATGCCGACAAACTCCCCAATTATATTCAGTTATAAAAGGCTGAATATTGTCTTATTTCCCTTGATCTTTATCAAAGGGATGACTCATCAAAGGAACACACAAAAATCGAAATGTCTGCCTACGGTGTGAATGTATTTATAATAAAAATTATACCCATCAGCTAAAATGGATTAGTAATAAACATCAAGTAATCATGCTTAATTTTTCGCCCATTAGGACCTTATATAGAACCAGCGTCAACTGAGTGTAAAAAGGTGAGCAAGCAAACATCAACTTCTATAAATTAAAGACTGCTTCTTTCTTATCTTCATAACCGTAAAAACACCTAAACTAATCACTTTTAATTTCATTGAAACACCCGCTCATAATGCGTTGTAAACAATCTTAATTCGGATACTGAGGCTAATCTGATACATCAATTATGAGATAATACTCAATGGCTGAACACATAATCACAAACAATATACTTTAAATCTGTGTAACTGGCTCAACCAGTAATATATTACAGATTTTGATAATACTGGAGGTATATGAAAAAAATATTTTTAAAGGCTTTTACAGTACAGTTCAATTTTCTTAGGTTTTGGTAGAAATAATTGTTGGAGTATAGATAATACATCAATCATATTACAAAGTTGATAAATTATATAGTATCAAGATATTTAGTAATATTTGGCTGTTGTGGTAACTTTCATTTTTGGAAACAAATGTTTCAAAAGCGCCTTGGAGTGAATGGCAACGGCCGTCTGTTTTTTTTAGTCAATAAATATGCAATATATTATTTAAAGCAGCATTACGTTGTTACGTTGTACGATATGTGTAATGTGTATGCGTGTGCAATGTGTATGGCTACATGTTAAATGTGTGGGTATTGTCTCTGGCAACATCTTTAATGTGTATGTTTTGTCTCTGGCAACATGTGTAATGTGCAGATATTTTCTCTGACAATATGTGTAATGGTATGTATTGTCTATGGTAACATATGTAATATGTTCTGTCTCTGGCAACATATATACCAAGTTTTATTTGAATGGCCAAGGTTAAACACAGGTTGCACGCAAACACGGCCACAAAAGTTGAAACCAATGATATGACAAAACCTTTTACTTTTTTTTTAAAAAATGACAAACTCAAAAGTTATCTATGTAATTGGATTGAAAACACAACAAGAGACAATTTGAAATGAACTCTGAAATGATGCAAAACAATTGGAAATATCTCTTTTTTTCTCATGGGACTTATTGCGGCGGACGAGATAAACAATATTTCAGAAAAAATGAAAATTATTCATAACCAACATTTACAGTTATTTGACCATAGTTACACATGACGTAATTTAACTCCGAAACGCATCTGCAATTTTATTGTAAACTCTTCCTTTTTCAGTTGAGTATTTTTGCGGAATTATAAGAAATCTTTTTGATAGACTTTGTAAGATGATAAAAGTTGTATCAACTACTTTTTATACATTTTATTGAGTATAATGTCTGTCTGGTTCTAACTTGTTGGAAGTGTAAAAACAAGTTATATACCAGGGTCTGTTTATCAGCTATTGTAATACATTTTTTAATATTTTCGGATTAAATGTAGTAAAATCCTAATAAATCAGTATATTCATCAATTATTTTTTTTGAGATTTTGGAAATTTCAGATGTTCTGTTTTGGAGGGTAACAGCGTATGGCCTTTGGGGAAAGAATCGAATATCGAATACGGCAAAAAGAGCATGTATTCTTCCAAAATAGTCATGACTTACATCAAAAGTTGTGATGTCCTGAAAAATAGTTCAATTGCAATGTTGTCGCAGAGGTAAAAGGTAGTCTCGGGTAAAATTGCCTCAGTTACGTCTTTTTTATACAATTAGCTCAGTTCAAACAGTTCAAACAGTCTGATTCAGCTAGGTGAATTGCTAAGACCGCAATAAGGGGATATAAATCACACTGGGACAAATAGACAAGTTGTTAAGACACAGAGTTGTATAAACACAATTGGAACACTATAAAATGGATAAGAGCACGGAAATAGTTCGTGTCTTTTAAAATAGTCCATCAAAGCGGCGTCCAAACTGAAAACTTTGAATGAGTATTTTAAACCGTTAGGAAACTTATTAATGTTTTAGGAAAGAGGCAATTAAATTGTGTTTTTTAAATTTGAATTTTGTATTCCATAGTTAAGACTAATATAATTCATTACAAAACCTAGATTATGTTAACGCATTAGTCTACTTAGCGGAATTATACGGAGAATACGCAAATTTCTGGAATTGATATCCCCTGCCTGATTAGGAAAAAGTAGAATGGTAATCAAGAGTTGATGAACTATTTCAAGTGAAACATGCAATACGACTGCAGAGTGAATGGCGCTTATGAACGTTGTATGTGACCTTTTTTGCCTGGGCATATATACTTATACACTTATTGAACGGCTTGTCAATATTTAACCAATATTAAAACTTTTTTGATAGTATATTGTCACAATATATTACATAATTAAGAGCGTACACATGGCATTTGAGCACTATCAAGGGAACACAGACTATCTAATTGTCAAAGAAAAAGTCAAACAAGAAATCAACATTTGAATGATTTTCTGATTAAGCCGATAGTCAATTAGGGCCAAGGGATCAATCTCGGTCGACTCATTTTTTCTAGCAGCACCACGAAGGTGAAAAGAAAAGGGTTTTAAGTAACATACGTAATAGAAGGTGTTACATCCTTACCGCTTCCGCCCCCTGCAATAGTTTCCATTGAGGAACAAGAATAGCTGACGAGCAATAATCAGAGATCCATTCTTAAATCTTATTAAAGAGAAATATTCAAGAGATTGTAATTTCTTCTCAGAGCCTCAACTATTTGTATCAATAATGGTTGTTATGCAGCGAATCCATTGGACTGTCCTTGCAACAGGATTATTTCCCTTTGAATACATCATTTGCTCTCTATTTGGAAACTTAATTAAGGATCCATTTCTAATGTGATTTAAGGGAACTCTCAGAGATTGTTATTTCTTCTCAGGGGCTCAAATACTAGTATCAGTGTGTTTTATACATCTAATGTATGACAACTTAATGCATTGTAACAACATATACAACTCCCTTTAAATAAAATCTGTGAGGAAAGCATTAAAACTTCTGGTATTTAGCTTATGGAGATGTCTGTGACATGGTTTTAAAATCAGAATTATGGAGTGCAATACTAAAGTAACCTATATATAGTATTTAATAGAATGCAATATGGCAACGAACATTTCATAATACATTGAATTTTGTTAGACATATGCATGTGTGTATACGTTTGTATGTGTATGGTAAAATCAAATTTTAGGAAAGCGAGGATTTGTTATTGTGCATTAAATTTAAATCAATAGGATGGTATTGTTTTCAAACTCTATGTGAACAATAAATGAGAAAATATAAATATGATGAAAAACTTAGTATCCAAGGCACAGAGTGATGCATTAATTTCCTACAGTGAAAGCCCCGCGATGCGTCGAGTTCCTTTCTTAATATTTGCAATCAGAAATTAATGCCACATATTTGTTGTATTAGTTTAAAAAAGTAACAGCCTTAAATTATCGTAACTATACCAAGAAGGGACGTATCTGAAAAATATCTAGTTATGTATCTCATGTTTAAAGTTTCAATCACTATTAACTTAAGTTATTGGGCAGAATCTATTTTACTAACAGCTACTTTGATTTCGATTCCCCCTTAAAAAAGAAATCCCAAACTATCTTTTTACATAAACTACCTATACCGCAACCTTTATCACTATCCATCAATTCTTACTTAATGTATTGGATGGAAACCATTTTCTATTTCAACTTACTGTTACCTAGTCTTTTGGTACCTTGCCTTGTGCCCCTAAACAGGTTTGTTGTTTTTTTTAAATTTGTGACTATTGGTTAAGTCCCTCTTTCTCTCATTGTACTTTTGAACTTAACCCTACCTCTACTAAAAGCAACCCAATTCTAGCTCCTCACATAGCCTACATACACACAACTTTCATTACTATCCATCAATGTTAGCTTAAGTTATTAAGCGGAAACCAATATTTGACGTCAGCCCATCCAAACGACATCCCCATTCTAATAACTGTTGTTGTTGTATGTCTTCAGAAAAACAAACACACATGTTCACGAATAATGCTTATAAAAAAACAACACAATATCATGTTTACGATTTATGGGTCTTACGAAAACGAAAACATATACACATGTTCAAGACGAATGGTTCAAAAATCAAACACATGTTTACGAAGAATGAATGGGTCTTCAATTTTTTTTATGAATAATGGGCCCGATATGCAATAAATATTGAATCACTGGATATTCCGTAAATATTGCCTAAATATAGTTAACTTTTGTATGTTTATCCCAGTTGTCCATTGGTTTAGGGGAATGCACCTTTAATTTTAGTGGAAACTTAGAGTGGGAAATGAAATAATCTGAAGGTATCTTCCTAATTTGGGGAGAACCATATGATAAAAGGAGAGTAATCACATCTCCCCCATTATATTGGGTAATAAAAGACTGCATATTGTCATATTTCCTTTGATCTCAAACCAAGGAAGTTTATCACAAAAGAAACACAAAAAACAATAATGTCTCCCTGTGGTCTTAATATGTTCATCATCAAATCAATACCCATCAGTGTAAATGGATTAGTAATAAAGATCAAGTATCATCCAAGCAGTCATGTTAAATATTGAGCTCCTTGGGATCTTGTTTAGAGCCAGGGTCAATTGAAAGTATGAACAGATAACTAAATAATAAATAAAAGGCCGTGTTTCTTTATCTTTTTCATCTAGACCTCCCCGCAGAGAATCATAATTTTATTTACACTGAAACACTTTACTCAAACAGAAAAACGTAACAGACCGATATAAACATAGCAATAACACTTACAGATAAGGATTGAACGTAAGACTTGACCATCGGTTTATTGGTAACAATGACATTTTCTTTACTCTTGAATTTCAATGGAGACCCTAAAATTGTTATCTGCAAGTTGTATCAAGAGCAAACATAGCTGCTCAGCTCTACTTGTTTTGTTTAAATTATGAGCAGATCATCTATTTATTCGCAAGTTCGCAACGTTTTTAACTTAAACAAAATTATAAACAATCGTCTTATTGTATAAGTTGAAGTTATATATGGTGTAGAAATCCATGTACGAGAATAGCAAGTAATACAGATTTTAGCCTCGAAACTTTATTTATTGATATATTGGTGGAGCAGATATATT
Organism: Mya arenaria; assembly: GCF_026914265.1. Lineage (NCBI taxonomy): Eukaryota > Metazoa > Mollusca > Bivalvia > Myida > Myidae > Mya > Mya arenaria. The sequence goes on from NC_069135.1 coordinate 55,367,670, forward strand.
CAGCAATTAATCACCAATTGACCTCGCAGACCAATCCTAATATCGTCTTCAAGGGACTAAGTTACACTGGTTGTTAATATAGAAATAATTGGGCCATCTTGTTCAGTCGCTAATCTTAAGATTTGTTTTGCAAATCAAGATTTCCTTTGTAGCTATAAACTCTATTTTAAAGCTTATATATTAAGTCGTTAATCAAGACAAGTTACGTTAATTGTAACATGTTTATTTTCATTTCAATTTCTGACATTCTTTCAATATTTAGATATTCTTGATGGTACAATATTTTGTATTACACTCACTATTTTGTATTGCACTCGATATTTTGTAGTACACTCGATGTTTTGTAGTAAGCTCGATGTTTTGAAATACGCTCAAACGTTTGTTCTACTCTTAATAGTATGAAGTACCCTCGATATTTTATGTTTCGATCGATATTTTGTAGTACGCTCGATAAACTTGAAATACTAATCAAAACAAGAAGTAGGTTGATATTATCAAGACAATGTGCACATTGGGGTTCAAATTTTGAAACTTTATACAATTGCAGAAAACATATATATATCGTTGAAAAAAATCAGGATATTTTCTGGATTCATCCAAAATAGCTCAATGGAAGTGTTATATTTGGCACTGGAAATGCCTTATATTAAAAGCACCTTGGTTTATTTGGCTTTGAATTGAGTAAATGTTTGCCTACATGTAGTCTAATAGGAACTGAAAATGCTTAATGACAGATACACATGAACTTGTTTGCCTTTGAAAGGACTAATATGAGTTTTAATTAGGTTTCTTTGCCAATAAAAGGGGCCAAACATCTTAAATAGAGTTGCATACTCTTTTCTTTGAAACTTTGATACTTTTCAATTTGATGGATTGCCTACTTTTACATAAAAAGTCTTCAATGACATTGTACAAATAAATGAAGTAAATAAATTTTAAACTTTAAAGACGAAAAGATATATACTACTTATCTATTATTGATTTAAAATTAAGGAGCAATCTGAAATAGAACTTCATGACTTTAGAATATATTTGGCTTTTAAGACAAAATGATGCGCGTATAATATCTAGAAGATAAAGTAGTATCAGTCTTTAAATACACATTTCCTTACTCTCGCAGTCACTTCAGACTCTTAAGTATTGCATATAAGTCTCGAAAGTTATGTATTTTTAGTTGCCTCTTAAACGTTTTTGCAGATTCTGATGTTGACCTCTCATTCCACAGTTTTGGTCCCTCAGTACAAAAATTGTGTAACAATTTTATTTCTCTTATTGAATACCGCGACCATAATTGGAAGATCGTAAATTGCTTATCGTGGCATGTTTTGTTAGAATCTGTGTAAGTTGGTGAGAATTATTAGCGTTTGTACAATACGGATTAAAGTTTTTGATGTAGTGCTGGCTTTTATGGGATGCTAATGCAGGTCACAAAGAGCTTGCTTGGATCTGTTTACTTTCTTCAGATAAAGAACTAGTTTGACACACATGTTTTTTAATACACTGCAATTTGCTTAACTCACTTTGTGAAATTCCAATATTACACTACAATAGTCAAGATGAAAAATGACTAATGACAACACAAGAGTATCGGCAGCTTAATAAATTTTACCCTGCGTGTTGATGGTTATATGAACGTACCAATATACTTTAGAATCAAATAGTATAATAATATGTAAATCTCTTGGAAAGAGCATTGTTTTGGCGATCGCCTTTGGTAGCATTCATTCGGGTAACGTTAAGTTGGTTTCATAAAATGTTAAAAAAACATTTCATTGAAAAGTAACTAGGTAAAGAAAAATGTAGAGATTTTCGTAAATTGTCAATTCCTATGGAGCCTCCTGTAAGCAATATAATGAAATAAACAAAATATCTCAGTTGTTTGCTTTAATGACCTTGACCTTGATATTGAGGTATTTATTTTATCATGAAGAACTGTATATTTTACATTTAAATAATCTTTAATGGACTTTAGCACAATTTTACATAAGATTCTTGCGACAATCAAAATCATATTTTTTTGACAAAACTAAAGGTTATAAAACTTAAAATAAGAAAATGACATGGGAAATATATGGGGTATTATTTTTATACTCTGACCATGAAATGACCTTGTCCTTATAGTGGTTAATGCTTCATGCAAATATGAAGTTTAATACAAGATAAATAGTATCCATGTGAATATTCATGTGAATATTCATGTGAATATTAATTCATATCTAAGTCAAGAAATTTGCAATATTTAAACATAGCATTTTTACTGAATACAATTTTTGATGCCATTTTAGATTAACCGATCCTTTATCAAATGTATGCTATCAGTTCCATAGAGAACATACTTACCGATATACGACATTGTATCTCATCAACTCCTTAAATCAGCTTTTTTCCTGATTGTCACTCCATTTTTATATGTTTATGCTTATTTGATGTTATGAATATAAATATTATAACCATTAGATGAAAGAAACGTTTTGTTGCTAAAGGAATCGTTTCATAATTCTTTTCTACAACAGAGACTTACGGATGCACTCTTACTACCAAATAAGATGTACCACAATTGAAACAATTGTTTTAATTTTTCGAAACTGATGAATACAAGCCGAAATCAAATGTTCTAATGAGTGAAGGAAACCGTATTTAATTTGAAAGAAATGTGCAGAAAACACGGTATTTCTACCGATAGTTGGTCACTGTAAATATTCAGAACCCACAAGTTTATAATAATTGTGCCTTTTCAGGTATTAAATAAACGGTTACAATCTTGTGTCCAGTGTCCATAAAGGCATTTTTTTTAGAAAGTAAATAAAGGTTTATCACTTAAAATTCATGTTTGTTAATTTAAACATGTGTTTATTAATGTTATTGACATTTATTTATCCTTTTTGGTATATCAAAACAATTGTATTAATTGTGGTTAATCTTTTTTGGGTTGTAAGAGTGTATTTTTTAACAAAATTTAATCTAACTCATTTCTCAGTAAATTATAAGTATCGAGTTTCCAATTTTGATAGAAGTATTTAACCGTCTCGTCTCGCTGTTCTCACAACAATAATTTCACAGATAATTTATGCAAACCCGGATTGCGCTTTATTTTTAAAAAAGCTTTTATTCCTGACCTACTACACCCAATTCATAGGCCAGTTCGTTTTTACCGTATTATGGTCCTTTCAATTTTCATTTATAAGACATGCATGTTAGTGTTCATATCATTTTTAATTCTTTTTTTTCTTCTTTTTTTATATATTTTATTTTCGCTAAAACCGTCATGATTTTTTTTTGTATAAAATTTGCCTTACATCATGCATTTTGTGTTCTTTGAAATGTTCTAATAGAGGGCGTTAAATTTACCTCCAACTTTGTTTCGTTTGTAACGATATCCGTCATTTAATTTGAATAAACGACATTTTGCACTTCCTTTCCTTATTTTGTCAATTACTCAAAACAAATGAACCCAACTCATAATTTTAAGAGAGTACTCATAAAGATATATATATAAAACATAAATTATGGATTTTCTGAGCAAATATAACGATTATGTGTTTATGACAGTTCCTCTTCAAACCAAGATTGTTGGCAGCCATCTTGGATTTTGTTGGCCATTATTGAAGACATTTAGGTTGATTCTGAGCTTTGTTATTATACATAATTTATGTGTCATCAGGCAAATATCCATAATTTGTAATCAAAGTCGTAAATTGTTGTCACAATATGACTCGACCTGAGACTTGTTAAGTATGCGATATTTTTTATTCAAGATTCGACATTCTCTCAAAATAAAAACATACTTGATTTTAAGAGTATCTTGTAGTAGGCTTGATATTTTGTAGTAAGCTCGATATTTTGTAATAATCGTTATTTTATAGTACGCTCTTTATTTTAAATACGCTCTTTATATTGTAGTATGCCCAAATACTATGCTGGTTATAAAGTAATACGCTCAGTAAATTGAAGTTAGCTCTTTATTATGTAGTACACTTGATCGTGTGTACAACGATCAATATTTTGTAGTACCTTCATCAATGACCTTGGCATAACTCGAAAACTATTTTGCAAACCATAGTTGTGGGGTTTGCTATAGATGAGTGCATTGTCTATGGCAACATATACCAAGTTGCATTAGAATAGTTTTTCTCCGCTTAACAAAGAAACCTTTAAACAAAAACGCATATCATTGTGATAGTTAAAGAAAATTAAGTGCTCTTGATAAGAGCCAAATGGCTTTAAGTGCATGTTTCATTACCTTTTTATTTACATTCACTTTTAGAATAGAAGGTTATATCGTAACTGGGCAACAGATTCACCAGACATAATCAGTACCATTCCAACATCATTTCAACAGAACTCGAAACAGGATGTTATTTCTGTTAATTATAGTAAATAAGGAATTTGTTTCAACATCTTCAATGCAAAGTAACCTAGGAGTAAAGTGAATCAGAACAAAGTGACCAACAGGCAAAATGACCCAGGTACTAAGTCAACCAGCGGCACAGTGATAAAGGGGCGGTATAGAAGTATTCAAAAAATAATTTTAAAACAACACTTTACAATGTGGTGGTAAGGAATGTAATTGCTCTTGATAAAAGCCAAATGTCTATAAGTACATAGGTTGTTACATTTTTATTCACATTCATTTTTCAAACAAGAAGTAATCTCTTAACTAAGCAATATTTACTCCAAATATAACTTACGCAGTACCAATCCTACTGGATCTGGATGGTACGTTGCAGGGCCCTTCAGCATATAAGCTTCTAAAAGAGTTTTTTAAACAACATTTCAGCGGACAAATACGGCAGAGTAACGCAGGAAAAATGTAACGCACGAAAAAGATTACTCAAGGACATAATGACTCAGGGAATATGTGACTCGGGGACAATGTGATTCAGGGGCATATTGACTCAGGGGCAAAGTTGCTCAGGGACAAAGTGACTCAGGGGCAAAGTGACTCGAGGGCAAAGTAATTTAGGAGCAAGGTGACTTAGAGACAATGTGACTCGGGGGCAAAGTGACTCAGTGGCAAAGTGATCCAAGGACAAAGTGACTCCGGGGCAAAGTCACCCAATGGCAATGTGACTTGAGGGCAATTTGACTCATTGGCAAATTAACTCTTGTTCAAAGTGACTTAGGGGCAAATGACTCAGAGGGCAATATGACTCAGTGAAAACGTGATTCAGGGCAGAAGTTAGTCAGGGGTCATGTGACATAGGGGCAAAATGACATTGGGACAAAGATGCCCCGGGGAAAAGTCACTTAAGACATTATGACGCAAGTCAATGTGACTCAGTGGGAAATGTGACTTAGGGACGAACAGACTTAGAAACAAACAGATTCAGGGCTAAAGTGACTCAGTGGCAAAATGACTCAAATGCAGTGTGACTCAGGGATAAAGCGACTCTGAGGCAAAGTGACTCCGGGGCAATGGGACTCAGGATCAACGGGGCATTTGGGCAAAGTTTCGATAGAGGGGTGTCCCACTTGAAAACCTCGTTTTTGTTGTAAATAATAACTGATCACACTACTGGAAAAAAAATCTTAGATCACGTCCAACGAAATGTAAACATTTCCATATCGCGAGATATAATCAAATTCTCTTTGATGTCATTCCAAAAACAAAATGGCTGAAGAAGAACGACTTAGAATACAATTTGATCAAGGTTTAGAAAAAAAATGAGGAATGCGATTTTAGCTACGGAAATAATAATGACATATATTGTATTATCTATGTAATATTGAAATACATTTTTATGATAGAATTATCGTACGGATGTGATGTATGCGTATACAACGTACATTTGCTTATATATAAAAGTAAAAATGAGTATAAAACGTACATCATTGTTCTTTTGCTTTATCTTTCCGTATTAAATAGGTAATCTAGGTACTAGAGGCTAATAAATAATACTTTTTAAGCATTAACGATAATCATTATCAAAAACAAACCAGATGACCATTAGATGGATACTTGATTTAGCACAGGCTTGCCTTATCAGCAGATAAGAATATAGATAAGAGTAAAGAGTATTTTGAAACATTCTAACTTACTTGTAGACTGGTGAATTTTTGTAGTTGAAAAAATATAATATACTGACAACGCTGTTTTCATATTTTAAACTTACGTGTACATTTTTTTTTATTTGTTGCATTTCCTGAATAAACTCATCCTTTTAAACCATTTCTCTAACTGAAAGTTTAACTTTAAAATTGTTTTACTTTTTTTAAATCATTTTCACTTTAGAACGGTGTGATCATATTTTAAATTGAAGTGTTATTAAATTATTATATTTCTTGGAAAAAAACACTATATCTTTAAAACGGCACATTTATTTCTTAATTGCACAACAAATCTAAAACTAATACAATTGGAATAACACAGATAAAGATCATACATATTGAATTTTATTGAAAAAGTATAGTTTTAATTATAATATTAAATATATATGCCTGGCGACCACATATACAAAGTTTTGGTATCAAAGACATTTAAAACAGTATTTGATACTGATAAATGTTATGTCAAAGGTAAAGAAACTTTATTATATGTAAAGGTACACCTTATTGTATTTTTTGTTCTTCATTTCACCTGAAATCAGATATTACTGAACGACCAATTTTGCAACATCTCAGATAAAATCTGTTTTTGTAATATTGTGTGATATACATTTGTACAAATTCTTTCTCGACTCAAGGACCCCTTTTCAGTGATACAAAATTATATGGGATTAACATGCTTCCAAAACTCACCTTTAACATATATTTGTAACCGGGTAGTCGACATGTATATAGCGTCACTTATACTGTCTCGCTATAGAGCTAACTTTTATAGCAAATTGGTAAATTGTCCGCCTCTTGAGCAAGAGGTCGTGGATTTGATCCTTGACATAGACACCTTTCAATTTGTGCAGTACGTTACATAGTGTGTAACCATTGCTTACTTCCTCTTACGTAACATAAAAAGCTCATTAGGTAAACCTTTTATGCATGCCATTTTCTGTCTGCAAAAGCTTTTAACACAACCAGATCAATTTCAGGAAAGTGCATGAATAAAATATTGCCGTTTCACATAAAAGTGATTCTAAATAAGGAAACTTTCCTTTCCCCAAAGGCTTTATAAAGTTAATGAAGCTCTAATAAAGCTTCGGAACATTTCCCTTAAAATGCAACCAATAGGTCATTTGTATTTTTCCTCTTAATGAAAGAGTTAAACATTACGAGATTAAATTACAAAATTAAATACACAAAAATGCAAAGCATTACTCAATTCATCCCTCTTTTTTTATATAAATGTTGTTTTGATTATTGATTTCAATCAAACATGGATTGAAATTGTTGATATCGGTTATTATTGAGAGGGGTTTTTTAAGATTTTTTTATTAAAAATATATTAAGCGAGCCCTAAGTCATTAGGACATTACCTAGCAATATGATCTAAATACCTTAGATTGTAAAGTGCTTTCAGCAGGCTTGGAACCAAATTAAAGCCTCATTCTTGTATGTTTAAACCACAAATCATTAAGATTAAGCATGGAACTTATTGAAAGCCACTAGGCAATTCTATTGGCTTGAAATGTAGGTTTTAATCCAAAGATCAGTTGTTACAAAACATTCAGATCATTACCATACCATTTATTTCATTTAAAGCAGACATATTTTCTTCACATTTTCACCAAAACAAATACTCCCTTTTAAATAATTCATGGAAGACGATTAAATGAAAGTAACACTCCAGACAAGTGTCTACATTCTGGCCTACATAGCTGACCTAAATACTTGTTATTTGACCTACATTCCTGCTAGCCTTCCTACATTTACCTGTAGTTTAACCTTCATAACTCACAACTATCTGACCTATATTCCTGCTATCTGACCTACTTACCTACAGTATTTAGCTTTCTCACTGCTCTTTCTTTTGCGTCATTTCAGCGTCATCGGCCTCACGTCTGCGCTGCAACATATACGTATATTATAGAAGTTGATCGATTAAGTTGACATAGCCCCGACATAATCACAGCGCTTAGCTGCCTACTTGGACTCACTAAGATGCATGAACAAATAAAATTCAGGGTTTACTTTCAATTGGGTTTATAGCCATTGTTCAGGCATGTTTCTAATTGGACTATAAACGTTGTCTATTTTTAGCAAAATAAAATATTATATGGCTACAATCAATAGTAGCTGCCTTGATCCTTCACTTTAGTTCAGTCTCTCGTTTGAAACCGGGACCTCTCAGGAAAATTTTGCTTTAGAGAAATATCGTTTTTACAGTTTAACCTAGATATGAACCAATCATTGTTAGAATTATTTCAAAACGACGATAACCCAATTCTGTCTTCCTCTTCCTGTAGTTGCCGCGTCGCATCCTGTTTAGCTCGTTTCTGCGATGATTTCTTCTCGTGCTCCTCTTCCCTACATACTGCCAGTATGATCAATTGGGTATGTTTTTTCCGTATGTGCATAAATACCTTAAAAAGCGGTTTCAGGAATGCTTTTCGTCCGAAACTATTGCTCTTTTTAGAGATTAAGGTTAAGGTATGCATTGTTTATGTCACAGAATCGCAAAATAGACCATGGTCGCGTTTATTAGGGCGTTAATCTAGAAAGGGCTGAGCTATGATATATTTTCTTTAGATTTATTTGGAGCGATTTCCTTCTTATAGGAGATCCTCGACAGCCATTAAATACCACACTTTCTTCAAATGGCTAGTAGGCCTAGAATACATGTACAATCACGATACGGAAATCAGAAAACGACAGTATGGCGATACGGATGTTTCAAGACGGTGTGCAGCTTTTTCACTTTTTGATATTGAAAATAAAATTGATAGGCATACAATGAATATGTTTATGTTTAAACAGATCAAACTTAGTCTGACTTATATTTTTTTTTTAAATCGCCGAAGTTAGAATTTTATCTTTACCGGCCTTTGCTCAAAATCCGAACTCTCTATAGAGATTCCTCATAATGTATCCATGCCTCGATAAAGAAATTAACCCGATGCTTGATATGGGTGCATGGCCTTTTAAAATGTAGATAATTTCGGATTTCAGAGACGCCATATATGCTATACGGTATTACCAAGTATTTACTTTCGTATTTATACTAAACAGTATCCTGAAACCATTGTAGTTTCGAATTAGTATTATATTTTATGATGCATGATCATATGGTTTTTAAAAAATACGTATTTCCTCGCAGGAGGAATATATATTCCAGGCGAATATTTTTGATGAGGCATGAAAATATATTATCCGGCGACATATTTTTGGCCAAAAGTATACGGTATTGTGCCGGATTGTTTTTTTTTGTCTGGCAAAAGATATAAAATTGACGGCTTGATTTTATTTATTGCAAGAAGTGTGTATTTTAAACCTATCCGGAGTGTGGTATTCAGGCAGAGTACGTGTGCGTTTTCTATCTGACAATATGTCTACCAAGTCTCAATTGAGGATGCCAAATGGTTATTGAATTATGGCCAAGTTCAAAACGTTTGAAGATGGCATTTGAGGCCGACAATAGCTGGATTTTATTTCTTTAAAAAACAAACCAGCGAACAAGAGCGAGCAGTTTGAAGACAGGTTTAAGCTTAAATAATTCAGGCTTATGTAGAATCAAACTTTGAGCGGAAGTGAATTGCACCTAGAAAATTGATCAGTCTCCACCTGCAAATTACTGATTTGACAAATAAAAGGATTATATTCTGAAAACAAATAGTTGTTGCATTATCCAAAGATTTAACAGAAAACTCAAACCAAATTGCCCACTCACTCGACAAGTGAGAATACAGCTTCAACAACCGGTCAATAACTCGACAAAACCTAGATTTTATATCTTTGATAAACAAACAAGCGAACAAGAGCGAGCAGTTTATAGACAGGTTTAAGCTTATATAAATCAGGCTTATTATATGTAGAATCAAACGTTGAGAGGAAGTGAATTGCACTAAGAAAATTGAGCAGTCGCCAGCTGTAAATTAAAACCGATTTGACAAATAAAAGGATTATATTTTGTAAACAAATAGTTGTTGCATTATCCAATGATTTTACAGAAAGCTCTAGGCAAATTGCCTCGACAAGTTGAAATATAGCTTCAGTAACCGGTCAATAACTAAACAAACATCTTAACCGCTTTTCATGACAAAATACCTCATCTAGTTCATGTCAAACACTACTGCATATGTCTCAATGACTTCCACGATTGTATGGGTATTTTTATTTCAAGAAAAGTATCATAAACGAGCAACCGTTTTCATTTCCTGCTCTTAGTTCCTTCACTGGCACTGACATGATCAACTTTAACGTAAAGGGGTGAGAGTGGTCTAGTGGTATAGATGTTCGCCGCCAACCCAAGAGGTCGTGGGTTCGATACCCCCTAGGGGTAATTTATTGTGGCCTCATAAAAGGACACAGTACTCGTTTCTGCCAAGGAAACCGACCCAAAGTAATTGGTCACAGTGGAGCTAAAGGAAATTGGTCTTAATTCCATTCACGGTAATTACCAGGCCTGTCATAACATCACGTCTGCTTCATGTCAAGCTGCCATATCCTGATTCCACATTGACTGCATCTGGCAAAGTACTATTAGTATTAGGCTACTACTTACATGATTTCAACTGTTAAGACAAGTGTGAGGTTATGAACACATAAACTAGTTTGAATCTTCAATAATCTCTTTCACTTACCGTTCCATGGCGGTTTTTTATACTTATAGATATATTAATGAATGTGTAGTAGGTAGTGTTGTTTGTACTCCGTGTGCCTCTATTTCATTGTGGGTTAATGCCAATTATTATTGATTATTGAAATATGGAGTGGATAATTTTAAACTTCGCGAAACTGAAAAACAATGAAATAAAACCTTAACGAACACGGGATCTCATGAAACTTTTACAGTAATATAGGAAGGAAAATAGATAAATTCAAGTCAGATCTTAACAACGTTTAATATTGGCCATTTCACAATAATACCTAGCATCCAAACTGTGTCTGCTTGCAACCACATTTTATCTTTATAGTTACCATGTCATAAACATTGTATACATAGTCAATCAATTGCTATGGTGCCTACAGCAAAATTCCAATGCGATAACCTTTACTTTCTTCATAAGTCTTGACACGAAAAATATGTGACGACATTTTATCAAGCGTGATCAGACACAATTTTAGCTTCACTACACGACCATTCCATTTAAAACAGTATTTGATACTGATAAATGTTATGTAAAAAGTTAATGAAACTTTATTATATGTAAAGGTACACCATATTGTATTTTTTGTACTTTATTTCACCAGAAATCAGACATTATTGAACGACCAATTTTGCAACATCTCAGAAAAAACCTGTGTTTGTAATATTGTGTGATATACATTTGTACAAATTCTTTCTCGACTCAAGAACCCCTTTTCAGTGATACAAACTTATACGGGATTACCATGCTTCCAAAACTCACCTTTTTATATATTTGTAACCTGGTTGTCGACATGTATATAGCGACATTTATACTGTATTGCTATAGAGCTAACTTTTATAGCAAATTGGTAAATTGTCCGCCTTCAGAGCGAGAGGTCGTGGATTCGAACCTTGACATAGACACCTTTCAATTTGTGCAGTACGTTACATAGTGTGTAACATCTGCTTAATTCCTCATATGGAAGATAAAAAGCTCGTTAGGTAAAGCTTTTATGCGTGCCATTTTCTGTCTGCAAAAGCTTTTAACACAACCAGATCAATTTCAGGAAAGTGCATGAATAAAATATTGCCGTTTCACATAAAAGCGATTCTAAATAAGGAAACTTTCCTTTCCTCAAAGGCTTCATAAAATTAATGAGGCTCTAATAAAGCTTCGGAAAATTACCCTTAAAATGCAACCAATAGGTCATTTGTGTTTGTTGTTTTTTTTCTTAATGAAAGTGTTAAACAATACGAGATTAAATTACAAAATTGAACACACAAAAAATGCAAATCATTACTTATCTTTTCTCTCTTTTTTGAGATAATAGTCGTTTTGATTATTGATTATAATCAAACATGGATTAAAAAAATTTATATCGGTTATTATTGAAAGTGTTGTTTGTTTTTACAAAAAAAAATATTAAAAATATACTTAGCGAGCCCTAAGTCATTAGGACATTACCTAGCAATATGATCTAAATGTCTTAGATTGTAACGTGCTTTCAGCAGGCTTGGAACCAAATTAAAACCTCATTCTTGTATGTTTAAACCACAAATCGTTAAGATTAAGCATGGAACTTATTGAAAGCCACTAGTCAATTCCATTTGCTTGAAATTGTTGGTTTAAATCCAAAGATCATACCATTTGTTTTATTGAAAGCAGACATATTTCCTTTGCATTCTCACCAAAAAAATACTCCCTTTTAAATAATTCATAGAAGATGATTAAATGAAAGTAACACTCCAGACAAGTCAGACCTAAGTGTCCACATTCTGGCCTACAAAGCTGACCTAAATACTTTTTTACCTATACACCTGCTGGCCTACTTACATATACCTGTAGTTTAACCTTGATAACTGACTATCTGAGCTATACTCCTGTTTTCTGACCTACTTACCTACAGTTTTTAGCTTTCCCAGTGCTTTTTCTTTTGCGTCATTCCAGCGTCATCGGCCTCACGACGGCGCTGCAACATATTTATTATAAAAGTGGATCGATTAAGTTTACATAACCCTGACATGATCACAGTACTTAGCTGCCTACTCGGACTCACTAAGATGCATGAACAAATAAAATTCAGTGTTTGCTTTCAATTGGGTTTATAGCCATTGTTCAGGCATGTTTCTAATTGGACTATTAAGGTTGTCACTTTTTTAGCAAAATCAAATATTATATGGCTAAAATCAATATGGCACATGTGGCCGCCTTGAAACCTGGACCTCTCAGGAAAATTTTGCTTTAGAGTAATATCGTTTTCACAGTTAAACCTAGATATGCAAATTTAGTATGTATAATAAATCGTTCACAAATAGCATATGAACCTATCATTGATAGAATTATTTCAAAACGACGATAACCCAATTCTGTCTTCCTCTTCCTATAGTTGCCGCGTTCATCCTGTTTAGCTCGTTTCTGCGATGTTTTCTTCTCGCGCTCCTCTTCCCTAAAAAGGTCATATACATTTGATCTACGAGTCCCGATATGTGATCTGGACTCGTGGCTTAAATGCATATGGCATTTCTTCAATGTTTTTTGTTTGTGATTGTTTGTATTTGTATTCTATGTCTTTGGCGTTTTACCCTGTGCCATTTATCGGGGTTTATGTTTAAACTTTTGGCTTCTGGGCTTGTTTCTGTAGTTTTTCGTATAAATATTGTCTATAATATGACATATATGCAAACTGGTATTCGGGTCGCATCCAAATACATTGCCTGAATTATGACATTAATATCAATTAAACTTTAAAGCAACCTTTAATGCATCTTTGTGAACTTTGACCATATTTTTTAACATAATCATGTTAATACAATTCCAGAAATTTAAAGCGAAGTAACGATCAGTATCCGCTGAATCGTAGTTATAAACCTATCATTCTGTGTGAATCAATAGAAAGGGCCACTGTATACATGGCTTGATTATATTATTTTTGCCTAGTTAATAACAACTGCCACTATGAACAATTGGGTATATGGTTTTCCGTACATGCATAAACGCCTTAAAAGGGCGGTTTCAGAATGCTTTTCGTCCACAACTATTGCTCTTTTTGGAGTTTAAGATTGGGGTATGCTTTGTTTATGTCACAGAATCGCAAAATAGACCATGGGCGCGTCTATTAAGGCATTTATCTAGAAAGGGCTGACACCTATGATATGTTTTCTTAAGAATCATTTGGAGCGATTTCCTTCCTATAGGAGATCATCGACGGTCATTAAATACCACACTTTCTCAAAATGGCTAGTAGGCCTAGGATACATGTTCCAGGAGGGTGTATTCATCAAGATTCCTAGAGCAACATTGATCCTGGAAGAGATTTTCGACAGTTGAAATGTGATTTTTAAATAATCTTCCAATGTCACATATGCCTAGAATATTTTCATTTGCGCAGTTTCATTAAGATTCCTAGGACCTGTTCTGTATCTTATTGACAATTTCCTTAACAAAACTGCACTGCTGAAAATCAATTCTAAGAGTCTTCATGAAAACGGCACCCGATGTTTGTTTTTTTTCCAAATGGAAATGACGCTAGGGCCATTTTGATTTTGAAATTATATCATTTTGACTTAAATTGGGAATTTCATTTCTTTTGTCTAGAAAGTATAAAACTGTTTTCTAAAATAAATACAAAAAGATAAAAGAATGTGAGGAAGACTTTGTGGTTTTTGTGAAGATTTTTGTGAACACTTTTGCCAGTTCTGTCATTGGGGCGCATTTCTTTCTCTTTTGCCACGAAGCCTTGTGCTGTTTCACAATACAGCGTTGCTCATCCCGACTGTAGAAAAAGAATATAAAAATAAATATAAAAATAAAATTATAATATATTATTTTTGACTTGCGATCCAGTTATCCTCCCGAATTAATTACCGTGTCCTTCCCTGGATGATACGACAGCCGTTGACATTTCAAATGATATTCAGCCATTATATACAAGCTTCATCACCCAAACCAATTATCTGTCATCGATGTTTGTTACATAGGCGTTCTCAATGTCATTTTTTTAACAAGCGCTTATCGTGTTTCGTGCATTCCCCGTTTGATGTAAAAACTATGAGATGACCGAGCTTGATAAAAAGGAGTGAATTCAGAATCGGGACGGTAATTTAAACTAAGGAAAAGTGATAATTTCTAAATAGCAATTTCTGATTATTGATAACAAATTTAACTAAGCAAAGAAAACTACAATTGGAACAGAAAAATAAATCAAATATAGCGAGTATTGACTTACTGACAGACAGAAAGACTGACAAAATGACTGACAAAATGACTGACTACCTGACCGACCGACCCCTGAGCCGACCAAACGACAGTATGCATTTCTGATGACCTGTATCACATCGAGTTCGCTTTGTAAACACATTACCGGCCTTTGCTCAGAATCCGAACTCTCTATAGAGATTCCTCAAAATGTCTCCATGTCTCGATGTAGAAAATGACCCGTTGCTTGATATAGGTGCCGTTGGGGTCGACTATTTATACAAGGTTATGCAAAGTTTAATGGCCTTTTAAAGTGTAGATAATTTCGGATATCAGAGACGCCATATATGCTATACCAAGTATTTCCTTTCCTATTTATTGTAAACCTTTGTACTTTCAAACATTATTAGAGAGGGGAAGGTGAGAATTGCATTATATGGCTTTTAAATAATACATATTTTCTCGTAGGAGAAATATATATTCCAGGCGAATATTTCTGAGGAGGCATGGTAATATATTATCCGGCAAAACATATTTGTCTGGCCAAAATTATACGGTGTTGTGCCGGCCGGATGTTATTTTTCTGGGAAAAGATATAAGATTAACGGCCTAATTCTGTTTATTGCCAGAAGTATATGTTTATTTTAAAACCATACTTGGTGTGGTAGTCACTACGTAGAGTACGTGTGCGTATTCTCTCTGATAATAGGTGTACAAAGTCTCATTTGAGGATCTAAAATGGTTATTGAGTTATGGCCAAGTTCGAAACTTTTGTAGACGACATTTGACCTATTTTATTCATTGTCTTATCAAACTTGAGAGAGGAAGTGAATTGCACTAAGAAAATTGATCAGTCTCCAGCTTCAAATAAATTACTGATTTGACAAATTAAAGGATTATATTCTGAAAACAAATAGTTGCATTATCCAATGATATAACAGAAAACTCTAGCCAAATTGCCTCGACAAGTTGAAATATAGCTTCAAACTCCAGTCAATAACTAAACAAACATCAATACCACTTTTCATGACTTAATACCTCACCTATTTCATGTCAAACACTACTGCATATGTGTCAATGACTTCCACGATTTTATTGGTATTTTGATTTCATGAAAAGTATCATAAACGAGCAACCGATTTCATTTCCTGCTCTTAGTTCCTTCACTGGCACTGACATGATCAACTTTAACGTAAAGGGGTGAGAGTGGTCTAGTGGTATAGATGTTCGCCTCACACCCAAGAGGTCGTGGGCTCGATACCCCCTAGGGGTACTTTATTATGGCCTCATAAAAGGACACAGTACTCGTTTCTGCCCTGGAAACGGACCCAAAGTAATTGGTCACAGTGGAGCTAAAGGAAATTGGTTTTTTTTTTCCATTCACGTTAATTTCCAGGCCTGTCATAACATCACGTCTGCTTCATGTCAAGCTGCCATATCTTGATTCCACATTGACTGCATCTGGCAAAGTACTATTAGTATTAGGCTACTACTTACATGATTTCAACTGTTAAGACAAGTGTGAGGTTATGTACTCAAAAACTAGTTTGATTCTTCAATAATCTATTTCACTTACCGTTCCATGGCGGTTTTTATACTTATAGATATTTTAATGAATGTGTAGTAGGTAGTGTTGTTTGTACACCGTGTGCCTCTATTTCATTGTGGGTAAATGCCAATTACTGACAAATTAAGTGGAGAATTTTTAGCTTCGCGAAACTGAAAAACAATGAAATAAAACCTTAACGAACACAGGATCTCATGAAACTTTTACAGTAATATAGGAAGGAAAATAGTTACATTCAAGTCAGATCTTAACAACGTTTAATATTCAATTTGGCCATTTCACAATAATACCTAGCATCCAACTGTGACTGCTTGCAACCACATTTTCTCTTTAAAGTTACCATGTCATAAACATTGTATACATAGTCAATCAATTGCTATGGTGCCTACAACAAAATTCCAATGCGATAACCTTAACTTTCTTCATAAGTCTTGACACGAGAACTATGTGACGACATTATATCAAGCGTGATCAGACACACTTTTAGCTTCACTACACGATCATTCCATGTTTTGTGTATTAACGTAATGCGAAGGGAGGCCTGGGGCCCAGAGCTTTTCTTAACTAAATATCTACTAGTTATGACCGATTTTGACTACGACTGACCGACCGTTACTTGAAACTGGCTAAAGAAATTTGTTATTTTTTTATAGTTTTGGTTCAAATTATCAGGACGTTTTTGTTTATGTTTTTGAAATAAACAAGTTTGGTTTTTTTTATTGGTTTCACTAACTGTGTATTTGTTGTAACAGTTCAAAACCAAATGAAACCCAGTTTTATCGTTTGTTTTACGAAAACCGATACTGATTGTTTTATTAATACAGGCCGGCAATATAGATTATGTCAGTCTTTCATTTAGAGCGTGATTTAAATGCCCTTCTCTCAAATCTTTGTTTCTACATTCGCTTCATATCCAAAATAAGCTTTTAGCCTAAAATTGTCTGATTCAGGTTCATGCCGTAAAAAATAAATCAGAAAGTAAATTTAAAATTAGCAAAAGTTTTTTTTTTCTTAGGCCGCATTATGTTGGTGACAAAGATATGGTCGGTTGCGTGATTTTATTTTTTTTGCCTTATTTCCTTGAATTGGTTATAATTATAGCCATACATTCAATGCGTTGACAGAGAACGCCTTCCTTTTACTTGAACCCAACTAAGAGTTTTCTCAAAGGTATGGAATGCATTATCCGCTGTCTGCGAGTGTCTGAAATGTTGACAGCATAATGTTTGTTATGTTAGCAAGATTTCGCTAATATAGAATGATTTCGTTTAGCTGGATTGTGAAGACATATGACATGTGATATAAATCAGTCTCAATACCGTTTCCTGGTGTCCTCAGAGAGGCAAAGGGAATGTGCCACTGATAGACCAATTATTGAAATTGGGCTTAAGTTAACACAAAAACGCTATGAATAAGAACGTTGCTAACTTTTAAACGTGAAATATTAGATGATGTCCTCGTTAAAAATTACAAGTCACCTGAAGTCAAATCAAATTAAGACAAACAGATAAAAAAATACGGCAAATGAAATATATTCATGGTATGGATACATGTTGTAATGGATAATGTGATTTCTCCCGACTCAGATAAGGTTATCCAAGAAAATAATCCTGCTGTAAATCTTTATCTTGCCCACGGACCAAGATAAACAAAGTACCCGTATGGAACTCCTTTTTATGTCATCACACAATTGCACCCCTTGTTAAAGACCATCGTCTGTAGCATAATGGAAACCTTGTCTTGTAACAATATTTAAAATCCGAATTAATTATTTCTCTATTAAAATGGCACCAAAAACGTTTTCACGCTGCATTCAAGAAATAATGCTGCACTCTCCTCAGAACTATTTAAATAACGATTTGACTATTCACAAAATCTATATCACTGCTCGCATATTCATGACAGCCACGAATTATCACATTCGTTCGAGCGAAAAAATACATTTTATTTCGTTTAACTGAGGTGGGAGAAAAAAGCATTACCATAGCCGCTCTTGTAAGGTTTATCAGAACCCTCACGTAGGATGTTGTACGGAAACTCCGTAAACATTGTAAACACCCTGAGCTCTAGTTTGATTTTCCTATCTTACAATCTCGGCCATGCAATATACCACCATATCCTACATATGTATCTCGGAGTGTCATGTATTTGACTTGGAATTAAATGACTAGTACATATATATATATATATATATACTGTTTCCCCAGGATGTACTTGAGGGAAGTGCAATTTGACGTGTTTTTTCCAGATCAAAAGGTATAAGTCAGTTGATATGAAAACACTATGTATGAAAAGGCCACCCAGCTAGCTCGTTTACACTCGCTTCACCAGCGAGAAGCTGTGTTCAGTCTGCAGTAGACGCAAGAATCAGAAATCCGACGGTTTTCATTGCGGCAATGTCCTCCAATCCCCCATTGAAGAGACCAGCGACCCAGTCCGAAACACAAGGTCTCGTCATGCACCACGGTGTTCGATCATGAAACTGCAACAGAGTGAGACGGCTATTTCTGCTGTGAATGTTGCGGCCGAGCGGCATAACAACGCCATTGACGTTCCTATTTGATGTACACGGCTTCTAGCTGATAAATGATGTTTACCGCTAGTTCCGAAATGACTTGTATTTGCCGCGGCGCGTTGGCTCCTCCTTAAACATCAAGTAGGGAAGTCTCATAGACGCCTTGTCACTAACCCTTGCTCGTATGTTATATGGTGTTTCGAATTGACATGTTAATGATACAGTCACGTACATCTCGGAGCGGAGAGCGGGGATTTATCAGGCTTTTATCCCTTATGTCATCTGACTGAACGTCTTTACAGTCTCGTTATTTAATGTGTTATTGCGTATTCCGTTTGTCAAAGTGGATCTGAAATGCACATCGGATTCTACAAGATCAATTTTGAGAGGAAATCTCGATTTAGATTGATACCTACAAATCGCCCAATTTCTTGCAAGGGATTTTGTTTGTTCTTTAGAATTCGATACATCTAAGCAATGGATGATTTATTGGCGACGCGATGGAAGCTTTAAAACATTTTGTGAGTGTTTGTCGTCAACAAAGAAACACAAGTAAAACATAAGTGTTAATAACTTCGAAAATATATATGCTGTTTTAAAACAAATGCTTCTTTGATACGGCGTTAAAAGACGTACGCTTTATTTTATTTTATAATGATTTGAAATTCACCATTCGCATATCAAAAAAGATGTTCTAATTTGAAACACGTTTCAGGAACACATGTCAGAAAATATAAATAGAAGAAAGTGGACTTATGCTATGTTCAGAGTTAGTCAATTGATTTTATGTTTCATAGTGAGTTAAATTGGCATGTAAATGATTTAGTCACATCCGGAGCGTGGAGAGGTAATTTAATCAGGCTTTTGTCACAGTGTATTTGCAGTATCATGCTTTAAAGTTTGCATGCGTAACAATTATAAAACTACTACTACTTCTACTACTACAACAACTACTACTACAACTACTACTACTGCTACTGCTGCTGCTGCTGCTGCTGCTTCTGCTGCTGCTTCTGCTGCTGCTGCTGATGCTGCTGCTGCTGCTGCTGCTACTACTACTACTACTACTACTACTACTACTACTACTACTACTACTACTACTACTACTACTTCTACTACTACTACTTCTACTACTACTACTACTACTACTACTACTACTACTACTACTACTACTACTACTACTACTACTACTACTACTACTACTACTACTACTTCTACTTATATTAATAATAATAATAATAATAATATAATAATTATAATAATAATAATAATAATAATAATAATAATAATAATAATAATAATAATAATAATATGTGCCACCAAACACAGAGTTGATCACGTAAGGCAACTTGATTATATATATTTGGGATTGAAAACTCATCTAAGACTTGTTCTTTTGTTACAATCCAAATTCGTTGAAAAACGTTCGCCTGATCTTCTTTGAGAACAATTTTCAACCTTCTATTTGTATAACGTACTAGAGGGCTTTTGGAACACAATAAATGAACGCATGGCATTTTTGCAGTTTCTAACAAGGGGCTTAGTTTTCATTAATTCACAATAAGTACTTGCTTGTCAATTTCCTTAGATAATAACATATGCGTCGTTGGCAGAACTAATGTGATATATCTTTATGTTCGTTAATGATAATGAACTGTCTGTGTGATAATAGTAATTATGGACGACTAATGATTTCTTTTAGTTTGTCCCGTACTCCATACATGTGTTAGTACCTTCTTTAGTTCCTTTGTGTTTGAAATAAAACAAAATGTTTTGCCCAAGTTTTGATGTCGGCCCCGATGGCTGTGGACAATATTTAACCTCGACCTTAACATAAAAAAACGATATTACGTGAGCATTTCACACGCGCTGCGAAAGAAATAAGGCAAAACTGTGGCCAGACTTTAGGCTCTAATAATTTAAGGAATAATACATGGTTGACCATGGCTTTTGGTCGATAATTGCCCCAGTGGAAGGAATACTTGCCCGAGGGTTTTAGCCGGAGGGCAATTAATTTCATAGGGGCAATTATCAACCAAAAGCCATGGTCAACCATGTATTATCTTGTATAATACATATGTTTTGTCCTTTGTCAATGATTTCAAATGGATTAAAAAACATTATTTTGTGGAATAATGAAGGATATGTCTTATATTTTAGCATGTAGTCTGAAAGTCTTAAGACTGAGATATAACAAAATGGTTTTGAATGGCATTAGCTGCGAAAAATAACGAGTGACTGAAAATCAAAATATCAAACCTTTTCGTACGTGTTTTCAGAATAAGCATGCCATTTTACCATTCTTTAAATATTTACTGTTTTACATCGGCTGATTGTGAATGTGATGTTCATTTCAATAGGTAAGCACAGCTAGGGTCGATCAAGCCTAGAAACAGTTTCATAAGAAGCTCGGCTCGAATGACCCTAGTCATTTCGCTGGAATAATTAACATTTCAACAAAAACATTTTCTTGTCTAGTCTCGCAGCTTAATGACCTTTACCGAATGTAAATATCAGGTATGGTTTCGGGAATTACTCGTTACTGAAACACGGAAGGTGTCATTATTGGTAACACTAATTTCACTATTATTGCATCGATAGTTCCATTTTTATCCCTTTAAAGCTTTTAGGCTGGTTGACAGATATGTTAAAGAGATAACCTTGTCGAGAAGTTGTATGTGTAAGTCATAGTGCGTGTTATTTTATTATTGTACTGGTTTATGTGCTCCTGATCGAATAGAAATAAAAAAAATCCTAAACCTCGCAATCTTATTTATTGGTAACATAACACTTCGAACTGATTACCGACTAATTGTTTCTACAATGGTATTTGACTGCTAGGCAACTGATCACATTCGAAGAAACTTGTAGAAACAGAAGTTCAGAAGTAGCATCATTGTTTTCTTTCGAATTTCATATAAATGTGCGCCTGTGCAGTGTAACGTTTTAATGAGAAAATGAACAGTGCATTCTCACATGATATAACACTCATATCCGGTAAATTGCCCGTATTTGCTACAGGGCCCTAGGAATGTGTTATGTATTCATCCGTTTATTACCAGAGTTCATAAAACATATTAAGGAGCAATTACTCACTGGTGCTTGGAGAAAAAACTTAAGAGCAAAGACGGAGAAAACGGTCATTTTGCTTTAATAGCAACAAGACGTCAAAACGAATCCTCTTTTTAATGGGTAGTGTCGATTGAGAGATATAGTTTTATTTTCTCAGATATATGTTGTTTTTACTGACGTGTGTGTACTGTATTTTGTTTATTGACATAAATATGGCAATAAGGTGTTAAAGTTGTCTGGGATAATACATATATTGCATATATATGATACTCAAAAGCGTTTCAGACATGTTAAATCCGTATCTTAGAATTGATAGTGTAGCTAAAATCAAAATATTTTAGCGAAATTATTTCCGTCCATTATAGTAATTGCTGGTAACTTGTAATGACTTGCTTGGTTTCACAGCTATATATTGATACTAGTGTAAATAACTGTTAAAGAGGGAGCAGTTGACGTAGGAACGTGTAAACTTGGTTTAGACTGGTCTACAATATGTATGCAAAAAGCTACAGAAACATGCCCAGTAGCAAAAAGTTTAACAAGTATACACCGTATTGTTCCATGGTGTAGGATGGTTTTGAGTGTATGTATACTCGAACTCCGGCAATGGTTAATGCTGGTGTGAATATGTGGGTCGATGGGAACAGTAGCCGTCAATTTCATAGAGCAATGATAAATGATGTGTGTGTTTTTTCTGTGTTCAATATATGCTGGTTTAAAAACACTATTTTGTTGAAACGCATCTTTTGTTTGTTCTGTCGAATTGATACGATTTACATAAATTTATATTAAGTTTTATCATTTTTCGAATGATGCTCTTTTGTTTTGTTTAGTAATTCCTTAGAAATATTCATATACTCATGGATGTACGTATGCACATGTGTATGTGTTGCTTCTTTTTTATTACGTAGAAAATAACTGAGATTATATTGCTATTGACAAACATATACAGGAATTATATGTCTTTACAAAATAATCCATATGAAAATAACAATGTGAGTGCCATAGAAAATGTCTGACTAAACTTTCCAACGTCCACGTGTGGTGTTTGTTTGAGCTGCGTCATCAAGAAATATGCATATTCGTCAGATTCAAGTTTAACTTGAATATGTACTATAGCACGACGACAGTGACATAACTGACTTTAAGTGGGCCTACAGGAGTACGGTTATTATAAGTTTAAAGAGAACACAACTAGCAATCCAAGCTGCATCTTTGACACAAACGTGTAACTACACGTACAAGTATACTAACAGGTAATTTTTCGCTACCTCTGTACAAAACATATGGAATAGTCGATAATATGTCGTGTTCCCCTATCATCCAGCAAATTCCACGTTAATGTCCTATCTTCTGTCTGGAATCCCAAAAATAAAGGTTGCAAGCGCAGTTCATTGCCTTCGTTGTCGCATGAACTGTTCATCCTGGCTTGACAAGCCATTCATATCCAGAAAAATGCCCTCCATTGCTACATGGCCCTAGAGATTGTCTTGTAAAGTGATCCGTTTATTACCCGGGATAGGATAGCATGCTAAGAGAAAATAACTCACCGGTGCTTGGCAAGAAGACGTCAGAGCAAAGACGGAGGGAGAGGTCATTTCGCATAAAAAACCTTAAGACGATGAAACAAACTATCACTTAAAAAGTAAGTATCCATTTGGGAGAGTTTTATTTTCTCATACGTGTTCTTTCTACAAGTGTGGGTTCTGTATTTTATTCTGACATAAATGTCATAAGTATTTATAGTAGTCTGGGATGTTGAAGTGCATTCTAATCACTCGTCGATTTTCTTTTACCAAAGTCGCTTTGCCGCAAAACGATAGTCTCACAATGTTAGGGACAATTTGTATCTCATTCTATGAAAACATTACCTTTTGGTTGTCCTAATATTTATCTTAAACTTTGTCTTTGATTGGACATATACAACAACAGTTGATGGATGGTGTAAAACAGTTTCATTAGCATTGTTTAGTTGTATTTGGTCACTCATCATGGGGTAAACTACAAGAAATTATTCATTTTACTACTGTCTTTATTGTTGGGGATAATGGAGGTGGATTTCCTAGTCATAACTTACGATTTGTGTCTTACATTTTATTCCGTCCGTATGTGTTTTCGTGAAAGTATGTTAGAGTAAAGCTTCGCCTGTTTTATGATTTTATTTTTCTCGGAAAACTTTAGAGAAAAACCGCAGAATGTGGTCGTTTCGCTCTAATAATGTTGTTAAGTCGAGGAAACGAATTATCGTTAAAAAGTAAGTATCCATTAGAGAGACAGAGTTTTATTTTCTCCTTAGTGTAGTTTTATTTCAATAGTGTATGTAATGTATTTTGTTTATTGACACTAATGTCGTACTTAGGTGTTCTAGTAGTCTGTGATGTGAAAGTGCATTTTCATCACTCATCGATTTTCTTCAACGAAATTCGCAATCAACCAAGACGAAAGTCTCAAAAGCGTAAAAGAACAAACGTATCTGGTTTTACTTTTAGGTCGGCTTTATGGTTTTCCTGACTTTGGCACCATAGTTAATTCGTCTATTATATTTCTGATACACCACTTATTTATTTTTTTGAGTTGTTATTGACACTTTTAATGTTAATGAAAAAACAGGCAAAAATTCATGTGAATAAAAAATATAATGTTTCTTTAAACGTCATAAACTACCTGTCGTTGTTAAACAGTGTATGACGTTGACGTAACGTCCTTCATATGCGTGTTGGGTTAAAATGTTAAAGGTGTAACGACGAACGTTCAGATCTAAAACTTGTTTCAAAATTTAAAAAAAACAAAACGTGTTTTTGTGATTTCTTTTTGTATATCAATCTTTTTTAAAAGCTTTCGTATATTTGTTTCGTATCATTTCATGGACATCTTCTCTATTCTTTACACTTTTTTGGACATCGATACATGAAAAAAGCAAATTTTCAGGACTTGCTTGTAGATAAAGAAACAATAACTTAAAATATTGTTTTTGTATCTATGATTTACTGACCGCACCAAGGAGGTGATCTCATTACTGGATGATTGATCAAGTACACTGATATAGTGTACAAAACTTTATGGTGCAACTTCCGTATAAATATTGTTTTTGCCACCCCATTGTCATGATCATATATTTTAAGTGTTATTGTATTCGACTAGTGTAAAACTTAAACTATATACTATGGCACTTCAATTTATGTGTTGAATAAAATTTACTATAGCGGTACAATTGTTTGTTTATAAAAAAAAAATTGGAAGTTTTGCGCTGTCATATTTAACGTTGGTTAAATATCTCATTTGAATGGTCATAATGATAATTCTTAACAATGGTTGGTTTTCAAACAATTTCCTTTATGGATATTCTAGTTTTACATCAACATGTCTGGCTTATAGGTCGTTCCCTCGCTAATTTTGAAGTAATGGTGTTTTTTCGTGTTTGTTTTATTGTTCATTTTTCCCGATTTCCAAGATCTGAAGACGGCAACAACGTACATGAAAGATAGTCATCTTAAGAGGTGGCTACAGCGAACGTGTTAGCTAAAACGCTGGTAAAGTGGAAAAAACGGTTAAAGACTTTTATCAAATTTATCAAAAAAATATTTTTAGATGTGAAAATGCAATTTATCACTATTCAAGCACAGTTTATTTCAAATGGTTCACAGAAGGTAACGTTTATTTCAAAAATTAATTAAAATAAGGTTTGTTATTTAGGTGATAAGGTACTCGGGTGTCCTGGTTGTAAGTCGCAAGTTCTGGCTTACAGGTTATTTCCTTCGCAATTTGTTTCAAAATAATGTTTTCTAAATATACATTGTCTCAGATTTAAGCTGTAAGAAGAGCGTCATTAGGGTTTACTAATTTATTCTATTTTAAATATATCTTACATGAGGATTCGCTTATGTATAGGAATCGATCCGACGTCCTATGGGTGAGAGGCAGACCCCAATACAACTAGAGTCTGTTTAAAGTGCTACTATCTAAGAACGAAGTTAAAATCACAGTCTTGCGAAGGGTTTCGCTGTAAATTGTTTTGTTTTTAAAATATTACAGCTATCTGCTATCTATTCCTTTTGATTAATTTTGATAATAATGGAACTCTTTATATCCTTTGATATGCAGACCGTATTACATTTTAAACAAAACTGTTTAAAGTCAATAGGTTTGTCCGCCGCAAGCATGTTAATGTTAAAGTAAACAAACTGTTGATTAAAATATGGCCGACCGCTTTGCAACAAGGCAATCCTTCTCATCACGAACGGCGTGCCGGAATATTACGCCCACGTCTTCCTAGAACAAAACTGGCCTCATAAATCCCCTTTATACTCGCTAATCCCCTATAACCAGCAAGCGACGGATAAAACTAGTCCGTATTGTCTTCGATAATCCGGTTTTAACCGTCAATTGGTTGAATAACACGGTAAGCGACAGGTGAAACTATTCCTATTTGTATTGAATATTCTCCATATTTACTTTATATTTGCAAACATCCTCGTCGTATTGTCTAGTCTCACAGAATATGAAATAACCTTAACCACTTTATTTTTTGCTAAGTTAAAAAGCATTTTATCGCACATTACAATGTTGAAGATTTTTTTCCATTAAAAGTATTAATATTGGACATGTTTTTTTTGTATTTTTCGATTACGTTCATCCCGTTACAACCTAACATAAAGAAAACGCGAACATTTCAGCGTCGCAAAACAAAACAAAAACACAAAACACTGTAAAATCGAGTATCAAAATGGGGGTTTCATCCACAACCCCTGTTTTTTCTCTAATAATCTTTTTCCCTGAAAGTTGTCAATCATGTAACATCGTTTTTGACAAAATCGTCTCTTCGTTATGAGCATACGATTTGTTTTATTCCTAAACTTTGGGCAGAAATATAGCCCAAAATTGATAATGTCCAATTTACGTTGGTCAAAAGCAAAACACATTTCTTCCCTTGTTGCTTTTTCGGTAATCCTTTTCGAACGGCTTTAGGTCAATTGAATTGATGGAGAGATCATTTCGTCAAAGCTTGTGGTCAATTGTTTCTTCATTGGTGATACCCATTTAGAACAACTTTTGATAAATTGTTTATATGTTGGTGATATCCTTTTGGTACGGCTTTTAAATTTTTTGTGTTATGCAATTCGCCCTTTTATTGTTTTATTATTATCGATATTTTAAAGTTGGTTTTCGATTTCCTGGGTTTTTTTTTGCTGATCATAAAACAGCATTTAAACTGCAACATTGCTGCATTGTTAAGGTTTACTGTTAAGCGACAGACGTCAAATCTTCACTCAACCTCAAATATTTACATTGTTCACAAGCTAGTTTTTGTTCTGTTTTGAAACAATATCAATGTCAACAATTAAAATACAAGGCACGTTTTGTTCGTGTACCTGGTTTTAGAGCTTCCTGTTAAGACAACGCTAGGGTGAGAGTGGTGAAGTAGTTATTGAGTTACTGTTTCAACCCTTTTCATGGTATTTTGAAATGAACACCGTACTGATTTCTTCACATACGAGCAAAGATCAATTAATTTAAACCAAAACAATGATGCTTTGCAATTAATATTCCTTAACATGTAAATTTTTATCTGCTGACATTCATTAATCTGATTTCTTGCTTTAGAAACAAAGTCGTAGAGAAGTGGACTGGTGTAATTTATACAGTTGTAGTATTTCTACAACAATGGAATCCATACATGCTTAAATATATAAATTGTTAAACCATGAAAACATAAATACAACGATAACATAATAGGTATGAAATTAAAACTAGAACGAAATAAAATTGTATCAATTGAAACATTTATTCTAGTTCTAATACTTCTAACACTTTATGTAATAAACTTATTTTGATAAAGATACTAAATTAACAATGTTTTGACGGCGTACTTCGTAGACTGACATATACATTACGGACACAATCAAACTGAATTCAGTTTCTATATCACCCCTATTACAAATAGTGCAATATCGTTCATTAAATCTAATTCTATTGTTACTATAAGGCCATTTTCTATGTATAAAGCAGAAATATCTGATGCATTAATGCCTAGATTGGACAGTGTACACGTCAAAAGTTAGAACGATTGAATTTTCGGGTCTTTTGAAGGATTTACCTTATTGCTGCATGATGTTAATTAGTTAATGGATTTTAAATACTTTTTGTCGGTAATTATCTTTACTTAAACATGTTGAAATTAGGTTGACTTCTTCTACTTATTAAATGAACAAAGAACAAACAACTACTTACTAATACTTAGTTTAACATAAGTAAGTAAATCCAAGTCTTAAATGATTTCATTTGCATCAGCCTTACGGATGCTCTGAGGAAGAGCATTCTTTGTCATATTTATAAATAATAATAAATAATATACTTCTTATTTTAGGTCTACTATTATCATCGAAATAAGCATTTTCTTCACAATTCACTCGTTTTGTTTTGTCAACGACTGACCCTAAAAACATGAACAAGTCCAAGTTTAAATCCTCATATTATATGGTACGTTATGGAAATATTGCGCGTTTTCGTCGCAATTTAAATATTGTGTATTTTTATTTGAATGTCACCATTTTATAACTCCTAAACAACCTTTAGTTTTTTTATTTATTCTACACAGACAAACTCTCCGGTCGTTGTTCTCACGGGGGCCTTTTTTAATAAAACCTAATCATGCCTCGCATATGACCAAAATCGTTAGTTATAACATTTATCTAGCTTGGACTTTTTTCTTGTTGATCTCGTTATTTGGTCGATTATAGAGAATGTACGTTCGTTGGATAATAGGTCTGATTGACTTCTGAAATACAGATGTTTTAAGTTAAAGTATCCGATAAACAGTTATATGAATTCAGATGCCTGGTGAAAGAAATGAAGGCGTCATTATAGCGTTGTGATCTCCAGGGCAATTATCTGGCCAAGAAAACTGCGTCTTTAATATGTCTTGAACTCATTTGAAAATATATTCTTAGAATCTCAAAGCTCCAAACGGAAATTAACTTCCCACATTTATCGCTTTCACAATCAGTAAACTGCAGTTGCTTGTTTGTAATCCGCAAATTAAACTGCATGTGTCCACTATGACGCGTATTCCAGGGCTTGTTGAACATATTTAATAATTGCGTTTCTCCTTAACGGTGATTCAGTGTGATTTGTCGTGTATTTTGGCTTGATCCTTGTGTCTTTAAACATACTAAGGGGCTTGTATTGTGTGTCTCTTGTTTTGTGTGTTTGGGCTTGACCCTTGGTTTTGTAAACAGGATATTGGTTACATTTTGTGATATTGGACTTGTATTGTAGCATTAAGTGTAACTTGTTTAGTGTTTTTAGGGCTCGACCCTCGTGTCTTTAAACAGGATATTGGTTCAGTTATGCTAAGAGGTTTGTATTGTAGCATTATGTTTCTCTGGTTTGGTGTTTCTTTGGGTTGACCCTTGTGCCTTTTAAAAAAAATATAATATAGGCTATTTGGATTTTCCCAATCGTAACTACTTGGTCCTCGTCGGCAAAACTCTTCCTAAGTGGCCCGTTCCAATACAGATCTTAATCGAATAAAGTCGTAAAATTAATTTGATTATATGATTCGGCGAATATAGAGATCTATCAGTGAAAAAAAATACATTTCATTGTTTAAAATAGTGAAGTAACATCTTTATATCTTCACAGTTTTAAAATCTTATTCCGCTCTTAAATCAAAATCAAAGGGCTTTGACACGAATCCAAAGGCATTGCCGTTACATTCGGATACAATTTGTTGCGTTCTTTCTTAAAAACAAAACAAAAATGTAATTAAATATCCTTTTAAGGTATTTAACATAAAAACGAAAAATAGTACCACTATTTTGCTAAACACTAGAGTGCATAAACTATACAGACATGCGGCAAATTATGAACATTATATAGATTTAAGATTATTGAAGATGAAGTCTTTTAATGTTGATGTCCATTCTTATTTTATATGATGAGAGCTGGTGTCTACTTTTTGTCTTCTTTTACAAGTGTATGCACGTTCTACATTTCGAACGTTAAGGCGCTTCATTTTGCTTGGCATGCGTAGTCAACTGAAGTGTTCCTTATGACAATTTAGTATTCGCTCTTGTTTTCAAAAGTGCTGCATTGTATAACCCATGATAATTTGAGTTCTTATCTGATTTTAGGAGGTGCCGTAAAGGTTATTTTACAAACTATATGGTAGGTTTTGTAGCACAGGGTGCTGCAATGGTCAAAGGCAGCTAATATCTCATAAGACTTACAGAGGGTTCCACATCCATCAATTAACTGAATGCAGTTTATACACCGACCATGATGCAGGTTGTCAGAAAATAGACCTTTCGTAATATTCATTTTATGATGGCGTTTTGATTGGCTAGTTAAATCGCCAAATACGGGATAAGAGGAACGGACTATTTTCATTGGCTGTCGAAACTCGCCCTAATATGAGAATACTCTAATTTATTCTATAAGGCAGTCATTTTGTTTTTCGTTTAAACGACTGTTTTGAAAAGTGTGTGCTTTGTTTAGAACATACTTGGAATTATAACCCATAAGAATACTTCAATCATTCTGTGTGCGTTGATATTTCAGTCGTTTTTAACCTGTTGGTGGACGTTATAACAATTTTTTTTTTAGAAACAGAGAAAGTGAACGACGAAGGTGAAAACAATCGCGAAATAATGTTCGATATTTTTGAAAAGATATTCGAAATAATGACTAAAACATATGATTCCTTAGACTGTACAGTGCAATTGGCATTATTCATAAGACTGTGCAATGTCTCTAAAAAGGATGCATGTCAAATCAGTCAAAGACCAGTCTGTTTTTGTCTTTGGTTCAAATCTGTTATGTTATCTTATCATCCTGCAAATCTCACATCATTGTCTTCTTTCGAATTCCGTATAAACGCGTGCTAATGCAGTTTAACGTTTTCCTAAGACAATGAACAGTGCATCCTCGCCTGACAAAGCACATATATCCAGTAAATTGCCAGCCTTTGCAACAGGGCCCTAGGGATGTTTAATATATTGATCCGTTAATTACCAGGATTAAGATAACATGTAAAGGAGCAATAACTCACCAGTGCTTGGGGAAAAGACATCAGAGCAAAGACGGAGAGAACGGTTATTTCGCTTTAAATAACTATAAGACGTAAAAAACGAATCCTCTTTATAATTGGTAGTGTCAATTGAAGTCAAAGTTTTATTTTCTCGGAAATATGTTGTTTTATACTGATGTGTGTGTTCTGTTTATGGACATAAATGTAGCAATAATGTGTTAGTGTTGTCTGGGATGATACATATAGTGCATTTCTATGACTAGTGGATATGTTCACCAAAATACGGATTGTCGTAAAACTCAAAAGCGTTTCAGGCATGTTAAATCCGTATCTTAGAAATGGTATTATAGCTAAATTTTGTCGACATAATGTCCGTCCATTACAGTCATGGCTGGTAACTGGTATTATAATGCTTGTTTTGACAGCTTTATCAAAAACTATTCTTGTCCTTTTGTATACCAACATCGGAGCCGCGATGTTATCGCACGTTCTCAGTATTCATTTTATATTGGCTGACATTCCCGTTACATTGTTCTTCCGTATATAAGGCGGCATGTTCTCAATATGGCATGAGCAAACTCAATACATGTTAATGTAACACCGACGAAATCACTACTTGTGTTGTCGAAGTTACGCATCGTTCCACAAGTGGCATTCAATATGTAACGAATCGAACTATTTATGGTATATCATGTTGTGCTTATGGAAATGTGGTGGTAAACATCACTCATGTTTCGTATTTATAAAATACCCTTTACCATTTTAATTTGAGTGTGTCCG
The DNA here is from genome assembly GCF_026914265.1 of Mya arenaria. Lineage (NCBI taxonomy): Eukaryota > Metazoa > Mollusca > Bivalvia > Myida > Myidae > Mya > Mya arenaria. Next base: position 55,399,487 of record NC_069135.1, read on the forward strand.
CAAAAGCGTATTTCTTAATGGCAATGTTATCGATGTAAATATTTTATCACATGACAGATAGCACATTACAATTGTAGATTACTAAAATGGACATCACATTATGAAAGTTTGTAAATCATTATTAAATAAGTTAACTATGTTCACACCAAACGAGCGACACAAATACAGCCCTAAATGTGTAATTCTGCTTACAAGCGTTTTCTGAAATGTCTCTCCAAATTCTTGATACTGAATAAAAACAGGTGGTGATGATTTTGAGTTTATTTATACTTGAAATCGGAGAATGCCCATTCGGCGAGTACTCTGATCAGATTGTCAGTCATATTTTCGGAGAAACAGAATATAACCCTGGTTCTTTAACGTGCATCTGTGTATAACGCTGTCACATTCGGCACCATATTGGTCCACTGCTTTTCAATAAGATACCCTTTAGAGCTACTAGTTACCCTTAAGCGCTACTAGAGAAGACACCCTATGTGTCCACTGTTTAGGAGATGATACTCTTTTGGTCTTTATCAATTACATGCTAGTTCAATACCGATCATTCTTTTTATTTATTTTTTTCATCTTTAACATGTGTATTCGCATATCCGACAAAAGTATAAATTTTTATTATTATGTAAAATTAGGTGACAGAAATCTCTCTGTGGTATAGCGATGTTGTCGCATTTTCTTTTAATGATCATGATGTTAATAAATGTCAAAAGTCACTCCACGGTTATTTCGGTTCGGTAATAACGGGGCTTTTATCACGCTTTTAACACCAATGTCATCTGATTGAATTTGCACGTGTTTTAGTGCTCGTAATTTAATATGTTATGATATTCCGTAATGAAAAATGCAAAGGGTTTTCCCATCGAAAATCGTGTTCCAAGAAAATGATGAACAAGTGGAAAAGTTCCGGCAAAATAACCAGGTTTGATACAAAGACTATATTAAGCACTTCAAAATATGATATATTGCAGCAACGCATTCTTGATTTGAGCAAATGTTGGAAATATTGTCGACTGTTTGGCTTTAACAGATGAACATGAATATAAATCGATATCATACCGTAGTGTACTCTGATTAAACCGCCATCTTTACTGACATTGTCAATGAGGTTACCACAATAAGTAATTTAGTTGCTGTACTTTTTGATGCTTTGAGCGCACATTCCTTGAACAATTATTATTATTTGCGCCTCATTACAATTGTATGGTGGTATATAACTGTCGTTAGATAACCTGTAAACATTTGCGAATTGTTTCGTGTTTACCACTTTATTTTCACGATAATTATACATCTATCTAGTACATATTCGCCATTTTTTTCAGTAAGATAAAACATAAGACTTTGGTTTGCGAATTCCAATTAGTAAGTAACATACTTACGTGTAAGTGGAATTCGCAAACCATAACTAGTTAACCTGTTAGTGTAGTATAGCTAAAAAGGGTAACAGGTGGCAGTTATGGGCACTTTCAAACCTGTTTTTAATTTTATGATATCTATCTTACCAAAAAAGTATATCAAATATTAACTAGATAGCTAGATAATTATCGCGAAAATTAGGCGGTTTACACGAAACACCAAACAATTCGCGAACGTACATAATTGTACAAGGAATGTACGCTCAACATGTCAAAAACTACAGCCACCATACATTTGCCTAACGTATAGTGTGTCATATAGACTTAGAATATTGTAAGATACACTTACTCGTTATGATAATGAATTTTATCTCGAATTGTATTTGTGTAGTTTTGCTTAGTGTGTCTTGATATATTTAAGCAGTCATGTGTATGTTGGTACAATGCAATCAAAATTACAGTTCTAATTTGTTTTCATAAATAATCTTGAGTTTGATTGGCTAAAACTATCTTCTTCAAACAATAAATGGAGGGTGTTTGAAAAGTTTCAATCAGGACTTCAGAACTATGTATGGTAAAATAACGCAGTGTTTTTAACGAAAGATAATTCATTAAAAAGTTGTGTTGTTAAATGGGGATAATGGAACCGGAGTTTCTTGTTATAAATCGTGCTCTTTTATTAGACTTTTATCACCAATTATATTTAATTTAATTTCGTTGCAGTTTCTTTTTCATGGTGTTTCATAAGGATTATTAGTGTTGAATTCAGGAATGCAAGATTTTCTCCAAACCAAACACATCCCCCCTCCCCGCCCTTATGTAATGTCATTTCGCAAAAACAAGATTTCATCGTTTACATTTTAGAAACACATACATTCTAGCAATGTTGGTGTGATTTTGTTGGTGGCTGAAAAATTATGTTTGTTTAAAATCTTTTTGTGAAGGCGCATCTGTTGTTTGTTGTGTCGATATGACAAGTTCTTCACGTGTGAGATGTTTTTGTGGCAATATGATTAAAGTTTTATTCTTTTTCCAATATGGTGTTTTTTAATTTTATTTAGATATTGCTTAAAATATTTAAATGCTCATGAAAGTATATATACACATGTACGTTTGTTGCTATTCTTATATTACCGAGATACCATTGCTAGTGACAACCTTGAACAAGACGTACATGTCTTTTCAAAATAATACACATGAAAGTATTACTCTGAATGCCTTACAAAATGCCTGAGTATCACTAACTGTCTTTGCGACCTGATCAATATCAACATATACTTACTCTTTTTGTTTTGATATAAAATAAACAGTCAATGAACAATTTAAGTAACAAGGTGTCTTATATAATCTGTGGCGTTTGTGATTTCATAGGCGTATATTATAAAAGTGAGCCTACAGGAATACGTTTATAATAAGTTAAAAGAGAACACAACTAGCAATTACAGCTGCAACTTTGACATAAATATGCTACTACACGTACAAGTATGCTATCGCATCATGTTTTGCTACCTCTGTATATACACTGTGCAACATGTATTGAAATATTTGTATTTGTTACGAACATCATTGCATGGCCGTAACATAAACCTTGAACGGGTACTAGACTTATCTTGCTTGTGCATGGCACTCGGGACTAATAACACTCTGTCTTATAGAGAAAAGAACTCATTTGAGAAGCCGTTTTTTTAATGATTTCTGCGATAATATGACGTGTTTCCTAATCATCATGCAAATCCCATGTTAACGTCTTTCGTCTGCCATCCCATAATAAAGGTTGCAAGCGTAGTTCATTGCCTTTACTTGTCGCATAAACTCTGTATACTGGCCTGACAAGCAATTCCTGTCCAGTAAATTTCCATCAAATGTGTCATTGCCTAAAGCTGTCTTGTATAGTGATCCGTCGATAACTAGGGCTAGTATTACATTATAAGGAGCAATAACTCATCGGTGCTCGGTGGAAAGTCGTAAGAAAAAAGACGGAAGGAACGGTTGTTTCGCATAAATAACGTTTAGTCGATGAAAAGAACTATCGCTTAAAAGGTAAGTATTCATTTGAGAGACAAAGTTTTATGTTCTTATAAGTGTTCTTTCTACTTACATGTGCGTTTTGTATTTTGTATTGACATAATTGTCGAAATAAGAAGTTATAGTATTATGGGATGTTAAAGTGCATTCTAATCACTCGTCGATTTTCTTTAACCAAAGCCGCTTCACTGCAAAACGATAATCTCGCAATGTTAGGGACAATTAGTATCTGATTCTATGTATAAAATAACTTTTTGGTTGTACTGATATTCAAGATTGTATTGGTATGAACATACTTTTAAACAGTTGTTGTATGGTGTAATATGGTTTCCATATGGGATTTGGCACTGTTTAGTTTTATTTGGTCATTCATCACGGGGTTAATCACGAGAGATAACTCAATTTACTATTGTATTGATTGTTGGCGATAATGGAGGCGGATTACCTAGTCATAACTCACGATTTGTGTCTAACAGTTCATTCTTTTAATTCCTTCCGGAATTAATCTCGTGAAAGTATTTTCGTGTAAAACTTCGCCTGTTTTACGATCTTTCTTTCTCGGAAAACTTAAGAGAAAAACCGGAGAAAGCGGTCGTTTCTTTTAAATTATGTTAAGTCAAGGAAACGAATTATCGTTTAAAAAGAAAGTATCCATTAGAGAAACAGAGTTTTATTTACTCCTTGTGTGCGTTTATTTCAATAATAGATTATGTTTATTGACATAAATGTCGTACCAAGGTGGTAAAGGAGTCTGGGATGTTTAAGTGAATTTTCATTACTCGTCAATTTTCTGCACCTAAATTCGCTGTCAAGCAAGACGATAGTCTCAAAAGCGTTTAACAAACATTGTTTCTGATTTTGCTACCAGGTATATGATTTACGTAAGTTTTCTTGACTTGACTATATTTTTGGTATTATATTTTTGGTGCGGCTTCTCTTCAATTGTTGCTTTGTCGGTGATGCTCTTTTGGTACATCTTACGAAGTGTATTTCATTTTGGTTTGAGTTTTGAACTTTGCCTTTCTAACATCGCCTGTGTAAATCAAGACGTGCTCTATTAAAGTTATATAATTATATTAATCGTATTTTTTTCTACTTCTTATTTGCTGATCACGTAACTGCATTCAAACTTCAACACAGAACCTTGTTCAGTTTTACTGTAAAACAAAAGCTGTCGCATCTTCTCTCTTCTCATTGTACCTAATTTAATGTATTGTAAACCAGCTCGTTTTATTTAATGTTTTGAAATAATTTCCAGCAATTAGAACACAAAGAACCATTGGAGTGGTTCAAAGGAAACAATATATGGGTGAAAGTGGTCTAGTTGTAAAGATGTCCGCCTCTCAACTTAGAAGATGTCAGTTCGATTCCCATCACAGAAACTTACTCCTGGCCTCTCTAAATTGCTACTGCACTGGTTTCTTGCCCATGGAGCAGACACACGAGTGATTCAAATCCGCTGTAAGCTGTCTTAACCATCTAGCTACTAGATAAGTATAAAACAAAACAATACAATGTAGCGTTGCAATCAATTATCCTTAACATATTCATTGGTCCCTGGAGATATAGATCATTCATTAATCTGATTTCTTGCTTTAAACACATTTGTGTGGATAAGTGGACTTATGTGATTTATCCATTTATTGTTTTTATCCACGGAGGCAGATACAATGTTGAACTAAATGGATTATTATCTGTCACATATTTGATATTGACTGATCATAGAGTTGTTATTTTAAGTGTAATACTATCATCGAAATAAACACTGTTTTTTTCAATGTACACGTTGTTTGTCAACGTTGGATTATAAAACCATATTCGTCACACTTCAAACGACCTTTGCTTGTAAACGTCTGACCCTATAAAGCGTGAACGAGTTCTTTTCAGTATAAATCGTAAGATGTTCAGTTATTTAATGCAGTACATGCCTACTTGTTAAGGAAACGTTTTGGTGAAATATGTGATAAATAACCAATCGAAAGTGCCTTCACGACAAATGATCTAAATATTACAACAGACACTCCATGTCATCCTTATCTGAATAAATGTTTAAACCAACACATATGTGATAGCGAATGGTATTTTACTAAGGTAAAGAATGTGAATTTGTTTACAGCCTTGTTATCAGGCGTGAAATGTTTTCGATATGTCTAACAATTGCTAGACAAACGCACTTTCTTCACATGATACTTGGTATTATTTTCGTGTTGTTTTTTTTTGGCGTTGTCTTGACACTAAATGGTATTTAACTCACACTTCTTCTTGTGCTGCTGGGATTAGGAACATTTTGGAAATATTTATACATGCTTAGATTGTTTATGGTATCAGATACTCAAATATGTGAATGATGAAGCCTCTTGACTCCCATATTGTTTTTGTGTCAATGAAAAAAGTTTCTTGTATAGACATAAAATATGTACAAACAATACCCAAATTTATATTTTAAACAAAAATTGTTGGTCATACACAATTACAGAAAGAGTCATGCACGTCGAGTAGTGAGTAAATAGAGATAGACAAAACTACAACAGCTGCATGCGTAATATAACTGTTCTGTCATGTATTTATTAGCATATGTTAGTAATCATCTCAAATGGTATGATAATCATGTGGGGTCACATGTCGTTCAAAAGTAAAATAATTAACAATTACCCGATGACATGCGGGCTTATTTGTGTAATGAGTGGCTTTAAGAGTTTGACAGTGGAGACGTTGTACACAGCTTGAACCAAATACCCGTTTTAGATTTTTTTTTATTGCTCCATATCTGATCTTACGTTAAACGTTTAAATTGCATACTTTTGAAGCACAGTAAATAACTTATTCCAATTTACAAGACATGTTGAAGAAACTTAGTCCAATTTTCAGATTTAAATAACACTAAAGGTACAGTCCAGGAGTAAAGTATTAACATAAAAAACCCGTTAAGAGGCAAAAACTTCATATATTGTGCATTGTACAATGCATATATTGATGTGAGATCAATATTATTTATTTTACAATAAAGTAAATTTTCAGACCTCTTACTCTTGTGATTATATAAACATGGAAACGTCGCAATGTTTTTCGATGACCGAGAAATATATCCCAAACGCCATTATTTATTCGAGGACTTGTAATCAGGCAGTAGACTTGCCAGATCGTATTCGTGCAGCCGTTATGCCGACGGCATCGAACATTCATTGCACCGTAAATGTTATTATGTCATTTCTTCCTATGGGGTCTAGACTAAGTGGTGTTTTCACTCCTATTGATTGTTCTCTCCTATTTTGAAAGAATAGTGTGGATTGGACATTTGTCGGTCAGTTTTTCATAGTTGCGTCGATTCCCCTTAATTTTTGTGCACATTTACCTGCTATTTTGATTATTTAATGCTTAGAAGAGGGAAACTCATCTTTTACCGCCATTTTTAATATTTCGGACAATAACCACATTTTGTTTCTTATGATTTATTCAACAAAGACCAACTATCCCGCTTGTAAGTATTGGTACGCTGTTTATATCAGAAACTGGAAATTGCTTAAGGTCGTAGCTTCAGGCTGCGTTGCGCTTTCAGAGGACGTTTCGCCGAGGCAACTTGCCCTCCTCCGCATGGGCAACAACTCTTCGGCTATCACGTTTATCTAGCTTGGAGTGCTTTGTTATGTTACCCTATCATTTGGTCCATTATAGTGAAGGAACGGCAATTGGGTGTTAGGTCAGATTTGACTACTTAGATACAAAATCTTGGAATTAAGATAAGCGACTCACGTTCGCATTAAATAACACATTTTCTCCCACTTTTCTGCTGTTTTTTTTATGTCGATGTTCTTTTGTTAATACCTTTAACATTAAGTGGTATTAATTCTCAGTTTGATTTTTTGGTAAGTTAATACAAATTATTGTATCGTACCGGCTTACGCACTAACCTATCGACTATGTATATGGTATTGCGAACTTTTTTATCAAAATGTGTGTATTAAGTTCATAAGTAAATAAAATCTCCGTAAAATCGAGTACCAAAAGACGGGTTTCATCCTCAAACCCTCGTTGTTGTTTTTCTTCTCATACTCATCATTCCTTTCTGAGAGTCATCAAGGGTGTAATATCGTTCCTTTCTATTATTGGCAGAATCGTCACTTCGTATTGAGCTTTCGATATGTTTTGTCACCAACGATATGACAGAAATTTATCCCTGTGGGAGGTTATTACCGGTTTTAAGCATTTCTTTTTTTATGTTTCTATGACTTGTCATACTTTCCATTATTTGCTACATATTGCTTCTGAAAAATATTGATAATGATCTATTTGACGTCGGTCAAAGGCAAATACACATTTGTTTCCTTGAAGCTTTGTTGGTAATATCCTTTTGTGATGGCTTTAGGTCATTTGTTGTTTTTGTTGGTGATATCCTTAAGTTACAGCTTTTGTTTCCTTATTTGTGATATGTATTTGGAACCCTTTTTAATGACACCAATAATGTATCAGGTAAGAGAACATCAAGAACCATTATAAAGCCAAACCCTTTCTTACGACACCAATATTATATAAGGTATATAAAGACATCAAGAATCATTATTGGGCGGATATTTTTTTCATATTTTGTTTAAGTCAACAACGTATATGTTGGCGATATTCTTTCGGTATGGCTTCCGGTCAATTGCTTATTTATTGGTGATACCCATTTGGAACAACTTTTGGTCAATTGATGATTTGTTAGTGATATAGAGGATATTTGTTTATTTCAGTGTAAGATCGTATTTTATTTCACGAGTATTATAGAAAAACATATTTTCACGAGTGGCGAAACTGTAGTTTTTCTATGATCACGAGTGAAATTAATCAGTGTAAAGATCTTACACTGAAATAAACAAATATTTTCTGTTGCTTTTATGCTTATTTTCGGAGTTTTTTAGTGCAAAGCTTTTATAAACAGTAATCAATGAAGTTTTAAAACTGCACATATGTTCCAAAAAATAACGAAAACACTTTTATTTTAAATGTGTTACCAAAACAAATGCGGATACTCATTGGATTTTAAACATTCTTCTTAGTTTAAGACTGCATGTGTTTCATAGTAAATGAATATTCAGTCATCTTACTTCAGAGACCAGTCTGTTTCGCTTGAAAACAGGTTTGTTCACGTAAAGAGTGAGTGCCACGCTAGTTTGTTGACAAATTTTGAGGCGTGGGTGGGGTAAAAAATATCGGATTATCTGTAAATTGTTGTGTGAATTTTCGGGGAAGCTCATTTTACGTAAATACAACGGCAAACAGTTCAAAATACATTTTAACGATGATATAAAATTCTATTTATGTTCGAACAGTTGTTTTCGTCTGCAATTTGTTTGGTATGCAAGCAAATGTTCGAACATTCAGCTTCAAGATCAAGAAAATATTTGAAAAACGGGATAACTGGTAATAAAAGGTAAGTTGTTAATTTCCAAATATATATTTCTTTAAATTTATCCAAAAAAAAATCTTTAATTTTTAGACATTTTTTTGCCAACTGGTTCAAAGTGAAGTGTTCTGTTTTGATCAAGGCAAGAACAAAGGAATTTAAAAGTAGTTCTGAAAGTTGATATTTCAACTCCTTATTTTGCAGTGAAAATATCAAATTGATATTTTCACTGTTGTTATTTCACTGTTACAACCCCATATTTCATCGAAAAGCATGAAAGAAATTATTTCGTTACAGCTTGTGGTCAATCATTTTTTTTATTGGTTATATCTATTCGGAACAACTTTTGGCGGCTGTTGATTTGGTGGAAATATCATTTAGGTACGGCTTTCTAATGTTTTTATTTTATTTGTGTTATGCAGTTTGCCCTACTATTGTTTGTATAACTAGTAATGGTTGTACTATAAAAACAAATTGGTTTTGAAGCGTGGGCTTCAATTTGCTGATCATTAAACATTATTCAAACTGCACCATTGCTTCATTGTTATGTTTAATTGTTAAGCTAAAAATGTCACATTTTCTCATTACCTCAATTATTTACATTGCTAACCGACCAATTTTCTGTTCTACTTTGAAACATTTAAACCACAAAGAACAGTTCATCTTGTTCGTTATCAAATAGGTCAGTATTTGTTTTCATTGCGTTCAGTTATGACAATGTTGGGTGAGAGTGATGAAGTTGTAATGGTATCACTGGTATTACTGGAAGCGGAATCAAGAGTGATTCATATCACATTTCAGCCATATTCACGTGCTGAGATCAATCAATTTACATCAAAACAATGGTGCGTTGCAATTAATTTTCCTGAACATATTACTTCGTAGCTGGTGAAATTTATGAATCTGATTTCTTCCTGGATACAAAATCGTGGAGAAATGGGCTGGTGTGATTTATACCATTCTGGTATTTCTACAGATTCAAGGTTTAACGGATTGATTAAGTGATTTGAACCCATACGTGCTCCTCATAAAATATTTAAATTTGTATACAATATAAACTTATATACAATTATAACATAAAAGGTATAATTTGAAACTAGAAAGAAATACATTTTTATAATAAAAATCATTAAAACAGTGATTCTACTTCTAATAAAAACAGTGAGATTGTATTTACAAACATACTCTCAGGATGTAAGATAATTGTATACTATATCTTGATGAGAGATATATTTATAAACTGTATGTAATAAAATTATTCTGTTAAAGATACTAAATCAACAATGTTTTGACTACGTAAATGGACATAAAAATTCGAACACAAAACAATTGCAATTCAGTTTGTATATCACCCTTATAACAAAAAGTCAATATTATAGGTATTTCTGTTATAACCTTATGGCAAGTTTCAGTGTACACATGTTCAAAGCAGGAATATCTGATGAATCAATAAGAAAGTGTACATGAAAATGTGAGAACGATTGAATTTCCGGGTCTTAGGAAGGATTTACGCTGTTGCATGATAAGATTATTTAGTTAATGGAATTTATATACTTTATGTCGGCAAATTTCATTTTTAGACATGCTGTAAAGGTTGATTTATTTTACTTATTCTGCGAAAAATTAAAAACCAGCAACTTATTGATACTCATTTGAACATATTTCAATCAATCCGAGCCTTAACTGTTTCAATTTCATTAGCGTTACGAATGCTCAATGGCAAATAGAGAATTTTCTGTCATATTTATAAATAATCATAATAAATAATATTGCTCTAATTTTAAGTCTAGTATTATCATCAAGTTAGCATTTTTTTCACGTTTCACACGATTTATGTATGACAACCTCTGACCCTAAATACCACGAGCGAGTGACGCCAGTATTAGTTCAAGAACTTGTTATTAGGAAAAAATCACCGCGATAAGTCTGGCGGTTGACTTGCCTAGACGTATTCTAGCAAACGTTATAATTAAGGCATTATACATTATTCATACCATACATGTTATTGTTTCATGTATTTAATGTGGTCTAGCATTTGATCGATGTTTCTAACTCCCACTGCTTGTTTCTGGGTCGTTTCCTTCAATTTTCCATTGTTGCGCCGTTTCTTCTCCATTTTGAACGCATGTTTTCTTTTATATTGTTTCAAAATATCAAAAAAAACGCAATCTTGTCTGTGGTTTGGAATGGCTTGGACATTGACCACAATAAGTTTCTGTAATCAATTTAACAAAGACTTACATCCCCACTCGTTTTGTATAGTTTAACATTTTTCTATTTAAAATCGTAAAGTCACGGCCTTAGGTCGAAAGGGGGGGGGGCGATTCAATAAAGAAACTCGCCTCTTCTTCGCATACGATCGAAACCTTAGTTAACCCGCTAGCTCGGAGTTTTTTTGTTATTGCTCTCGTTATCTGGTCCATTTTAAAGAATGTATGTCTTTGGATTATTGGTGAGATTGACTACTGAAATAAAGATTTTTGGTATAAACTTATCCGATAAACGGTCATACGAATTTAGATACCTGGTGACCCAATCTTTTAGTATCACATGAAAGGGGTATATGTATAGGAAGAGGATTTACATTTTTACATAAATTAATGTAACAATGTGATCTGTTTGGTCTTGAATTAATGCAAAATAGACCATTTCAATGATTTCATGTCGATATCCGTAGACGAAATAAAGAGCATATATACAAACTGTAATACTATTGTGATTTATGTTTAATGTATTTTTATTTTATCCTTGCATCTGCAGACTTTTATGAGTAATAATCAAGTCAACCCATTTTTAATGACACCAATGTTGTATCAGGTAAGAGAACATCAAGAACCATTATAAAGTCAAGCCCTTTCTTAAGACACCAATATTGTATAAGGTATATAAAGACATCAAGAATCATTATTGGGCGGATATTTTTTTCATATTTTGTTAAAGTTAACAACGTGAATTATATTTGAACGAAAACTATTTGAGGATGTACTCACATATTTTAATTCAAACAAGGACAAGTGAAACAGTTATCTGAATGCCTGTTAGTAATACAGCTGGCCACAAGGTAATTTATTGAACCTCCAGAGCAGTAACGATTTGAATGTTAACAACGGCGAGGTTAACAAAGACGGCGTTAACAATATGCCCATTATCTCTAAATCAAACGTCAAACTCAATGTATATCAGATGCATTATGAGCGAACATAAAAACACAATAAAGAATCATAAAGAAAATTAATATCTTGTTGATTCATATTTGAAGGATTTGAACTTTAGCCAATATTAAAAAAGGGAAACATAGTTGTGGAAATGTAAACAAATCAATGTACCACTATATGTGAAGTTTATGCATATCTAAGATTATTAAAGTTACATCTAAAAGCTTTTATTGAAACAGACCCCAGGGGCAAAGCCGGACCATATTTTATGGGTGTTCATAGACGGGCCCCATACACCCAGCCCATATCTCTTGGCATTTTTAGAGAACATATAATGCTTAATCTACATTTTTGACATATATCCAGATAGAAATTGACTAATAATTTAGACCAAAAGGTCTGATTTCTTTCTTTCTTTTTAGAAAAGAATATGCAAAGTAATGTGAATATCCGGGCCTTTTTAGCATAGCAGGAGCTACGCCAATGAATCTGACACACCAATCTTTAAAAGCACGATGGTATCCATTAATGGAAATTCCGGATCTACGAAATAAATTCCCGCATTTATGATTAAAAAAAAACCATAAACTTGGAAACATAACATCTGTTCCCTTTTAATACAGAAACAAATCCTGACGCGTATTTGCTGATATTCTCGGACTCTGTTTACTATGTACGAGCATGCTCGTTATCACGTCATTCGCGCTGATAAAGTCCTTCATTCTATCTGCCTCTGAAATCTGAACAAGTTAGACTAAAAGGAAAGCCGATTGTGTCAGCACGCTAATAAAGTGTCATGTATTAAACTATATTTAAACGGTTCAATACTTTTTCTTTAGACGTATTCTGTAGGCAGAGCCGCCTGTCTTTCTTGTCAATAACTTCAAAAAAAAAAAGAAACTGTCATTATAGCTTTGTAAACTCCAGGGTAATTATCAGTCCAAGAAAACTGCGTCTTTAATATTTCATGTGCTTATTTAAGGATATGTTTTGAGAATCTTAAAGCTGTAGACGGAAATAAACTTCCCACATCAATCGTTACACGCTCAGTAAACTTGAGTAGCTGATATGTTATCCGCAAATTAAACTGCATATCTCCACTATGACGCGTCTTCCAGGGCTTGTTGAACATATTCATTAATTAAGTTTCTCCTTAACGGTGTTTCAGCGTCATTTGTCACTTATTTGGCCTAGAGTCTTGAGTCTACGGGGCTTGTATTGTAGCGGGATTTGTCCCGTATTTGGCCTAGAGTCTTGAGTCTACGGGGCTTGTATTGTAGCGGGATTTGTCCCGTATTTGGCCTAGAGTCTTAAGTCTACGGGGCTTGTATTGTAGCGGGATTTGTCCCGTATTTGGCCTAGAGTCTTGAGTCTACGGGGCTTGTATTGTAGCGGGATATGTCACTTATTTGGCCTAGAGTCTTGAGTCTACGGGGCTTGTATTGTAGCGGGATTTGTCCCGTATTTGGCCTAGAGTCTTGAGTCTACGGGGCTTGTATTGTAGCGGGATTTGTCCCGTATTTGGCCTAGAGTCTTGAGTCTACGGGGCTTGTATTGTAGCGGGATTTGTCCCGTATTTGGCCTAGAGTCTTGAGTCTACGGGGCTTGTATTGTAGCGGGATTTGTCCCGTATTTGGCCTAGAGTCTTGAGTCTACGGGGCTTGTATTGTAGCGGGATTTGTCCCGTATTTGGCCTAGAGTCTTGAGTCTACGGGGCTTGTATTGCAGCGGGATTTGTCCCGTATTTGGCCTAGAGTCTTGAGTCTACGGGGCTTGTATTGTAGCGGGATTTGTCCCGTATTTGGCCTAGAGTCTTGAGTCTACGGGGCTTGTATTGTAGCGGGATTTGTCCCGTATTTGGCCTAGAGTCTTGAGTCTACGGGGCTTGTATTGTAGCGAGATTTGTCCCGTATTTGGCCTAGAGTCTTGAGTCTACGGGGCTTGTATTGTAGCGGGATTTGTCCCGTATTTGGCCTAGAGTCTTGAGTCTACGGGGCTTGTATTGTAGCGGGATTTGTCCCGTATTTGGCCTAGAGTCTTGAGTCTACGGGGCTTGTATTGTAGCGGGATTTGTCACTTATTTGGCCTAGAGTCTTGAGTCTACGGGGCTTGTATTGTAGCGGGATTTGTCCCGTATTTGGCCTAGAGTCTTGAGTCTACGGGGCTTGTATTGTAGCGGGATTTGTCACTTATTTGGCCTAGAGTCTTGAGTCTACGGGGCTTGTATTGTAGCGGGATTTGTCCCGTATTTGGCCTAGAGTCTTGAGTCTACGGGGCTTGTATTGTAGCGGGATTTGTCCCGTATTTGGCATAGAGTCTTGAGTCTACGGGGCTTGTATTGTAGCGGGATTTGTCCCGTATTTGGCCTAGAGTCTTGAGTCTACGGGGCTTGTATTGTAGCGGGATTTGTCCCGTATTTGGCCTAGAGTCTTGAGTCTACGGGGCTTGTATTGTAGCTGGATTTGTCCCGTATTTGGCATAGAGTCTTGAGTCTACGGGGCTTGTATTGTAGCGGGATTTGTCCCGTATTTGGCCTAGAGTCTTGAGTCTACGGGGCTTGTATTGTACCGGGATTTGTCCCGTATTTGGCCTAGAGTCTTGAGTCTACGGGGCTTGTATTGTAGCGAGATTTGTCCCGTATTTGGCCTAGAGTCTTGAGTCTACGGGGCTTGTATTGTAGCGGGATTTGTCCCGTATTTGGCCTAGAGTCTTGAGTCTACGGGGCTTGTATTGTAGCGGGATTTGTCCCGTATTTGGCCTAGAGTCTTGAGTCTACGGGGCTTGTATTGTAGCGGGATTTGTCACTTATTTGGCCTAGAGTCTTGAGTCTACGGGGCTTGTATTGTAGCGGGATTTGTCCCGTATTTGGCCTAGAGTCTTGAGTCTACGGGGCTTGTATTGTAGCGGGATTTGTCACTTATTTGGCCTAGAGTCTTGAGTCTACGGGGCTTGTATTGTAGCGGGATTTGTCCCGTATTTGGCCTAGAGTCTTGAGTCTACGGGGCTTGTATTGTAGCGGGATTTGTCCCGTATTTGGCATAGAGTCTTGAGTCTACGGGGCTTGTATTGTAGCGGGATTTGTCCCGTATTTGGCCTAGAGTCTTGAGTCTACGGGGCTTGTATTGTAGCGGGATTTGTCCCGTATTTGGCCTAGAGTCTTGAGTCTACGGGGCTTGTATTGTAGCGGGATTTGTCCCGTATTTGGCCTAGAGTCTTGAGTCTACGGGGCTTGTATTGTAGCGGGATTTGTCCCGTATTTGGCCTAGAGTCTTGAGTCTACGGGGCTTGTATTGTAGCGGGATTTGTCCCGTATTTGGCCTAGAGTCTTGAGTCCACGGGACTTGTATTGTAGCGGGATTTGTCCCGTATTTGGCCTAGAGTCTTGAGTCTACGGGACTTGTATTGTAGCGGGATTTGTCCCGTATTTGGCCTAGAGTCTTGAGTCTACGGGGCTTGTATTGTAGCGGGATTTGTCACTTATTTGGCCTAGAGTCTTGAGTCTACGGGGCTTGTATTGTAGCGGGATTTGTCCCGTATTTGGCCTAGAGTCTTGAGTCTACGGGGCTTGTATTGTAGCGGGATTTGTCCCGTATTTGGCCTAGAGTCTTGAGTCTACGGGGCTTGTATTGTAGCGGGATTTGTCACTTATTTGGCCTAGAGTCTTGAGTCTACGGGGCTTGTATTGTAGCGGGATTTGTCCCGTATTTGGCCTAGAGTCTTGAGTCTACGGGGCTTGTATTGCAGCGGGATTTGTCCCGTATTTGGCCTAGAGTCTTGAGTCTACGGGGCTTGTATTGCAGCGGGATTTGTCCCGTATTTGGCCTAGAGTCTTGAGTCTACGGGGCTTGTATTGCAGCGGGATTTGTCCCGTATTTGGCCTAGAGTCTTGAGTCTACGGGGCTTGTATTGCAGCGGGATTTGTCCCGTATTTGGCCTAGAGTCTTGAGTCTACGGGGCTTGTATTGCAGCGGGATTTGTCCCGTATTTGGCCTAGAGTCTTGAGTCTACGGGGCTTGTATTGTAGCGGGATTTGTCCCGTATTTGGCCTAGAGTCTTGAGTCTACGGGGCTTGTATTGTAGCGGGATTTGTCCCGTATTTGGCCTAGAGTCTTGAGTCTACGGGGCTTGTATTGTAGCGGGATTTGTCCCGTATTTGGCCTAGAGTCTTGAGTCTACGGGGCTTGTATTGTAGCGGGATTTGTCCCGTATTTGGCCTAGAGTCTTGAGTCTACGGGGCTTGTATTGTAGCGGGATTTGTCCCGTATTTGGCCTAGAGTCTTGAGTCTACGGGGCTTGTATTGTAGCGGGATTTGTCCCGTATTTGGCCTAGAGTCTTGAGTCTACGGGGCTTGTATTGTAGCGGGATTTGTCCAATATTTGGCCTAGAGTCTTGAGTCTACGGGGCTTGTATTGTAGCGGGATTTGTCCCGTATTTGGCCTAGAGTCTTGAGTCTACGGGGCTTGTATTGTAGCGGGATTTGTCCCGTATTTGGCCTAGAGTCTTGAGTCTACGGGGCTTGTATTGTAGCGGGATTTGTCCCGTATTTGGCCTAGAGTCTTAAGTCTACGGGGCTTGTATTGTAGCGGGATTTGTCCCGTATTTGGCCTAGAGTCTTGAGTCTACGGGGCTTGTATTGTAGCGGGATTTGTCCCGTATTTGGCCTAGAGTCTTGAGTCTACGGGGCTTGTATTGTAGCGGGATTTGTCCCGTATTTGGCCTAGAGTCTTGAGTCTACGGGGCTTGTATTGTAGCGGGATTTGTCCCGTATTTGGCCTAGAGTCTTGAGTCTACGGGGCTTGTATTGTAGCGGGATTTGTCCCGTATTTGGCCTAGAGTCTTGAGTCTACGGGGCTTGTATTGTAGCGGGATTTGTCCCGTATTTGGCCTAGAGTCTTGAGTCTACGGGGCTTGTATTGTAGCGGGATTTGTCCCGTATTTGGCCTAGAGTCTTGAGTCTACGGGGCTTGTATTGTAGCGGGATTTGTCCCGTATTTGGCCTAGAGTCTTGAGTCTACGGGGCTTGTATTGTAGCGGGATTTGTCCCGTATTTGGCCTAGAGTCTTGAGTCTACGGGGCTTGTATTGTAGCGAGATTTGTCCCGTATTTGGCCTAGAGTCTTGAGTCTACGGGGCTTGTATTGTAGCGGGATTTGTCACTTATTTGGCCTAGAGTCTTGAGTCTACGGGGCTTGTATTGTAGCGGGATTTGTCCCGTATTTGGCCTAGAGTCTTGAGTCTACGGGGCTTGTATTGTAGCGGGATTTGTCCCGTATTTGGCCTAGAGTCTTGAGTCTACGGGGCTTGTATTGTAGCGGGATTTGTCCCGTATTTGGCCTAGAGTCTTGAGTCTACGGGGCTTGTATTGTAGCGGGATTTGTCCCGTATTTGGCCTAGAGTCTTGAGTCTACGGGGCTTGTATTGTAGCGGGATTTGTCCCGTATTTGGCCTAGAGTCTTGAGTCTACGGGGCTTGTATTGTAGCGGGATTTGTCCCGTATTTGGCCTAGAGTCTTGAGTCTACGGGGCTTGTATTGTAGCGGGATTTGTCCCGTATTTGGCCTAGAGTCTTGAGTCTACGGGGCTTGTATTGTAGCGGGATTTGTCCCGTATTTGGCCTAGAGTCTTGAGTCTACGGGGCTTGTATTGTAGCGGGATTTGTCCCGTATTTGGCCTAGAGTCTTGAGTCTACGGGGCTTGTATTGTAGCGGGATTTGTCACTTATTTGGCCTAGAGTCTTGAGTCTACGGGGCTTGTATTGTAGCGGGATTTGTCCCGTATTTGGCCTAGAGTCTTGAGTCTACGGGGCTTGTATTGTAGCGGGATTTGTCCCGTATTTGGCCTAGAGTCTTGAGTCTACGGGGCTTGTATTGTAGCGGGATTTGTCCCGTATTTGGCCTAGAGTCTTGAGTCTACGGGGCTTGTATTGTAGCGGGATTTGTCCCGTATTTGGCATAGAGTCTTGAGTCTACGGGGCTTGTATTGTAGCGGGATTTGTCCCGTATTTGGCATAGAGTCTTGAGTCTACGGGGCTTGTATTGTAGCGGGATTTGTCCCGTATTTGGCCTAGAGTCTTGAGTCTACGGGGCTTGTATTGTAGCGGGATTTGTCCCGTATTTGGCATAGAGTCTTGAGTCTACGGGGCTTGTATTGTAGCGGGATTTGTCCCGTATTTGGCATAGAGTCTTGAGTCTACGGGGTTTGTATTGTAGCGGGATTTGTCCCGTATTTGGCCTAGAGTCTTGAGTCTACGGGGCTTGTATTGTAGCGGGATTTGTCCCGTATTTGGCCTAGAGTCTTGAGTCTACGGGGCTTGTATTGCAGCGGGATTTGTCCCGTATTTGGCCTAGAGTCTTGAGTCTACGGGGCTTGTATTGCAGCGGGATTTGTCCCGTATTTGGCCTAGAGTCTTGAGTCTACGGGGCTTGTATTGCAGCGGGATTTGTCCCGTATTTGGCCTAGAGTCTTGAGTCTACGGGGCTTGTATTGTAGCGGGATTTGTCCCGTATTTGGCCTAGAGTCTTGAGTCTACGGGGCTTGTATTGTAGCGGGATTTGTCCCGTATTTGGCCTAGAGTCTTGAGTCCACGGGACTTGTATTGTAGCGGGATTTGTCCCGTATTTGGCCTAGAGTCTTGAGTCTACGGGACTTGTATTGTAGCGGGATTTGTCCCGTATTTGGCCTAGAGTCTTGAGTCTACGGGGCTTGTATTGTAGCGGGATTTGTCACTTATTTGGCCTAGAGTCTTGAGTCTACGGGGCTTGTATTGTAGCGGGATTTGTCCCGTATTTGGCCTAGAGTCTTGAGTCTACGGGGCTTGTATTGTAGCGGGATTTGTCCCGTATTTGGCCTAGAGTCTTGAGTCTACGGGGCTTGTATTGTAGCGGGATTTGTCCCGTATTTGGCCTAGAGTCTTGAGTCTACGGGGCTTGTATTGCAGCGGGATTTGTCCCGTATTTGGCCTAGAGTCTTGAGTCTACGGGGCTTGTATTGTAGCGGGATTTGTCCCGTATTTGGCCTAGAGTCTTGAGTCTACGGGGCTTGTATTGCAGCGGGATTTGTCCCGTATTTGGCCTAGAGTCTTGAGTCTACGGGGCTTGTATTGCAGCGGGATTTGTCCCGTATTTGGCCTAGAGTCTTGAGTCTACGGGGCTTGTATTGCAGCGGGATTTGTCCCGTATTTGGCCTAGAGTCTTGAGTCTACGGGGCTTGTATTGTAGCGGGATTTGTCCCGTATTTGGCCTAGAGTCTTGAGTCTACGGGGCTTGTATTGTAGCGGGATTTGTCCCGTATTTGGCCTAGAGTCTTGAATCTACGGGGCTTGTATTGTAGCGGGATTTGTCACTTATTTGGCCTAGAGTCTTGAGTCTACGGGGCTTGTATTGCAGCGAGATTCGTCCCGTATTTGGCCTAGAGTCTTGAGTCTACGGGGCTTGTATTGTAGCGGGATTTGTCCCGTATTTGGCCTAGAGTCTTGAGTCTACGGGGCTTGTATTGTAGCGGGATTTGTCCCGTATTTGGCCTAGAGTCTTGAGTCTACGGGGCTTGTATTGTAGCGGGATTTGTCCCGTATTTGGCCTAGAGTCTTGAGTCTACGGGGCTTGTATTGTAGCGGGATTTGTCCCGTATTTGGCCTAGAGTCTTGAGTCTACGGGGCTTGTATTGTAGCGGGATTTGTCCAATATTTGGCCTAGAGTCTTGAGTCTACGGGGCTTGTATTGTAGCGGGATTTGTCCCGTATTTGGCCTAGAGTCTTGAGTCTACGGGGCTTGTATTGTAGCGGGATTTGTCCCGTATTTGGCCTAGAGTCTTGAGTCTACGGGGCTTGTATTGTAGCGGGATTTGTCCCGTATTTGGCCTAGAGTCTTGAGTCTACGGGGCTTGTATTGTAGCGGGATTTGTCCCGTATTTGGCCTAGAGTCTTGAGTCTACGGGGCTTGCATTGTAGCGGGATTTGTCCCGTATTTGGCCTAGAGTCTTGAGTCTACGGGGCTTGTATTGTAGCGGGATTTGTCCCGTATTTGGCCTAGAGTCTTGAGTCTACGGGGCTTGTATTGTAGCGGGATTTGTCCCGTATTTGGCCTAGAGTCTTGAGTCTACGGGGCTTGTATTGTAGCGGGATTTGTCCCGTATTTGGCCTAGAGTCTTGAGTCTACGGGGCTTGTATTGTAGCGGGATTTGTCCCGTATTTGGCCTAGAGTCTTGAGTCTACGGGGCTTGTATTGTAGCGGGATTTGTCCCGTATTTGGCCTAGAGTCTTGAGTCTACGGGGCTTGTATTGTAGCGGGATTTGTCCCGTATTTGGCCTAGAGTCTTGAGTCTACGGGGCTTGTAGTGTAGCGGGATTTGTCCCGTATTTGGCCTAGAGTCTTGAGTCTACGGGGCTTGTAGTGTAGCGGGATTTGTCCCGTATTTGGCCTAGAGTCTTGAGTCTACGGGGCTTGTATTGTAGCGGGATTTGTCCCGTATTTGGCCTAGAGTCTTGAGTCTACGGGGCTTGTATTGTAGCGGGATTTGTCCCGTATTTGGCCTAGAGTCTTGAGTCTACGGGGCTTGTATTGTAGCGGGATTTGTCCCGTATTTGGCCTAGAGTCTTGAGTCTACGGGGCTTGTATTGTAGCGGGATTTGTCCCGTATTTGGCCTAGAGTCTTGAGTCTACGGGGCTTGTATTGTAGCGGGATTTGTCCCGTATTTGGCCTAGAGTCTTGAGTCTACGGGGCTTGTAGTGTAGCGTGATTTGTGTCGTATTTGGCCTAGAGTCTTGAGTCTACGGGGCTTGTATTGTAGCGTGATTTGTGTCGTATTTGGCCTAGAGTCTTGAGTCTACGGGGCTTGTATTGTAGCGGGATTTGTCACTTATTTGGCCTAGAGTCTTGAGTCTACGGGGCTTGTATTGTAGCGGGATTTGTCACTTATTTGGCCTAGAGTCTTGAGTCTACGGGGCTTGTATTGTAGCGGGATTTGTCCCGTATTTGACCTAGAGTCTTGAGTCTACGGGGCTTGTATTGTAGCGGGATTTGTCCCGTATTTGGCCTAGAGTCTTGAGTCTACGGGGCTTGTATTGTAGCGGGATTTGTCCCGTATTTGGCCTAGAGTCTTGAGTCTACGGGGCTTGTATTGTAGCGGGATTTGTCCCGTATTTGACCTAGAGTCTTGAGTCTACGGGGCTTGTATTGTAGCGGGATTTGTCCCGTATTTGGCCTAGAGTCTTGAGTCTACGGGGCTTGTATTGTAGCGGGATTTGTCCCGTATTTGGCCTAGAGTCTTGAGTCTACGGGGCTTGTATTGTAGCGGGATTTGTCACTTATTTGGCCTAGAGTCTTGAGTCTACGGGGCTTGTATTGTAGCGGGATTTGTCCCGTATTTGGCCTAGAGTCTTGAGTCTACGGGGCTTGTATTGTAGCGGGATTTGTCCCGTATTTGGCCTAGAGTCTTGAGTCTACGGGGCTTGTATTGTAGCGGGATTTGTCCCGTATTTGGCCTAGAGTCTTGAGTCTACGGGGCTTGTATTGTAGCGGGATTTGTCCCGTATTTGGCCTAGAGTCTTGAGTCTACGGGGCTTGTATTGTAGCGGGATTTGTCCCGTATTTGGCCTAGAGTCTTGAGTCTACGGGGCTTGTATTGTAGCGGGATTTGTCCCGTATTTGGCCTAGAGTCTTGAGTCCACGGGACTCGTATTGTAGCGGGATTTGTCCCGTATTTGGCCTAGAGTCTTGAGTCTACGGGGCTTGTATTGTAGCGGGATTTGTCCCGTATTTGGCCTAGAGTCTTGAGTCTACGGGGCTTGTATTGTAGCGGGATTTGTCACTTATTTGGCCTAGAGTCTTGAGTCTACGGGGCTTGTATTGTAGTGGGATTTGTCACTTATTTGGCCTAGAGTCTTGAGTCTACGGGGCTTGTATTGTAGCGGGATTTGTCCCGTATTTGGCCTAGAGTCTTGAGTCTACGGGGCTTGTATTGCAGCGGGATTTGTCCCGTATTTGGCCTAGAGTCTTGAGTCTACGGGGCTTGTATTGTAGCGGGATTTGTCCCGTATTTGGCCTAGAGTCTTGAGTCTACGGGGCTTGTATTGTAGCGGGATTTGTCCCGTATTTGGCCTAGAGTCTTGAGTCTACGGGGCTTGTATTGTAGCGGGATTTGTCCCGTATTTGGCCTAGAGTCTTGAGTCTACGGGGCTTGTATTGTAGCGGGATTTGTCCCGTATTTGGCCTAGAGTCTTGAGTCTACGGGGCTTGTATTGTAGCGGGATTTGTCCCGTATTTGGCCTAGAGTCTTGAGTCTACGGGGCTTGTATTGTAGCGGGATTTGTCCCGTATTTGGCCTAGAGTCTTGAGTCTACGGGGCTTGTATTGTAGCGGGATTTGTCCAATATTTGGCCTAGAGTCTTGAGTCTACGGGGCTTGTATTGTAGCGGGATTTGTCACTTATTTGGCCTAGAGTCTTGAGTCTACGGGGCTTGTATTGTAGCGGGATTTGTCCCGTATTTGGCCTAGAGTCTTGAGTCTACGGGGCTTGTATTGCAGCGGGATTTTTCCCGTATTTGGCCTAGAGTCTTGAGTCTACGGGGCTTGTATTGCAGCGGGATTTGTCCCGTATTTGGCCTAGAGTCTTGAGTCTACGGGGCTTGTATTGCAGCGGGATTTGTCCCGTATTTGGCCTAGAGTCTTGAGTCTACGGGGCTTGTATTGTAGCGGGATTTGTCCCGTATTTGGCCTAGAGTCTTGAGTCTACGGGGCTTGTATTGTAGCGGGATTTGTCCCGTATTTGGCCTAGAGTCTTGAGTCTACGGGGCTTGTATTGTAGCGGGATTTGTCCCGTATTTGGCCTAGAGTCTTGAGTCTACGGGGTTTGTATTGTAGCGGGATTTGTCCCGTATTTGGCTTAGAGTCTTGAGTCTACGGGGCTTGTATTGTAGCGGGATTTGTCCCGTATTTGGCATAGAGTCTTGAGTCTACGGGGTTTGTATTGTAGCGGGATTTGTCCCGTATTTGGCTTAGAGTCTTGAGTCTACGGGGCTTGTATTGTAGCGGGATTTGTCCCGTATTTGGCCTAGAGTCTTGAGTCTACGGGGCTTGTATTGTAGCGGGATTTGTCCCGTATTTGGCCTAGAGTCTTGAGTCTACGGGGCTTGTATTGTAGCGGGATTTGTCCCGTATTTGGCCTAGAGTCTTGAGTCTACGGGGCTTGTATTGTAGCGGGATTTGTCCCGTATTTGGCCAAGAGTCTTGAGTCTACGGGGCTTGTATTGTAGCGGGATTTGTCCCGTATTTGGCCTAGAGTCTTGAGTCTACGGGGCTTGTATTGTAGCGGGATTTGTCCCGTATTTGGCCTAGAGTCTTGAGTCTACGGGGCTTGTATTGTAGCGGGATTTGTCCCGTATTTGGCCTAGAGTCTTGAGTCTACGGGGCTTGTATTGTAGCGGGATTTGTCCCGTATTTGGCCTAGAGTCTTGAGTCTACGGGGCTTGTATTGTAGCGGGATTTGTCCCGTATTTGGCCTAGAGTCTTGAGTCTACGGGGCTTGTATTGTAGCGGGATTTGTCCCGTATTTGGCCTAGAGTCTTGAGTCTACGGGGCTTGTATTGTAGCGGGATTTGTCCCGTATTTGGCATAGAGTCTTGAGTCTACGGGGCTTGTATTGTAGCGGGATTTGTCCCGTATTTGGCCTAGAGTCTTGAGTCTACGGGGCTTGTATTGTAGCGGGATTTGTCCCGTATTTGGCCTAGAGTCTTGAGTCTACGGGGCTTGTATTGTAGCGGGATTTGTCCCGTATTTGGCCTAGAGTCTTGAGTCCACGGGACTCGTATTGTAGCGGGATTTGTCCCGTATTTGGCCTAGAGTCTTGAGTCTACGGGGCTCGTATTGTAGCGGGATTTGTCCCGTATTTGGCCTAGAGTCTTGAGTCTACGGGGCTTGTATTGTAGCGGGATTTGTCCCGTATTTGGCCTAGAGTCTTGAGTCTACGGGGCTTGTATTGCAGCGGGATTTGTCCCGTATTTGGCCTAGAGTCTTGAGTCTACGGGGCTTGTATTGCAGCGGGATTTGTCCCGTATTTGGCCTAGAGTCTTGAGTCTACGGGGCTTGTATTGTAGCGGGATTTGTCCCGTATTTGGCCTAGAGTCTTGAGTCTACGGGGCTTGTATTGTAGCGGGATTTGTCCCGTATTTGGCCTAGAGTCTTGAGTCTACGGGGCTTGTATTGTAGCGGGATTTGTCCCGTATTTGGCCTAGAGTCTTGAGTCTACGGGGCTTGTATTGTAGCGGGATTTGTCCCGTATTTGGCCTAGAGTCTTGAGTCTACGGGGCTTGTATTGTAGCGGGATTTGTCCCGTATTTGGCCTAGAGTCTTGAGTCTACGGGGCTTGTATTGTAGCGGGATTTGTCCCGTATTTGGCCTAGAGTCTTGAGTCTACGGGGCTTGTATTGTAGCGGGATTTGTCCAATATTTGGCCTAGAGTCTTGAGTCTACGGGGCTTGTATTGTAGCGGGATTTGTCACTTATTTGGCCTAGAGTCTTGAGTCTACGGGGCTTGTATTGTAGCGGGATTTGTCACTTATTTGGCCTAGAGTCTTGAGTCTACGGGGCTTGTATTGTAGCGGGATTTGTCACTTATTTGGCCTAGAGTCTTGAGTCTACGGGGCTTGTATTGTAGCGGGATTTGTCCCGTATTTGGCCTAGAGTCTTGAGTCTACGGGGCTTGTATTGTAGCGGGATTTGTCCCGTATTTGGCCTAGAGTATTGAGTCTACTGGGCTTGTATTGTAGCGGGATTTGTCCCGTATTTGGCCTAGAGTCTTGAGTCTACGGGGCTTGTATTGTAGCGGGATTTGTCCCGTATTTGGCCTAGAGTCTTGAGTCTACGGGGCTTGTATTGTAGCGGGATTTGTCCAATATTTGGCCTAGAGTCTTGAGTCTACGGGGCTTGTATTGTAGCGGGATTTGTCACTTATTTGGCCTAGAGTCTTGAGTCTACGGGGCTTGTATTGTAGCGGGATTTGTCCCGTATTTGGCCTAGAGTCTTGAGTCTACGGGGCTTGTATTGCAGCGGGATTTTTCCCGTATTTGGCCTAGAGTCTTGAGTCTACGGGGCTTGTATTGCAGCGGGATTTGTCCCGTATTTGGCCTAGAGTCTTGAGTCTACGGGGCTTGTATTGTAGCGGGATTTGTCCCGTATTTGGCCTAGAGTCTTGAGTCTACGGGGCTTGTATTGCAGCGGGATTTGTCCCGTATTTGGCCTAGAGTCTTGAGTCTACGGGGCTTGTATTGTAGCGGGATTTGTCCCGTATTTGGCCTAGAGTCTTGAGTCTACGGGGCTTGTATTGTAGCGGGATTTGTCCCGTATTTGGCCTAGAGTCTTGAGTCTACGGGGCTTGTATTGTAGCGGGATTTGTCCCGTATTTGGCCTAGAGTCTTGAGTCTACGGGGTTTGTATTGTAGCGGGATTTGTCCCGTATTTGGCATAGAGTCTTGAGTCTACGGGGTTTGTATTGTAGCGGGATTTGTCCCGTATTTGGCTTAGAGTCTTGAGTCTACGGGGCTTGTATTGTAGCGGGATTTGTCCCGTATTTGGCCTAGAGTCTTGAGTCTACGGGGCTTGTATTGTAGCGGGATTTGTCCCGTATTTGGCCTAGAGTCTTGAGTCTACGGGGCTTGTATTGTAGCGGGATTTGTCCCGTATTTGGCCTAGAGTCTTGAGTCTACGGGGCTTGTATTGTAGCGGGATTTGTCCCGTATTTGGCCTAGAGTCTTGAGTCTACGGGGCTTGTATTGTAGCGGGATTTGTCCCGTATTTGGCCTAGAGTCTTGAGTCTACGGGGCTTGTATTGTAGCGGGATTTGTCCCGTATTTGGCCTAGAGTCTTGAGTCTACGGGGCTTGTATTGTAGCGGGATTTGTCCCGTATTTGGCCTAGAGTCTTGAGTCTACGGGGCTTGTATTGTAGCGGGATTTGTCCCGTATTTGGCCTAGAGTCTTGAGTCTACGGGGCTTGTATTGTAGCGGGATTTGTCCCGTATTTGGCCTAGAGTCTTGAGTCTACGGGGCTTGTATTGTAGCGGGATTTGTCCCGTATTTGGCCTAGAGTCTTGAGTCTACGGGGCTTGTATTGTAGCGGGATTTGTCCCGTATTTGGCCTAGAGTCTTGAGTCTACGGGGCTTGTATTGTAGCGGGATTTGTCCCGTATTTGGCCTAGAGTCTTGAGTCTACGGGGCTTGTATTGTAGCGGGATTTGTCCCGTATTTGGCCTAGAGTCTTGAGTCTACGGGGCTTGTATTGTAGCGGGATTTGTCCCGTATTTGGCCTAGAGTCTTGAGTCTACGGGGCTTGTATTGTAGCGGGATTTGTCCCGTATTTGGCCTAGAGTCTTGAGTCTACGGGGCTTGTATTGTAGCGGGATTTGTCCCGTATTTGGCCTAGAGTCTTGAGTCTACGGGGCTTGTATTGTAGCGGGATTTGTCCCGTATTTGGCCTAGAGTCTTGAGTCCACGGGACTCGTATTGTAGCGGGATTTGTCCCGTATTTGGCCTAGAGTCTTGAGTCTACGGGGCTTGTATTGTAGCGGGATTTGTCCCGTATTTGGCCTAGAGTCTTGAGTCTACGGGGCTTGTATTGCAGCGGGATTTGTCCCGTATTTGGCCTAGAGTCTTGAGTCTACGGGGCTTGTATTGCAGCGGGATTTGTCCCGTATTTGGCCTAGAGTCTTGAGTCTACGGGGCTTGTATTGTAGCGGGATTTGTCCCGTATTTGGCCTAGAGTCTTGAGTCTACGGGGCTTGTATTGTAGCGGGATTTGTCCCGTATTTGGCCTAGAGTCTTGAGTCTACGGGGCTTGTATTGTAGCGGGATTTGTCCCGTATTTGGCCTAGAGTCTTGAGTCTACGGGGCTTGTATTGTAGCGGGATTTGTCCCGTATTTGGCCTAGAGTCTTGAGTCTACGGGGCTTGTATTGT
This sequence comes from Mya arenaria, assembly GCF_026914265.1. NCBI lineage: Eukaryota > Metazoa > Mollusca > Bivalvia > Myida > Myidae > Mya > Mya arenaria. Next base: position 55,426,338 of record NC_069135.1, read on the forward strand.
AGCGGGATTTGTCCCGTATTTGGCCTAGAGTCTTGAGTCTACGGGGCTTGTATTGTAGCGGGATTTGTCCCGTATTTGGCCTAGAGTCTTGAGTCTACGGGGCTTGTATTGTAGCGGGATTTGTCCAATATTTGGCCTAGAGTCTTGAGTCTACGGGGCTTGTATTGTAGCGGGATTTGTCCAATATTTGGCCTAGAGTCTTGAGTCTACGGGGCTTGTATTGTAGCGGGATTTGTCACTTATTTGGCCTAGAGTCTTGAGTCTACGGGGCTTGTATTGTAGCGGGATTTGTCACTTATTTGGCCTAGAGTCTTGAGTCTACGGGGCTTGTATTGTAGCGGGATTTGTCCCGTATTTGGCCTAGAGTCTTGAGTCTCCGGGGCTTGTATTGTAGCGGGATTTGTCCCGTATTTGGCCTAGAGTCTTGAGTCTACGGGGCTTGTATTGTAGCGGGATTTCCCCCGTATTTGGCCTAGAGTCTTGAGTCTACGGGGCTTGTATTGTAGCGGGATTTGTCCCGTATTTGGCCTAGAGTCTTGAGTCTACGGGGCTTGTATTGTAGCGGGATTTGTCCCGTATTTGACATAGAGTCTTGAGTCTACGGGGCTTGTATTGTAGCGGGATTTGTCCCGTATTTGACATAGAGTCTTGAGTCTACGGGGCTTGTATTGTAGCGGGATTTGTCCCGTATTTGGCCTAGAGTCTTGAGTCTACGGGGATTGTATTGTAGCGGGATTTGTCCCGTATTTGGCCTAGAGTCTTGAGTCTACGGGGATTGTATTGTAGCGGGATTTGTCCCGTATTTGGCCTAGAGTCTTGAGTCTACGGGGCTTGTATTGTAGCGGGATTTGTCCCGTATTTGGCCTAGAGTCTTGAGTCTACGGGGCTTGTATTGTAGCGGGATTTGTCCCGTATTTGGCCTAGAGTCTTGAGTCTACGGGGCTTGTATTGCAGCGGGATTTGTCCCGTATTTGGCCTAGAGTCTTGAGTCTACGGGGCTTGTATTTTAGCGGGATTTGTCCCGTATTTGGCCTAGAGTCTTGAGTCTACGGGGCTTGTATTGTAGCGGGATTTGTCCCGTATTTGACCTAGAGTCTTGAGTCTACGGGGCTTGTATTGTAGCGGGATTTGTCCCGTATTTGACCTAGAGTCTTGAGTCTACGGGGCTTGTATTGTAGCGGGATTTGTCCCGTATTTGGCCTAGAGTCTTGAGTCTACGGGGCTTGTATTGTAGCGTGATTTGTCACTTATTTGGCCTTGAACCTTGAGCCTTTAAACAGATTATGGGGCTGGTATTCTTACATTAAGTGTCCCTTGTTTTGTGTTAGGATTGACTTTTATTTTTTAAACAGGATATTTGTTATATTTTGTACTGTGAGGCGTGTATTGTAGCATTAAGTATAACTTGTTTAGTGTTTTTTGGGCTTGACAGTTTTCACAGTTTTGAAATCTTATTCCGCTCTTAAATCAAAGGGATTTGACACAAACTCAAAGACATTGCCGTAACGTTTGGATACAGGTTGGCGCGTTTTTCTTAAAAAACAAAAAATGTTATTAAATATCATTTTAAGGTATATAATATAAAAAAATAGTAGCATTTTTTTGCTAAACACTAGAGTGAATAAAAATATACCGACATGCGGGCATCTATGAAATTTATATAAATTTAAGATTATTAAAGATGAAGCCTTTAAATGTTGATGCCCATTCTTATAATGTTGAGAGTTGGTGTCTAGGTTTTGTCTTGTTTGACATGTGTATGCAAGTTCTACTCTTCGAAAGTTAATGCTCTTTATTTTGCTGTGCAGTCTACTGAAGTGTATGATTTATGACAAATTTGTTTTCACGCTTGCTTTCCAAAAGTGCTGCAGTGTATAACCCATGATGATTATCTTGTTTTAGAGGATGCCGTTAAGTTTGTTTACGAAAAAGTGTATTATTTTATATTACAGGGTGCTGCAATTGTTAAAGACACTCAACAAACAGCTCAAAAGGCTTACAGAGGGTTCCACAGCCTTCCACAATATCAAACAGGTAACTGAATACAGTTTATACACCGAACCTGACGCAGGTCGTAAGAAAAGCGACCTATCGTAATATTCATTATGTAATATGTCTCCTTTAACTATTTCGAAACGCACCGTTTTTAGGTTAAACCAACGAAACTGCACTTAAAATTTTGCGACATTTCCCGAAATAACGGTTAAGTGCATTTTCTTGCATACATTCGAAATCATGTTTAAGCAAATATAGAACGTTCCTGAGAAAATGTTACTAAATTGTAAGTCTATCTGGTAAACAACTTGAATAAACATCCGATTATAAAATGTTGCACTCAACACAAGATACTATGATGAAATGGTTATGGAAAAAGATTTGATAGGGATTTTCAATACTGCATGTTAAATGTTCACTGTTGATATGGAAAAGTAAATTGCTAGGCATATAAAAATATATACATCTTATACCCATCAAAAATCCACTCGCAATACATATCGCAAAACACGGACGTCCGTATTGAGTTCAATACGCCTGTATTTTATCCTGCGGACGGATGTTAATAAAATTGCGCGATGTTAAACTAACGTGATGGTATCAGTTATTTAACAGTAATGTTTATAAAAACAGGTTATTTCTTTTCATGTGGTATGTCTTGAATGTCGTGGATTTTTGAAGATTTTTCTGAAAACAATCCCGACTAATCGAAAACTACCTCCCGGATCAAACCGCTGTACTGTTATATAAGCCAGTTAGTAAAGATAGCGTTAAGCTCATACAATTCTCCATCGATTCTGTCTCTTTGGCTTTGCGTCGAAACCGTAAGAAGGTCCATTTAAGTCCATGTATCCAAAATGTGGAAAGAAATGTATTATTATTTACGGATGTTTATTGGAATGTAAGCGAATGCAAGGGCATTAACAATTAAGATCTGTCTTTTATAGCATAAGACACAATTGAATAGTGTAAAGAACACCTTTGAACTTAATCACCACCCCCCCCCCCAAAAAAAAAAAAAAAAAAAATTCCCTACAAATGACCCCATTATAGCGTGTTAGAATATTTCCGGCGTCAATATGTATATTAAATATATACATGTAGAAACATTAGGATATAATAATAATAAGATGTATCCCTGAACAATCGGATGCTCGTCAGGGGACTGAAAATTGCCAGTTTCCATTGATTCATATGTAAATCTATGCTGAGAAATGCGCAAAGAGTCTACGAAAATCTCAAAATAAACGACTGCCTCCCATCAGGACGAGGGTAATGAATGCGTGTCAAGCTGAATGAACGAGACGAGTGTGTCAATGACAGTCACCGAATTACGAAAGAGTAATAATATGTGATGCAAGTCATGTGCATGCATAATGCAGTGCGAATGAGAGCAGCGCCTTGTCCGATATCTGATGCGAGTAAAATGCATGCATATTGAAATGCATATTGAAATACGAATGCGAATAGAGCTTCATTTAATATATAAAGATGAGAATGAGAGCAGCGCTGCGTCTGATATGCGATGCGACTACATACATATCGAATTTTTCACCTACGAGTTAACTAAAGTACATGAAGGTTAAATGGTAAAGTTAAATGGTTATTGCAACGACTCCATTTGCCTTTGTTTTAGGTTAAGCTTTATCTATTTAATATAAAAAGGTTACTTTAATTTATGATAAAGTTACTCTTGATGACATGAAATTTTTCAACAGTAAGATATTGTGTTCATACGTAAATAGTAGAATTCGGAGAAAACCCATTTGTCCGGCTTTGTAACCAACAAACTAATTCGTATGCGCCCAGACAGGGAATCAAGTCTGGGTCGCCTTGGTGAGAAGCAAGTGCGCTTACCACTGCATTTAATCGGACAGCCATTCCTTTGTTTGCGTCCATACATCACCTCCCGTATCAGAACGGTAGTCAGTAGGCGGAGACTATCTATTCAGTAAATTTCATATACTATACAGCATAGTACAAAACAGATACGTCACCATTTACGCTCATGATTGCAAAAATACACACGCGATGAAGTGATTGTGTTTATTTTAAAATGTTCGAGGTTTTGGAAGCAGTTTTATTCACCTAGCACATACTGTCAAGTGTAGAAATCCGGTAATGTTTCCAGTTTGGTTAAAGTTATTACAAACGTTTATTGATTGGTCAATAACTATGCAATTAAAACTCATAACCAATCAGATAGATGTAATAAGTGAACTGGCCTGAATTACCTGTGTACAACTATCGACTGTTGATGTCATTCACCAAATAACGAAAGCCTTCTCTTGTGAATGAATAATATCTCATAGCTATAATTTGGTATCCTATTGTATGTTTACTGGTCATACAGTATTCAAATCATCGGAGTTGAGAAGAGCTGATACTAATACAAACGACCAAAATATTCCGTTCAATTTGTAAATGAATTTCTACTTCTATCACTGGTGTAGGAACGAATGTGTTACCTGATGCAAATAATCGATCATGCCCTTTGAATCCATTAGTTATAATGAAGCATTCAGTATTACTAAAGGTTCGTTTTATAACTTTTTCCGTATCGAGTTTCATTGATGTAATTTATTATATTTAAAACCCAAAGTAACTTAGCTTTAATGTTGGCTAACAGCAAATCCCATCCCTGTTGCAAAATATTCGTTCAATGATGCCAAGTGCATAAACTGGTATCTGTATTTGGACTTCTTTATTTGGTCATATAAGCCGTGTCAGATCAGATTTAAGCTTGACCGACGGAGAAAAGGGAGTCAGTAATGTACATATCACAGAATCTTATCATGGAGCGTACGACAACATGTCACGATTTTGAATTATATTGATTACTGCCATATAGTAATATTTCTTGCCATACATTTTGTTTCAAACTACATACAACCAATATTAAGACACGAGTTTACGAGATACGATAGAATCGTATAGTACATGCATCTAACATATTTGCATTTTCCTAACCATTTTTACAATAGTTAGATAAATTTATTTAATTCATCTACCTTTGTTTCAGCTTTATCATAGTCATTCAAAGCTGGCGGATACGGCGGAAAATGTTCCACAAAACTGTTCAGGATATCGAACAGTTGCTTAATATTCGTTAATAGATGTTTATCCAAGTAATTTCAAATAAAGTAATGTAAAGTTCTGTAAAGTCAATTTTTTTAAGTAAAAGTCTTTTTAAAAACTCCACCTTGCTATATATATAGTCTTACTATCTCCGCCTATAATCCCGCGAAAGCACACGTGCATAACTATTATGTTAGATCTCCGTTCTGAAGGAGATATCTCCGTCTATTACAGACGGAGATATCTCCGTCCATTACAGACGGAATAATCTCCGTCCATTACAGACGGAGACATCTCCGTCCATTACAGACGGAGACATCTCCGTCCATTACAGACGGAGATACAAAGTACAAATGTTCTGATATTTAAATGGTTCAGGGCGGAAAAGTTAACTATACCATACATAATTGGTATACATGAAACATATAAGAAATTCGCGTTCTTCGCGACAGTACAGCGGCGATTTTTTAAAATAAGGGTGGTAAATACTGTGGTAAAATAAACTATGAAAAAGGGAAACTAATGGCTGTGGTATTAAAATTTGATATAAATAGAGAAAGAGTTAAGTAAAAAGGTATTAATTGTTTTTCTTTGTTCTTTGTTTTCAAATAAGATGTTTTATTGTATGAGTAAACAGTATATTAGTTAAGCATTTTATCATGGAAGTGATTATTTATTTCAATAATATATTTTCCGTTTTTTTAGTAAAACATACACACTCTGTATAAGCTAAAAAGATACTCGTATATTAAACATCATTTGTAAAATACTACAAATAATCAATATTTAGATACTATAAAGTAAATATATGTTCAATTGTTTATGAGTGGATGAATTTTTAACTTTTTTTGACGTGGGGAAGCAGCCATCTTAGACGCCATCTGCAATAGCAATGTTATGGTACAAATTTTATATATGCAACACACAGTAACAAAAACTACACGTTACCCTACACAAAAGCTAGATAAGCTAGTCGAGTTGTAGTGTTTAAAAAAGATACTCATTATCTATCAGTCCTTGTTTCTTTGTATGTTTCTGTATTCCCATTTTCATAAAGTGATTACAAAAAGACCAAACAGCACAGCCTCTATTGAAGTTTTAATTAAATATCAAGGCAGAACAATGCCTTGATACAAAATATTTCGACGAAATGTTTTTGACAAGTCGTCGATGTCTCAACGTTTTCAAAACTCTCGACCTGCGATTTGCTCGTATTCGGTTCGGTCTGTCGGATGTTATAATTTTAACCGCTCTCCGCCACCTCGAATCCTTTGAAAATTTGCATTACAGATACGAGGGTTCTAAAACTGTGATGTCAAATATAATGCAAAAATATACTAAGATTGTTGACGTCATTTTAAATGTATTAACGTTGATGTATTTCCTGTTGTTTGAAATGTCCCAATGAAGTCTGGCCGTAAGGATATAAAAGTTTACTTAATAGTAATTCTTTAATTGTACCATTATTGCAGGAAATGCATACCTTTATGTGTGGTCTGTACGGTGTGTTTGTACGTTTTTGTCTTTCGTTCAGTGTCGTTTGGCCCGTTGCCATAAGGCCATGTTTTCTAGTGGTTTTAGTGATTGAGACCACCGTCAGTATATGAACGTGTCTGATGTAATAACCTGCGATTGCCATATTTCTAGACTTATCAAACCCGTGCATGACAATCGGGGCGTATCTAGTAAATAACTCATTCGCGGCGCCGTTGTTATTAAAGGTATTCTACAATAATCTGACATGTTCCCTTATCATCCTGCAAATCTCACATGATTGCCTTCTTTCGCATTCCTTATAAATGCGTGCCAGTGCAGTTTAACGCCTTTCTGAGAAAATTAACAGTGCATCCTCGCACGACAAAACACTGATATCCAGTAAAATGCCCGCCTTTGCTACAGGACCCTAGGGATGTGTTATGTATTGACCAGTTTATTACCAGGGTTAATATAACATGTTAAGAAGCAATTACTCACTGGTTCTTAGGGAGAAGACTTAAGATCAAAGACGGAGAGAACGGTCATTTATACTCGAACTCGGGCAATGGTCATGCGGTGTAATACTGGTGTGATTATGTGGGTCACATGGAAAAGTAGCCGTCAATTTCATAGATTAATGATATATGTTGTATTTTTTTCTTTCTGTTTCCAACATAAGCATAGAACGTATGTATGCACATGTATATGTGTTGCTTCTCTTTTATTACGTAGAAAATAACTAATATTACATTGCTATTGACAAACATGTACAAGAACTACATGTCTTTACAAAATCACCCATATGAAAGTAATAATGTGAGTGCCATAAAGAAAACCTTGGAATTCATTGTTATTGACAACCATGTACACAAACTAACTGCCTTTCCATCTTGATCAATATAAACATATTCGTACTCTTTTGGTTTTGATATAAAATATTGACCAATTAAAGGCTAAGTACTACTATTATTATCATTAATTAAATCAAAATAACTATTATGTTTGATGTTATCGAATAACATAGAGGATGCGCATCATCACTTGTACGTCCACGTGTGGTGTGGTTTGAGCTACGTCATCAAGAAATATGCATATTCTACAATTTCAAGTTTAATTTGAACATGTACAATAGCACGACGACTTTGACATAACTGACTTTAAGTGGGCCTACAGGAATACGGTTATTATAAGTTTATAGAAAACACAAAACTGTATCTTTGACACAAATGTGTAACTACACGTTCAAATATACTAACAGGTCGCTAACTATGTATAAACACTGTGCAATACATCTTGAATCATTTGTGACGAGCACCATTGCATGGCCGTTTAATAAACACTGGACGAGTACTTGAGTTATCATGCATTTGCATGGCACTCAGGATTTTTAACAGCCTGCCTTATCTAGAAACAAACTCATTCGTGACGCCGTTGTTTTAATGAATGTCATGTTCCCTTATCATTCAGCAGATTCCACGTCCTATTTTCTGTCTGGAATCCCATAATTTAAGGTTGCAAGCGCAGTTCATTGCCTTTCTTGTCGCATGAACTGTCTATCCTGGCCTCACAAGCCATTTATATCCGGCACAATGCCCTTCAATGCTACATGGCCCTAGAGATGTATTGTATATTGATCCGTTTATTACCAGTTTTAGCATAGCATGTCAAAGGACAATAACTGACCGGTGTCTGGCGAGAAGACGTAAGAGCAAAGACGGAGAGCATGGCTTCCATTAAAGGAAGTTTGGAAGTATATGACTCCTTAGAAATAGGTAAAAACAAAAACTTCAATAATTTTGAAGAAAACTTCCAAAATAGAAAGCTTGTAAGTTAAAAATATCAAAACCTTGTGTCAATATTATTTTTATGGTCATAATTTCAATAAGTCTTTAAGAAAAATGAATTATTATAATGTTAAGTCTTTGAATTTGTCAAATGCAAAATTCTTGATTTTTAACATCCTTGGTGAAAATAGTAGAAAAAGATATTGTACTTGGGAGACTAAAACTTTCCCATTTCAGTGAAAAACTTCCAAAATTGATGGACAGGAAGTTCTTACTTCCATTTTTAAATTCTTGATGGAAGCCTTATCAGAGAGAGATCATTTCGCATAAATAACCTTAAGACGATGAAAGGAACTATCGCTCTAAATATAAGTTATCATTTGAGAGACAAAGTTTTATTTTCTTAGAAGTTGTCGGTTGTTGTTTTTTTGTTTTGACATAAATGTCGTAATAAGGTGTCATAGTTATCTGGGTTATTAAACTGCATTCCGATCACTAATCGATTTTCTAAAACCAAAGTCCCGTCCACGCAAAGCGATAGTATCACAATGCTAAGGACAATAAGTATGTGATTCTATGTAAAAATAACTTTTTGGTTGTCCTTTTATTTAAGTTTTCATTGGTTTGAACATATTTTTAAAACAGTTGTTGTATTGTGTAATGTGGTTTTAATTAGGGATTTAGCACTGTTTAATTATATTTGGTCACTCATCACGGGGTTAATCACGAGAGATAATTTATTTAACTACTGTCTTGATTGTTTGGGATAATGGCGGCGGATTTCCTAGTCATAGATCACAATTTGTGTTTAACAGTTTATTCCCTTTGTTCCTATAGCATTTGCTCTCGTAAAAGTACTTTCGAGTAAAACTTCGCCGGTTTTACGATCGCATTTTTCTCGGAAAACTTAAGAGAAAAACCGGAGAAATCGGTCGTTTCGCTTTAATAATGTCAAGTCAAGGAAAGGAATTATCTTTTAAAAAGTAAGTATCCATTAGAGAGACAGAGTTTTATTTACTCCTTGGTGTGCTTTTATTTTAATAATGTGTGTAATCTAGTTTGTTTATTGACATAAATGTCTCATTAATGTTGTATAGTAGTCGGGGATGTTAAAGTGCATTTATATCACTCGTCGATTTTCTGCAAACAAAATCGATATCAACCAAGAAGGTAGTCTCAAATGCGTAATAGAAAAATTGTATCCGATTTTACTATCATGTTGTCTTTATGGTTTACCTCAAGTTTTCTTGACTTAAACATATTTTATTCAACATATTTCGGACGGTGTAAAAATAGTTTTCATTACAATTTATGCACTGTTCAATTTGGTGACTTATCATAACAAGGTTTAGTACGAGATAATATATTAAATTTACTTCTATGGCCTTTATGGGGAAATATGGTGTCGGATTTTCTGATTTTTTTCATCACGATTTGTGTCCTACAATTACTTTATTCCGTATGGGTTTTAGAGAAAGTAGTTTCGAATAATTTTTCTACGATCTAGAGACGTTGGCACCATTGTGAATAAGTCTATTTCGTTTCTGATACACTAGTTGACATTTTGTATCTGTTCTTAACACTTTTAATGTTTTAATTATATTTCCTAAAAACAGGCAAAACATCCGATAAATAAAAGATATATTTCTGTTGTAAGCTTACATCATTAGTTTTGCTCCTCAAGTACCTGCCGTCATTAACCATTGTATAATGTTGCATTCAATTCCTTTTTATGCATGTTGGATAAAAATGATGAAGGTGTAATGCCGAAACGTTTAGATATGAAGTTGTTGCTGTTTTTTAAACTTAAAAATATCATACCATGTTTTTGTAATTGCTTTTTGTAGACTTACCTTTTTTGTATGCTTTTACGTATTCGTTTCGTATTGTGTATGAACATCTATTTTATTCTTCACACGTTTTTGGACATCGATGCACATAAAAATTGTTGCGTAGTCATGTTTAATAGTATTATTTGAATTGTCATAATGATAATTCTTAACAATAATCGGTTGGTTTGCAAACAAATTTAGGTATTGACACTGTATGCGCGTCAAATTCAATCTTGTCACAAAAACAGGGTTTATTTCGAACCTAATTGGTTTATGTGTTTTTGTAAAATAACGGGCTTGGATTTCCTAGTTTTACAACACCATGTCTGACTTACAGGTCGTTCCTCCGCTATTTCTGTCGTTATGTTGTTTTTCTTATTGTTTGCTTTCTCAAGTTTGCCCATTTGCTTGTTTTCTCCTATTTTGAAAGAATAGTGTGTCTGTTAAACTGTCCGTCATTTGTTCATGGTTGCGTTGATCTGTGTCCACATCAACCTGCAATTTTGAAAATTTAATCAATTAAAAATGAAAACTCATCCGTGTCCGCCTTTTAAAATGTCAAGGGCAATAATCACATTTTGTTTCTTACAATTTATTCAGTAAGGACCAATGTTTCGGGTCATATCTTAAGGCTGCGTTGTACTCTCAGGGGACGTTTCTACTAAGCAACACGCCCTGCTCCGCATGTGACAACTCCTCAGCTAACAAGTTCATCTAGCTAACCCTAACCCTCTGTTACCCTCGTTATTTGGTCCAATAAAGAGTAGGAACGACAATTGGGTAATAGGTCAGAGTGGAATGTTAAGATAGGCACTATTAGTATAAAGATGTCCGACTCACGTGCCCATTAAATGATTCCCCTCTTTTCTGTTGTTTTTATGTCATTGTTCTTTTGTTAATAACTTGAACTTAAAGAATTATTCATTCACTGATCGATTCGTCTGTGAGTTAATATTGATCCCACGCGTACTGTCTTAAGCATTTATTGACTCCGTATATGGTATTGCGAACTCCCTATCAACATTTGCGTATCGAATACATTATTAAATAAAATCCCCGTAAATTTGAGTACTAAAGGCTGTTTTCATCCTCAACATTTTTGTCTATTAATCTGTATTCCTTTCTGAAAGCTGTCTGAAAGCGATTAACATCGTTATTTTTCATTATTTGTAGAATCGTCACTTCGTCACAAAAGATTAAACATAGATATAGCCCTGTGGGAGGTTATTGTCGTTCTCAGCATATATTTTTTTATGTTTTTGATGACTAGTCATCACTTCCATTATTCGCTACATACGTTGCTACATATTGCTTCAGAAGAAGAGTAAGAGTATTGATAAAGTTTTATTTGACGTCGTTCAAAAGCAAATTTACATTTGTTCCCTTGTTGCTTTGTTTGTAATATCCTTTTGGTATGGCTTCATGTCATTGTTGTTTCTTTTTGGCGATATATTTTCGGTACGGCTTTCATAATGTTTTTTTAAACAAAATTCTGTTATGCAATTTGCCCTTCTATTTTTATACTAATAATGTTTTAAGTTGAATCTTCTGCTTCTTTTTGATGATCATGATACTTCATTTAAATGCACAATTGCTGCATTGATAATTTTAATTGTTAAGCGTAAGATGTCACATCTTCTCTCTACCTGAACGTTTTACGTAGTTCACCAACTCGTGCAGTGTTTTAAAACAATACAAATTCCAACATTTAGAACACCAAGACCTATTCATAACTTTCATTTTCGAAAAGGTCAGTACCTGGTTTTAGAGCTTTCAGTTAAAACAACGTTGTGGAGAGAGTAGTGCAGTTGTAATGGAGTCACCCTTTTAACCAAGACGTTGTGAGTCCCATTCCCGCCTTTTTCATGGGCTCTTCGTGCTGTTTTCTTGCACAGAATGAGAGTGACAGAATAAAGAACACTTAATAAGAACCAACACAATGATGCTTTGCAATTAATTTTCCTGAACAAAATTTGTATCTGGTGACATTCATACATCTGATTTCTTGCTTTGGAAACAGTTCGTAGACAATGGAGTGGTGTGATTTATATCAGTCTGGTTTTTTTAAGGATTAAACGTTTAACACATTAATGAAGTGATATGAACGCATACGTGCTCATCATTAAATGTATACATTGTTATACAATATAAACATATATACAACGATAACATAATAGGTATGAAACTGAAATTTATTATCGACTTAAAGAGAGATTCTATCTCTTATTGAAACAGTGAGGATGTACAAGCAAACATACCGTAACGATTTAATTTTCATTAGCGTTACGAACGCTCATTAGCAAAGAATAGCATTCTCTGTCATGTCTGTAAATTATAATAAACAATAGAACAGAAATATAAGGTTTAGTATTATCATCGAAATTAGCATTAACTTCACATTCCACATAATTTGTGTATGTTAACCTCTGATACTATAACACATAAACGAGTCACGCCAGTATTTGTTCAAAGACTTAAAATAAGGCTTGCCTAAACATATTCCGTCAGACGTAATGATGACGGCATCGTACATTTTATATATTGCTATGTAGTCTAGACTTTGTACGGTGTTTCAAATTCCCACTGCTTGTTTTCTCATTTTTTTGAGGATAAATGCGGCCTCGGCCTCTTTCTTCATTTTCTCATTGTTCAGCCGTTTTTTCTCCATTACGAAAATATGTTTGCTTTTATAGTGTTTCTAAATATACAAAAAAAACGCATTCTTGTCTGCGGTTTTTAACGGTAGGTACAATGACAACAATTAGGTTTCTGTAATCAATTTAACAAAGACTTACATACCCGCTCGTTTTGTATAGCTTTACATTATTCTATTTCAAATCGTATAGTCACGAGCTTAGGTCGCAATACCTAAGGGACGTTGCGATATCGGGAGGGTGGTGCGTTTCGCAAATCACATCACTCCTGCTACCACCAAAACCGTTAGTTTACCCGCTAGCTTGGAGTTTTTTGTTGATGTTGATTTATATATACAAACGGCAATAATAATGTGTTTCATGTATATTTAAATTTTTCATTTCTGTAATTTCATTAATAATCATAAAGTCAACCCCTTTTTAAGGTCACCTATATAGTATAAGGTAAAAAAAACCATCAGGAATTATCATTTGGCGGATTATTTCATAACTTGTTATTTTAACAATGTAAAAAACGGCATATCTTAAATGTGAACTATTTGTGGATTTACTCACATAATAAAACTATATGTTTAATGTAAACAAGCACAAGTGAAACAGTTGTCGTAATTTCTGTTAGTAATACAGCTAATCACATGTGTATATTGAACCTCCAGAGCAATAACGATTTGGAAGTTAACAACGGCGTGGTTAACAAAGAAGATGTTAACAATCGGCCCATTATCACTCAATCAAACGAAATATCTCTGTATATCCGATACTTAGTACAAACATCACAACACAATAAAGAAAATAATATTTTGGTGATTCATATTTGAATGACTTGAACTTTGGCAAATTTTAAGAAAGCAAAACATAGTTGTGGAAATTAAAAATAAACCATGTACCACCATATGTGAAGTTTATACATGTTTTAGATTATTTAAGTTACATCTAAAAGCCTTTATTGAAACAGACCCAAGGGGCAAAGCCAGATCTCATTTTAGGGGTGTTCATGGACATGCCCCCGTACTCCCACCCCATCTCTCCTGGCTTTTTTAGAGAACATAAAATGCTAAACTGCTTTTTTGAAATATATCCAGAAAGAAATTGACAAATAATTTAGACCCAAAGGCCTGATTTTGTACTTTCTTTTAAGAAAACAAGATTTAAAATGATGTAAATCTCGGACATTTTGGCATAGCAGGAGCTAAGCCGATGAATCTGACACACCAATCCGTATAAGGACGATGATGTCCATTAGTTGGAGATTCCGGTTCTACGAAATAAATTTCCGTACTTATGATTGAAAAAAAACATAGACTTGAAAATCATTTACAGTTACCTTATGGCTATACTTAAAGGCGTTATCTCTACTGCACAAGACACAGATCGAGAATCAAGCGTATTTTATTTTATTTTCGGACTTAGGCTCTGTGTATTATGAACGAATATGCTCGTTATTACGTCATTCGCGCTGATAAAGTCCTTCATTTAAAATGCTTCTTGAATCTGAACAAATCAGCCTCAAAGGAGAGCCGATTATGTCAACAATTCCATTGGACGCTAATGAAGTGCCATTTATCTCTCTTTGCGACGTTTTTAGCGCTTTAACAATATATATACATGCAGTAATACAAAGATGCATAGTTGTGTTATACAATGTAACTCGTTCTTTTGTTCATTCGATCTTGCGCAGACAGGTTAAGTATTGCAATGGTACATTATTACCAATTATTATGAGAAGGTTGGAGTCTTAAATTGAAAATAGAGAAGTCTAAGCACAAAATCTAAGAATTTATATCGAATTGAAATCTAACTGATTCTGTATCAATTGTATAACATGGTGAAGATGAATAATCCAATAATTGATCAACTAATACGCATATAAACGGTGCGTTAACAAGTGTTATTATGTAAATGATGTGAGATATGTCATGTTCTTGAAGATGAATTCTAGTTCTTGTAAGTGTAGCATTATATAGTTATCTATAAAAGCAAACCATCAGTAAGTAGTTTTTGAGAAGACCAAATTATTATGTAAAACGTGTAACAACGTGTGAACTTATCTTAATCATCAATGAACGTACATGGGCCTTTTCTAATAAACTTTGAAAACTATTGCTTTAACTATTGTTAGAAGAAAATCAAAACTTTTGCGTAGAACAATGTCGGAATATTCGGATTGCTGATTACTTGAACTGAAAGATCAAATTATCAGTATCAGAAGTTCGCCGTTTCCATAATCATACATCCGGACAAGTACGACAAGAGTAAACCCTTTAAATGAACATCATTACATGCGCTATCTGTACGGCTGATTCAACATCAATACCACGTCGCATTAACTGTTGGTAATGGAATTTAAAATTGCATCGACACTTTTCAGTACTTTTTTTTCTTTTATACGTATTCTTTTGACAGTGTCGCCTGTCTTTCTTGTCATTAGGTTCAAAGAAAGAAGGCGTCATTACAGCTTTGTGAAACCTTGTGTGATTATCAGTCCATGAAAACTGCGTCCTTTCCGTACTAGAGAACGTGATCTTAATAACTTAAAGCTGCAGACAAAAAAAACTTCCCACATCAATCGCTTTCACAATCAGTAAACTGCAGTAGCCAGTTTGTTATCCGCAAATTAAACTGCATGTCTTCACAATGACGCGTCTTCCAAACGGCTTGTTGAACATATTTATTAATTAGTTAAGGTGTTTCAGCGTTATTTCTCACGAATTGGGCGTTGAAAATTGAGCCTTTAAACAGGCTATGGGGCTTGTATTTTTACATTATGTGTCTTTTGTTATGTGTTTGTCTGGGTTTGGTCCTTGGTTAAGTAAACAGGATATTGGTTACATTTTGTACTGTGAGGCGTGTTTTGAAGCATTGAGTGTGACTTGTTTAGTGTTTTTTGGGCTTGACCCTCGTGTCTTTAAATAGGATATTTATTCAGTTATGTTATGAGATTTGTATTGTATCTTTATGTTTCTCTAGTCTGGTGTTTGTTTGGCTGGACCCTTGTTCCTTTTAAAAAGACATAATTTAGGTTATTTGGATTTTCCTTTTCGTAACTACTCGGTCCTCTTCGGCAAAACTATTCCTAAGTGGCCCGTTTCAATAAAGATCTTATTCGATTTAAGTCGTAAATTTGAATTTTATGATATGCTTTTGTAGATAGAGATCTATCAGTGAAAAAAATGACATTTCAATGTGTGCAATAGTGAAAAAATATTTTTACATTTTCACAGTTTTAAATGTTATTCCTTTCTTAAACCAAATCAAAGGGCTTTGACACAAGCAAGACATTGCCGTTCAGATATAATTTGGCGCGTTTCCTTAAAAAAAATGTAAAAAATATCCTATTAAGGTATCTAATAAAAAGAAAAATAGTATCACTATTTTGCTAAATACTAGAGTGAATAAAAATATGTAGCCACGCGGCCATTTATATAGATTTAAGATTACTCAAGTTGAAGCCTTTTAAAGTTGGTGCCCATTCTTATAATGTTGAGAGCTGGTGTCTTGGTTTTGTCATATTTACAAGCGTATGCACGTTCTACTATTCGAAATTTAAGTCTTCATTTGCTTTGCAGTCTTCTGAATTTTATATGTCATTACAAATTAGTATTCGCTCTTGTTCTCAAAAGTGCTGCAGTGTATTACCAATGATAATTTGAGTGTTTATCTTGTTTAAGAGGGTGCCGTAAAGGGTATTCTACGAATGTTAAGGTGTATAGTATTATATTACTCAAAAATGCTGACAGATTATACACCGTATGTGATGCAAGTCGTCAGAAAAGCGACCTATCGTAATGTTTATTTTATAATAAGTCTCCTCTGACTATATCCATACTTAAAAGCAGCATTTTCAGTTTAAACCAACGAAACTGCTCTTAGACTAACGCGACATTTCAAGAAATTTCCATTAACGATTAAGTGGATTTTCTTGAATAAAGAAACAATTCACCAATTGAATACATTAAAGCTTATATGATAAAATGATTTTGGAGTAGTTTGATATAGATTTTTAATACTGCATGCTTAATGTTCACTGTTGATATGAAAAAGGAAATTGATAGGCATACAATAAATATATCATTATAAGCCCATCAAAAATACATGTGTCGTTTTCGACTCTTGTGCAGATTTTTCTGAAGAAATCCCGACGAGTTGAAAGCAATCTCCAGGATCAAAACGCAGTATTTAGAACCCTGTTCCATTGGTCAGTTTCTAAAGATAGCTATAAGCTCTTACATTCTCCATCGATTCTGTTTTTTAGGATCACCATCGAAACCGTTTGAAGGTCCATTTACGTTGTGTTTCCGAAATTGTGAAGTCATCTATTATTATTTGCGGATGTTTATTTGAATGTTCGTGTTTTTAAGGGCATGAACAAATCACAACGGTCTTTAATAGCATAAGAACGTGCAATTGGCATACGTTGAGCAAACCTTTGAACTGACCCCCCTCCCCAAGCCCCCCCCCCCCTCAGAACATTCCCTTCAATTGTCCCCATTAAGGCATTTTAGGATATTTAAGGCGTCAATATATATATATATATAGAAACATTAAGATACATTAACAATAAGATGTATCCCTGAACAACCGGATTCTCGTCAGGGGACTGAAAATTGCCAGTTTCCCTTGATTCATATGTAAATCTATGCTGAGGAATGCGCATACAGTCTCCGGAAATCTCAAAATAAACGAGAAGTAATAAGCGGGAAAAGGCGATAATGGATTCCGGTCGTTTGGCGTCACTCGAACTCTTCCATCACTGCCTCCCATCAGGACGAGGAAAATAAATGGCTGTCAAGCTGAATGAACGAGATGAGTCTATTATTGACAGACGCTGAATTATGAAAGAGTAATAATATGTGATGCAATTCTTAGTTATACATTTTGATCCGTGGCACGTGAACTTTACCGTAATGAGTTTCATATGTGTTGTATAAATGGCAACTCATGTAAGATACTATAATAAAAACCCAAAGTTGTATAATTTCAATGTTGACTTTAACAGCGAATCCCATTGGCTAACGGTAAATTCGACCCATGTTGCAAAATATTCGTTGAGTTATGCCAAGAGCAGTAACTGTAGCTGCATTTGCATTTAGACCTCTTTTTGTCATTGTAAGCCGATCTGATTCGGGATTGACAGGCAGTGAAAAGGGTGTCAGCAAAGGACAAAACACCGAATCTTATCAAGGAGCGTAATGCAACATGTCATACAATCACGAATTGAGATATATTGAATAGTTATATTTCTTGCCAAACATTTTGTTTCAAAATATAAACTACCATATCTAATTAAGTCGAAAACAAGAGTTTACGATACAATCGTTAATTTCATGCACCTAACATTCTTGGATTGTCCTCCTTTTTGTACACAAGTTAGATAAGTTTATTCAATCCATCGATTTATGTTTAAAGCTGCACCGTCACAGATTGACCGTTTTGACAACTTTTTTTTATTTTTTGTCTTGGAACGATCCAATCTTTGCGAAAATCCATGGCAACCAGTAAGATAAGACTGCTGACAAAAAAAATGGATCGCAGATTTTTATATTTATATTCAAAAATTGATGTTTTATTCATTTTTCTTAAACCGCTAGTAAAACATTAATTTTCAAACGGAAATATGAAAATTTACGATCTGATTTTTTGTCAGCAATCTTATAACATTGGTTTGCAGATATTTACACGAAAATTTGCTCTTTCCAAGACAAAAATTGAAAGAGTTATAAAAATGGTATATCTGTGAGAGTGCAGCTTTAAGCTTTATCATCGCCATTCAAAGCTGAAGGTATAAGGTGGAAAAATCGTTGACAAAATTGTCAAGTATATCTAACAGTTTTGTTTTCAATTTGAGGAGGATATCTATACACATAAAAACTCATATCTGAGGAGTGTTCATCTTGCGAGCTAGACATGTTAAAAACTTACCACAGTTGTCTGTACGTGTTGTTTCCACTTATTAAAATGATTCTTGTCTGTAACAGTCTTACCTTTCCAAACCTTTTAGAACAGCGGCAAATTCTAAAATAAGTGAGGTAAATGCTGTGCCAAACTAATTTAAAAAAGGAAACCTATAGCTGTGGTATTGCATATATAGGAAGAATTAAATAAAAAAATATTAATTGTTTTGTCTTTGTTTACTATATAGATTTTAATTGCATAATAATACAATATATTAATATAGCACACACTTTAAAAAAGGGAACCTATGGCTGTGGTATTGCCAACTGATATGTAAATATATATAGGAAGAATTTAATAAAAAACTATTAATGGTTTTGTCTTTGTTTACAATATAGATTTTAATTGAATGATAACACAATATATTAATATAGCATATTATAATGTTAGTAATTGTTTGTTTTAGTAATATATTATTATTCTTTTTAGTAAAACACAAACACTCTGTCATCAGCTGAAAACAAACACATGTTAAAAACGTCAATTTTAAAAAATACTTCAAAATACCCACATTCAGCAAATATAAAGAAAAATATGCTCAATTGCCTATGCGTGTATAAATGTTGAACATAATTTTTGGGCGGGGTAAGCGCCCATCTTGGACGCCATCTTAAATAGCATTGTTTTGCACAAACGTTACACTTAATGTGATATATAGATAAACTAGTGATCTCAACTCCACCAAATGAAACAGATCTAATCTAGTTAAAAGAATTGCAAGTCAATTCAAGGCATTGATCACTCGTTTTTTTTATAACGCGACGTTTTCTATACATCGTCGAGGTCTTAGCGTTTCTGGAACTCTCGACCTGCATCTTGCATAAACGAGGACTCTTTAATTGCAATGTCAAATATTACGCAAAAATATACTTACATTGTTGACGTCATTTGAATGTTTTTGACGTCGATGTATTTCCTGTTGTTTTTTATGTCCGATAAGGCAACCTTGACCGAAACGTTTACTTTTTCGAAGAATGGACTTCTTCTTTGATTATACTGTAATTGTAGAGAATTCATAGGTTCATGTTAGGTTTGTTCGTGGTGTATGTATGTTGTGTCTTTCGTTCAGTGTCGTTTGGCCCATTCCCATTTGCTTCTAAACATGGTATATATTGTGATATTCGACTACTGGTCTTGTCCCGACAGGTTTTCTTGTATTATATATATTTATACTGTGGTTAATATCTTACATTATTACAATCGCCAATCGACATTCTAGTTCATTGTATTTCCTCTGGAATCAGGCAAACTTGTTCGAATCCAATGAGTTTTTGAACACGAATCGAAGACTGTAATTCCATTTTAACGTTTCATATTTATAACGTATAAAATACATCGGATGCTCCAGTTTGTATCCCAAATGAAAAACATTGCTACGGTATGGATAATAACATTACTTAATTTGAGTTCTTGGTTTGTTGAAGTTGTTAACAATATTGATATTCATGCATGTCGATCTCAGGGGGTAAAATGCGATGCCATTTTTACCATTGTAATCTGATTTAGTGGCTTTGCGGCCTCTCATTTAATGTGTTTCAAAACTATATCTTGTGTTGAAGTCAGAAATGCAAGTGTTGTTTTTTTCCGAATGCGATATTCAGTTCCAAAATCAATCACTTGAGAATCATTTTTCTTAGCAATTTTAAAACCGATACCTCAAAGCAGCGCAAGTCTGAATTTGAATAGTGTAAGGCATAATATAGACGTGTCAAATGTTGGGACTGAAAGATATCTTCCTTGAAACTACGAACATTTAATCTATTTTAGTAAAGCATTTTAAATATGGTTAAATTTGCCTGCCTTTCTTAAGTTTGTTGCTGCATTTTACTCGTGTCTCTGCCCCATTCTAATTATTTATGTCAGAAAAGAGATGGCGATAGATATTTAATTGAAATCTTACGGATTACTGTGTTTAAAAGCGTTATCTTAAACTGCTTATTAACTGTTAATCAGAAATAGGTCCAAACGTTTTCGTCAATAACCATTCCGTTTTACTTGGTAAGAACTAAACAATATGATACTATTTACTGGCCTTTGTATTTATACAAGGATTACCGCCTGAATTAGCTCGATGGTGGAAATAAAGCATACGTTTTAAAACATATGGAAAAAAGTGCATAGGAGAATAAGTTCGATGGTGCGGGGTTTAGAACCCATAAACCGGTTTAAAGAGAACATAGGAGGGAAGAAAGTCAGCTCGATGGGAGATGTGTGAGGTTTAGAACCCATAAACCGGTTTAACGAGAACATAGGAGAGAAGACAGTCAGCTCGATGGGAGATGTGTGAGGTTTAGAACCCATTTACCGGTTTCAAGAGACGATAGGAGAGAAGACAGTCAGCTCGAAGGGAGATGTGTGAGGTTAAGAACCCATTAACCGGTTTAAAGAGAACATAGGAGAGAAGACAGTCAGTTCGATGGAAGATGTGTGAGGTTTAGAACCCATAAACCGGTTTAAAGAGAACATAGGAGAGAAGACAGTCAGCTCGATGGAAGATGAGCGAGGTTTAGAACCCATAAACCGGTTTAAAGAGAACATAGGAGAGAAGACAGTCAAATCGATGGGAGATGTGTGAGGTTGAGTACCCATAAACCGGTTTAAAGGGAACATAGGAGATAAGACAGTCAGCTCGATGGGAGATGTGTGAGGTTTAGAACCCATAAACCGGTTTCAAGAGAACATATGAGAGAAGACAGTCAGCTCGATGGGAGATGTGTGGGGTTTAGAACCCATAAACCGGTTTAAAGAAAACATAGGAGAGAAGACAGTCAGCTCGATGGGAGATGTGTGAGGTTTAGAACCCATAAACCGGTTTAAAGAGAACATAGGAGAGTAGACAGTCTGCTCGATGGGAGATGTGTAAGGTTTAGAACCCATAAACC
The DNA here is from genome assembly GCF_026914265.1 of Mya arenaria. Taxonomy (NCBI): domain Eukaryota; kingdom Metazoa; phylum Mollusca; class Bivalvia; order Myida; family Myidae; genus Mya; species Mya arenaria. The sequence continues at coordinate 55,447,991 of NC_069135.1, forward strand.
GGTTTAAAGAGAACATAGGAGAGAAGACAGTCAATTCGATGGGAGATGTGTGAGGTTGAGTACCCATAAACCGGTTTCAAGAAAACATAGGAGAGAAGTCAGTCAATTCGATGGGAGATGTGCGAGGTTGAGTACCCATAAACCGGTTTCAAGAAAACATAGTAGAGAGGTCTGTCACTTTGATGGGTGATGTGTGAGGTTGAGAACCCATAAACCGGTTTCAAGAAAACATAGGAGAGAAGTCAGTCAGTTTGATGGGTGATGTGTGAAGTTGAGTACCCATAAACTGGTTTCAAGAAAACATAGGAGAGAAGTCAGTCAGTTTGATGGGTGATGGGTGAGGTTGAGTACCCATAAACCGGTTTCAAGAAAACATAGGAGAGAGGTCAGTCAGTTTGATGGGTGATGTGCGAGGTTGAGTACCCATAAACTGGTTTCAAGAAAACATAGGAGAGAAGTCAGTCAGTTTGATGGGTGATGTGTGAGGCTGAGTACCCATAAACCGGTTTCAAGAAAACATAGGAGAGAGGTCAGTCACTTTGATGGGAGATGTGCGAGGTTGAGTACCCATAAACTGGTTTCAAGAAAACATAGGAGAGAAGTCAGTCAGTTTGATGGGTGATGTGTGAGGTTGAGTACCCATAAACCGGTTTCAAGAAAACATAGGAGAGAGGTCAGTCAGTTTGATGGGTGATGTGTGAGGTTGAGTACCCATAAACTGGTTTCAAGAATACATAGGAGAGAAGTCAGTCAGTTTGATGGGTGATGTGTGAGGTTGAGTACCCATAAACCGGTTTCAAGAAAACATAGGAGAGAAGTCAGTCAGTTTGATGGGTGATGTTTGAAGTTGAGTACCAAAACATCTTTCAAAAGACAGCATAGGAGATAAGTCAGTCAGTTTGATGGGTGATATTTGAGGTTGAGTACCAAAACATCTTTCAAAAGACAGCATAGGAGATTAGTCAGTCAGTTTGATGGGTGATGTTTGAGGTTGAGTACCAATATATCTGTTAAAAGACAGCATAGGAGAGTAGTCAGTCAGTTTGATGGGTGATGTTTGAGGTTGAGTACCAATATATCTGTTAAAAGACAGCATAGGAGAGTAGCCACTCAGTTCGATTGGTGATGTTTGGAGGTTGAGTACCAATATATCTGTCAAAAGAGAACATAGAAGATTAGTCTCTCAGTTTGATGGGTGATGTTTGAGGTTGAGTACCAATATATCTGTTAAAAGAAAACATAGGAGATTAGTCACTCAGTTTGATGGGTGATGTTTGAGGTTGAGTAGCAATATATCTGTTAAAAGAGAACATAGGAGATTAGTCAGTCAGTTTGATGGGTGATGTTGGAGGTTGAGTACAAATATAACTGTTAAAAGAGAACATAGGAGATTAGTCACTCAGTTTGATGGGTGATGTTGGAGGTTGAGTACCAATATATCTGTTAAAAGACAGCATAGGAGATTAGTCAGTCAGTTTGATGAGTGATGTTTGAGGATGAGTACCAATATATCTGTTAAAAGAGAACATAGGAGATTAGTCAGTCAGTCAGTTTGATGGGTGATGTTGGAGGTTGAGTACCAATACATCTGTTAAAAGAGAACATAGGAGATTAGTCAGTCAGTTTGATGGGTGATGTTGGAGGTTGAGTACAAATATATCTGTTAAAAGAGAACATAGGAGATTAGTCACCCAGTTTGATGGATGATGTTTGAGGTTGAGTAGCAATATATCTGTTAAAAGAGAACATAGGAGATTAGTCAGTCAGTTTGATGGGTGATGTTGGAGGTTGAGTACCAATATATCTGTCAAAAGAGAACATAGAAGAATAGTCAGTCAGTTTGATGGGTGATGTGTGAGGGTGAGTTCCCATAAACCTGTAGGATGTAGTCGGTTTGATGAGTGACATGTGAGTTTGAGAACCAACAAACCGGTTTGATATGACAGATATGAGTGATGTAAGTCACTCAATAACTCTGTCCATTCCAATGAAGTAAACCCATTATTTATCGGTAAGTTTACTGTGATGAGTGTGTGGTCTATGTATCGTATAGTTGTATATGCTGTGTTACTACGTTTCTGTCTATTGTTGTTTAGGCCATTCTTTGTGCCTCTAAACATGTGTGTGGGGGGGGTGTAAATTTAGACTTATGGGCTTGTTCGTGTAGTATTCGTTGTATTATTTATTATTAATAGATTTATATTGATGCATGTTTAGTTTGTTATTGTTAGTTTGTTACGTTTGATGTCTTTAAGGCATTAAATATGTAACTCTAAACAGGTTTTTAGATAAGTGGTTGTCTACTATTTTTTCGCATGTACATTTCATCGTATTTTATTGTGCCGATTATTCAGAACTTTGTTACAGTTTACGATGTTGTGAACGTCATCGTTGTTACTTATTAAAAAGTTTCTGCTCTGGACGATTTACGAAAACACTTGTGAACTGCAATCTTTCTAATAAAACTTGAGCTGTAGTTGTTTTATTTACTTATACGTAATTATTATAGGACAAAACACATGTTACTATATAAAGTAAACATTTACTACTGAAATTCATTCCATTATCGTTGTCACCCTAGAGATTATCACGGCACTTAAGGGCGATTTTGGCATAAATGCCCGTGGTGTATCCCCTACGTCATTTTCGCGACATATTGATCGTCGCCGGATAACTGGTAGACACAAATGTACACAAGCAAAGCTTTTTGAGGGATTTAAACGGGACTATCAGTGCAAAACAAATCAATTAAGTTTTACCGTTAATGATACTTTCGGTGTTAAAGAATCGAATACTAACGGAAACCACACGAGTAGTTTGCATTCAGTTAGACAAGATAGTGTTTTGTTGAAATGTTGTTCTTTGGCTGTTGAGAAATGTTTATTATTCCAATGAAATGGCAAAGGTCATTAAAGCCAAGATTCTTATGATGCTAATTTTTCATATGAAATTGCTCCTTAGCTTGATCGACCCTATCTGTGCTAACATATTGAAATAATAGTCAACCTTAGCCGATGTAAAACATGAAATATTTGGAGAAATATCACAGTGGCTGCATGAAAACGCGTGAGAAAAGGTTTGCTATTTTCAATTATTCGTGTTTTTTTTTAATTGCTAATACTAATCAAACTCGATTTGTTCATTCTCAATTTGGTCCCCTCCCTCATTCATATTAAATCCTCTGTTTTTGCTCAATATCACTTTTCAAAGCCGGTTCAATTAATTGAATTATAACGAAATATATGTATTATACAGGATAAGACATGGTTGTTTATGGCTTTTTCAATATATTTTGATAATTTCCCTGGTGAAAAGATTTGCACTTGGTATTCTTCCCACCGAGTCAAATACTAACCACAAGCAATTTCAAACCATGTATTATTCTGGAAATATGTTATCTTAATGAATTTATAATGGTGCCGTATTTTAACACAGTACTGAACAATCGGCTTAATATTTTATTGTGTCTGTTTTATATCAACTGTACGTTCACCATGTCCCGCTTGAATGTGTAGGTGTAGAATTCGATGTCAGTCGGCGTTAAATATCAGCTTGATCCAACTGTATACATATATATGTATTGCCTTCTTTCGTTGTCGTAAGAAATGATTTCAATTCCTACACAAAGAACAACTCTATTCTCTATTCTATTTGAACTCTATACATAAATATTAATATGAAACCATTTTTACTTTGTCGTATCTAAGCGATAGCAAATTTAATCACATTTCAATAACCATAGCTAGTTTCATAACTGTTATGTGGCTAATACAAAATAAGTTTATGCTCATCATGGGCATTTGCAAATGGTTTTAATTATTGAGACGACCGTCAGTATATGAACGTGTCTAATGATAAAACCTCCGATGGCCATTACTAGACTTATCAAACAGGTGCATGACACGCGGGGCTAACAAATGTGTGACTTATCTAGATAGACACTCATTCGTGACGACGTTGTTTTTAATTAAATTCTTCAATAGTCAGACATGTTCCCTTATCATCCTGCAAATATCACATCTAAATATTGGTTCAAATTCCGTATAAATGTGTGGCAATGCAGTTTAACATCTACCTGAGAAAGTATTTAAACCTCAACATTCATTCCTTAAATGAACTGCCTTTCTTCAATTGCGGTTATCATCTGATGAATGCAACATCTTCGGATATTTTCGGATCGCGAATCATCGCATATTAATTACATGAAAATTGTTATTTGTTATTGTTTGTATTGTGTAAGCAGGTATCCATTCATAATAAATCAACATTTTAGAAAGTGTTAATTTATGATATGTAAAATGTATTGTTGCCATTAGATTTCAATTTTACGTTTAAACGTGATTTTAAGTGGTTGATCTTTTCCCGCGTTATTGTGACGTCATTTGATAAACTGTTTCCTTATACAATCGGGTCGTTCTATTTACAGAACGGGTAAGAAAGGATCACTGTAAGGTTTTTCTAAATGAAATGAAGCATTTAATTTAGCAATTCGTCAATACATTATTAAACTATTGGTGTTAATATAAGTAATGAATTGCGGAATCGATGTCACTATCGGGGATATGAACGCAATTGGGTTGGTCAAAGTACGCATGGAGGCCTTTGGACACCACATTCTTTAACCACTCCAACTGCGTTCATACCCCGATAATGACATCAATGCCACAATTCATTCCTTAAATGAGCAGTGCATCCTCGCACAAAGCACTTATATCCAGTAAATTGCTTGCCTTCGCTACTGGACCCTTGAGATGTGATATTTATTGATCCTTTTATTACCAGGGTTAAGATAACCTGTTAAGGAGCAATTACTCACCGGTGCTTGGGAAGATGTCTAAAAAGCGAATATGGAGAGAACGGTCATTTCGCTTTAATAACGATAAGACGTAAAAACTATTTTTTGTTTGAATGGGTAGTGTCCATTGCCAGACATTGCCAGACAGTTTTATTTTCTCAGAAGTATATTGTTTTTACTTATGTGTGTGTACTGTTTTTATTTAAGGACATAAATGTAGCAATAAGGTGTTTTAGTTGTCTGGGACGATGCATATAGTGCATTCGGATGACTAGTTCATTTTTTTCATCTAATTACGCTACCCCGATAGACCTTTGATAAAAAAAGCGTTGAATACGAATAATATCAGCATTTAAAAACAACATTTTTTGGAAAAATGATATCTGCCATTGCTTGTAACTTGTAATATATTGCTAGTTTTTGAAAGCTAGCTCAAATAATATTCGTGTCCATCTGTTTACCAACATCGGGGCCGCGGTCTATGTTATCGCACGTTCTCAGTATTTACCCTTTACTGGCTGACATTCCCGTTACATTGTTATCAGCATTTCAGTATGGCATGGGTTAACTCGATACATCTTAATGTAACACCGATGGAATCATAACATACTCTTACTATTCATGTTGTCAGAGTGTTCATCGTTTCACAAGTGGCATTTAATATGCGATTAATCAAACTATTTATAGTAAATCCTCTTATGTTAATGGAAATGCTGTGATAAATATCACTTTACGTACACTCATCAATAATATGAACATTACCAAATTGTTTGCTTAATCTGAAATAGCATACCTTTAAACGTAGTGAAGAAAAATGTTATAATACAGTTATGTTTATACGTGAAAGATGATAGTTGAAAGTTTAACCCAGAGTGAACTTCTAATTCACTGACCTTTTCAAGGTGGTGATCCCATCATTTATGGGATACATGTATTGTGAGTATGTCTGTGTCTGTGTTGTTTGCATGTCGTGTATCTCGTTCAATGTATGTGTTTTGTGCCTTAAAACAGGGTGACAGGGTCTTTGGTAAATGTTGTCTACTGGATCTGTCTCTATAGTTTTCATTGTAGTATAAATTCCCAACTCTTCCTGAACTTCACATTGTGTTTACCTCGGGTTATCTCTTTGTTCTTTGATATGTCATCTATGGTACGTTTGATAGATTTTAACCAGTCGAACTTCAGTCAAACCGTTTTGTCTCTAAGTTGCTAGGCTCGATTTCTTCGTTGGCTCGATGTAAATAGCCGATTGCTTTAAATATTTTTAAATAAAAAGACGATCGCTCGGCTTGAATTTTCCGAAACTCTGAGAAATTTTGTGGGTTCATTGCAATTCGAGCCATCGTGTTTCGACTCAGTATGTGCTTACTAAACCATCTGACCCGAGCTTGAATTATAACGCCTATAGGGACTTTAATATAAATAATTTGAAATAACTGAGATATTCGTCTTTTAAACCCACGATTAACTCATATTAAAAAATGGCACTAAAGTTTCTAACATCTTGTTTAACGCACAAGCAAATGACAGGTGTTAAACGTCAACGCCAAACTAACCAGACTGTTTATTAAGATATGAGACAATGATATAAACTGTTTCTTATTTTCTTGATCATTTAACAACGTACATACAATATAAGCCATTTCCCGTTTCATGTTTGTAATGGAACTGCACTTTATAGTATAACGCTTCTCAGTAAGATTTGCCTTGTCCGCATTTTAACCTGATCGATTGAAGCTTTGCTTCTAATACCTTAACCGTAGAGAGGCTGGTTTGTTTTATTTAATAAAATATCCTTAAGTTTGACATTTCAATATTAGTGTATCAGCGAAAGGTTTTGATCAAGTGATGTTCGAGTAAATGCCCTATTGGTTAAAGTGACACCCTATTGGTTCACTGTTTTACGGGTAAGCACCATATTGCCCATCTGGTTTACGGTTATCCTATTGATCCATTGGTTTACGAAAATATACCCTATTTGTTTAATGGTTTAATCAACTGGAGTACGAGTAGTTACTCTATTGGGCCACTGGTTTCCGTGTAAATTCACTATTAGCTCACATGTTGACGAGTAGATTCCCTATTGGTAAACTGGATTACGGGTATATTGCCCATTGGTCTACTGATTTACGAATTCATACCCTATTTGTCTACTGGTGATCGAGTTAATAGCCTATATATAACTGGTTTACGAGTAAATAACTTATTGGTCCGTTTGCCTACGAGTCGATACCCTATCGGTCAACCATTTTACGGTTGGATACCCTATTGATCATTTTTTTTACAAAAATATACACTTTTGGTTCACTAGTTGAAAAGTAGATACCCTATTAACCATTGAGCCAGGAGTAGATGCGCTATTGGTCAACTGGTTTATGCCATATATTTCTATTGGTTTACGAATATATACCCTATTGGGCCACTGGATTACGGTCAGATACCCTATTGGTCCACCGGGTTACGGTCAGATAACCTATTGGTCCACTTGTTTACGAATATAATACCCTATTGGTCATCAGTTTTTCGGGTAGATATCCTATTAGTCCCCTGTTTTACGAGTAGAAACAATTTTGGCTTGTTGACGAATATATGTCCTATTTGGTCACGGATTTACGAATATATATATATATATATATATATATATATATATATATATATATATATATATATATATATATATATATATATATATATATATATATATATATCATATTGGTCCACTGGTTTACGAATTTATCTAATGGATCCATGGGTTTTCGAGTAGATACCCTATTGGTGTAATGGTGTTCGAGTTATGACCTTATTGATCTACTGGTGTTCGAGTAGATACCCTATTGATCACTGGTTTACAAGTAGATACCCTGTTGGTGTACTGCTGTTGGAGAGTAAATACCTTATTGATCCACCTGTGCTCGAATAGATACCCTATTGATCCATGGGTTTACAAAATAGACACTCTATTGGTCTACTGCTGTTGGAGAGTAAATACGATAGTAATATACCGGTGTTCGAATAGATACCCTATTAATCAACTGGTTTACAAATAGATACCATATTGGTCTACTGTTTGCGTACATATCCCATTTGTTCGAGAAGATACCCTATTTGACTACTTTTATTCGAGTAGATACCCTATCGAACTACTTGTGTTCGAGTAGATACCCTATTGGTTCTCTGGTTTGCGAGAAGATATCCTATTGGTCCACTGGTCTACGAATAGATACTCAATATGTTTTCAAATTTTCCGTGGCAGTACTGTTCAGACAGTACATGAGGTACCATTCACCTTAAACATATGTATTTTGATATCCAACAAAGTTATATACTTTTGTATATGTTGTAGAATGTCGGGAATCTTGCTAGGGTATATTCCTTATTCGCATTTTCATTTTATGGTCATGGTGTAGATAAATGTCATTGTAAATGTCCCCTGCACGTCGATTTACAGCTTTTTCAGGCTTTTATTACCAATGTCTTCGTTGAATTAATTGTCGTATTGGGCTCGTTATGTAATGTGGTTCTAAAATATTTCGTTTGCCAAGGCGCAATCAGAAATGCAAAACATTTTTTCGCCCAATATCGAGTTACAAGAAATATGACCAAGAGGAACAGCTCAAGAAATATAACCTGATTTTATTCCAATACTGTCTTTTGCACTTTAATTGATTTTATACTGCAGCATATAATGCTCGATTCGTTATACGGGAATATTGTCGGCTGCTGGTTGGCATTAACAGATGAACATAAATATAAATTGTTCCTTAATATACTCTGGAATAAATCCTATTTCTCTCTAAACGTGCAGTAACTCCAATATTTTACTAATGGACGATTCGCTGTTGAGGTTTCTAACTTTGTTATTGTAGTGCGTGCACTATCCGATTGATATTTTTTTCTTTTAGTATATGACATATAAAAAGACAATCTCTTATTAGTCCATACAGCCACCGACGTAGCAAAATATATATCATATTCACTGTGGTTTTCTCATACTCCTAATATAAACAAATATTATGTTTTAAATATTGATTGAAAACATATCACATCTATGTTTCATGAATGTTTCCAGTTTTTATTCTAACTAAAAGTGTGTTCACTACCATGGGGAATGTTTATATTTGTTTTTATGTTCGTGCAGTGCAAAGTTGCAGTTATTTTTTTTTTTATCTAATTTAGATATTACTTAAAGTATTTAAATAAGCATGACAATATATACACATCCATATGTGATGCTATTTTTTGAATACGTAAAGAATGACTGAGATTCCATTGATATTGATAAACGTTAACAATCACAATCGCTTTAATAACGTTAATTCGAGGAAACTAGTTATCTTAGAAAACGTAAGTATCCATAAAAGAAATTTCCTATATATAACTGGTATTTCCTCTGAAGTGTGTTTTACTGGTGTGTGAGTGTTCTGTATTTTGATTATTGACATAAATGTTGTAATAAGGTGTTATAGTAGTCTCGAATGCTAAATGTTAAAAAGCATTCCGATATGGCATCGATTTTCTCAAATAAATTCGCTTTCCCGCAAGGCGTTATTATCAAAAGTGGTAAAGAAGAAATATTTCTCGCACCCCAGATAAGTAGATTCAAATATTTGCTGAAAATCCTTGCCCACGGGCAACGAAAAAGAAGTACTCGTATGGAACTACTTTTTTACTACCCACAAAAGAATTCCAGCGAAAAAATGCATTTTTCTTTTGACTTAGGTGGGAGAAAAAGCACTACCATGGCCGCTGGACATAAATCCCAATTTGTGCCTTACAGTTTATTATTTTCGTATTTGTTGTCGTGAAATCGTTTTCGAATAATGCTTTGTCTGTTTTACGATCAAAGTTGCTGAAAACATTAAAGAGCACAAATGTAAAGCGGTTATTTCGCTTTAAAAATGTTTTGTCGAAGAAACAAATTAACGTTGAAAAAAAGTAAGTATCAATTTTAGAGAAACAGTTTATTCGCTTAATAGCGTGCGTACTGCCAATAATGTGTGTGTGCTCTGTATTTTTTATTGACATAAATGTCGTTCTAAGGTGTTTTGTAGTCTGGGATGTTATGGAGCATCCCAATCACTCGTCGATTGTCTTCAATCATATTTGCTTTCCCGCAAGGCGATAGTCTCAAAAGCCTTAAAGCCAACTTGTATCTACTTCAATAAAAAACCTAACTTTCAAATTGTCCTAACTATTAACCTTAAGTTTATTTCGACTTGACGTTAATGTATCAAACCCATTATTTGATGACTGGTAAAGTACAGCTGATGAAGTGTAAATACCTGGTGCACCGTATAAATATTTTTGTTGGCACCTTATAGTCATGAATATATATTTAACATGTTTTTCTATAAGACTATAGGGCTCTGCAGTTGACGTTAGATATGTACTTTTATTATCTTAATAAGGTGGTTACAGCTTGCATTGTAGGTATAAATCTTAAGAATGTGGCTACAACGTACATTGTAGATATTAATCTTAAGAAGGTGGCTACAGCGTGCATTGTAGGTATTAATCTTAAAAATGTGGCTACAACGTACATTGTAGATATTAATCTTAAGAAGGTGGCTACAGCGTACATTGTAGGTATTGATATTAAAAATATGGCTACAGCGTACATTGTAGGTATTAATCTTAAGAATGTGGCTACAACGTACATTGTAGATATTGATATTAAAAATGTGGCTACAGCGTTCATTGTAGGTATTAATCTTAAGAATGTGGCTACAACGTACATTATAGATATTGATATTAAAAATATGGCTACAGCGTACATTGTAGATATTGATCTTAAGAGGGTGGCTACAACGTACATTGTAGATATTGATCTTAAGAGGTTGGCTACAACGCACATTGTAGATATTGATCTTAAGAGGGTGGCTACAACGTACATTGTAGATATTGATCTTAAGAAGGTGGCTATAGCGCACATTGTAGATATTGATCTTAAGAGAGTGGCTACAGCGTAAATTTTAGATACTGATCTTATGAAAGTTGCTACAACGTACATTTGTAGATATTGATCTTAAGAAGAAGGCTACAGCGTACATTGTAAATTGATCTTAAAAAGTGGCTACAACGTATATTGTAGATAATGATCTTAAAAATGTGGCTACATCGTACATTGTAGATATTGATCGTAAGAATGTGGCTACAACGTACATTGTAGATATTGATTTTAAGAAAGCGGCTACAACGTTTATTGTAGATATTGATCGTAAGAGGGTGGCTACAACGAACATTGTAGATATTGATATTCCCGATAACTATAGGGGAATATCCTTAATTGACGTATTTAGTAATATATACATTTACATTTTGAACAAGCGTTTGACTTTTTATTGTGACGCGTTTAACAAAATAACCGAATCACAGGCGGGTTTTAGAGCAAATTATTCGACAATGGATAATGCATTTATTTTAAATGCTGTTATATCGAAAAACCTATGTAAAAAACGTGGTAAATTGTATGTTGCTTCTGTTGATTTTAAAAAGGCGTTTGATTATGTTAACGTAGTAAGTTATATAATAATATTATGTCATTGCTTAATTGCGGAATTAAAGGTAAACTATTTAATGCAATAAAAGCTATATATGTGTCTGTTAAAAGTCGAATCAAAAATGGTTATGAACTAAGTGAGAGTATAAATTGCCATCTAGGATTGCGTCAAGGATGTAATTTAAGTCCTATTTTATTTAGTCTGTTTATTAATGAATTGTATGACTTCCTACATCAAAATGGAGTACGCGGAATACAACTTTCACCTGATATTATTGAAATATTCATGATTTTATTTGCTGATGATGTAGCACTTCTGTCTTATACTATTGTAGGTTTACAATCGCAACTTTACCTGTTGTATGAATATTGTGAAAATTGGAAACTAACTGTTAATTTTAACAAAACAAAGATTGTTGTTTTTAAAAATGGCGGTTGTCTTTCTAGATACGAACAATGGTATTATAACAATTAAAAAAATTGAATGTGTAAACGGTTTTAACTATGTTGGGGTCCATTTTACTTCTACACTGTCACTGAATAAAATGGCCGACAGCATGGCTATTAAAGGCAAACGGGTTCTTGTATCATTATTAAATTCCCTGTATGATTTAATGCCTTTACAAAAACATAATTATTTCAAAATATTTGACGCAAAAGTTGTACCTATATTACTGTACGGGTCCGAAATTTGGGGATTACATAGACATGAAGGTGTCAAAAGAGTGTATAATAATGCCTGTAAAAGGTTTCTTTCTGTACCTCTATTTACATGTAATGCTCCCATTTTAGGAGACTGGTCGATTCCCGTTGTATATTTTTTCTTGTAAGCGTGTTATGTGCTATTGGTTAAAAAATTTCAGCATGCCAAAACACAGATATCTGTCCAAATGTTATGCGATGTTGAAATCTTTGGATACTGTTGGTTATGTGAAATGGGTAACCCACTTAAGAAAACATTTATTTTCAAATGGCTTTGGTTATGTTTGGGAAGCCCAGTGTATTACCAATAAAACAATTTTTATGGCAACATACTTACAACGACTTAAAGATCAATACGTTCAGTCATGGCATAGCAGTTGTATAAATAGTGCCAAATTGCAAGCTTATATCGGCTTTAAAACCAATTTTGAGACTGAAACGTATGTAAATATTCTTTGTGTTAGGAAATTCGGAACGTATATGCTCGCTTTCGAGCCTCAGCTCATACGCTAGCAATTGAACGTGGCCGTTATACGAATGTTAAAAGACAGTTAAGGTTTTGTCCTCATTGTAAAGATGTTGTAGAGACAGAATATCATTTTCTTTTGGTGTGTCCTTTATATGGTACTATAAGACAAGAATATATAGTAAGAAAATATTATGAGAACCCAAATATAATTAAGTTTAATATATTGATGTCTTGTCATATTGAAAATGTTGTGAAAAAAACTGCTCACTATTTATACTCAGCTTTTGAAAAGAGAAATTCACTTTTCTGGGAATAAACAGTACATACTTGTTTCCAGTTTTGACTGTTAGTACATCGTATTGTATATATAAGTTATCAATGTCATTGTATCAAAATGTACTTTTTCTTGTTTTGACAGATACTATTATTTTATCCATGCTCACTAATTTGCACAAGTAGTTTTCATGTATGTATGGTGTGATGTTTGCATGGGCTGGTGGCCTTCTAGCAAATAAACTGTTTGTTTGTTTGATCTTACGAAGGTGGCTACAACTATAAAAACATCTTGCTATTGTGTGGTGAAGACACCGAAGTGGTATTGTTCATAAAAAATGTTTTATTATATTCCAAACTTCAGCAAATTTATAACAAGCAATAATCGGATGTGCATACGGTTTCAATAAACGTTTAGCAATGTTTATTGCAATTGGGTCACGTAATGCTGCGTTTATTTCGAAAGTTAATTAAAAAAAGTATTATTTGTTGAGGATACTGTTCTCGGGTTTCCTGTCTTTTAAGCACTATTTATGGCTTACAGGTTATTCGTATTTTGTGTCATAAAAATTGGGGGGGGGGGGGGGTAATTACACGTTATATCAGTTTAACACTCTTAAGAAGGTCGATCGGTAAATTGTTTTATTCTTTTAGAAAACAAGTTTATTTTTATTGTAGCGGTTACAGGAACTAATATTATATGATGTAATTATTTATATAATATTATCTTAATTATTTTAAATATTTAATTATCAGTGAATCACTGCTTGAACTGGTACGTGTACGCGCGGACTATTTTGTGAACTACGTCAACTAGGTATGTGTACAGTTTGCTTTTGCAGAAAGAGTTGTACGATAACACGAGGAAATAGATTTATTCCAGTATAAGTAAGCCTACATGATTAAATTTTAAGTGAGATCCCGCAAACAAATCCTTAATCCCAGCTGCAACTTTGACATAAACGTGTAGCTTCACGTTCAAGTATGCTTATACGTCTTGCTTATCACATTATTGACACTGTTCAATACGTCTTGAATAATTTGTCACGAGCATCTTTGCAATGTAGTTTATTTTACCCTCAACGAGTATTTAGCTTATCACCTTCTTAGGAATCCAATATAAAAGCGTGTCAGCGCACTTTAATGTCTTCCGGATCGCATGAACTGTGCATCCTGGTCTAGCACGATACTCACACCCAGTAAATTGCCCGTCTTTGCTGCAGGGCAACGGAGTTGTTTTGTTTATTGATCGGTTAATTACTAGGGTTAATATAACATGTTAAGGAGCAATTACCCACCGGTGCGTGGGGAGGGCACCTAACGACAAAGTCGGAGAGAACGGTCATTTCACTTTGATAACAATCAATTGAGAAAACACATAAATCTTTTTGCTGGCTTGTGTCAATCGGAACAGCTTGGCCATTATTCAACATATATGACAACGGAAATAGTACATCGGAAATAGTACTTCATTCCTTTCAGTACATTGTTTACGATATCGGATAGGGTGCGTGCGTGCGTGCGTGCGTGCGTGCGTGCGTGCGTGCGTGCGTGCGTGCGTGCGTGCGTGTGTGTGTATGTGCGTGTTCTATTTATTGACAATACATATCTTATGAGAGTAGTCGGGGGTGATGCATTCTGATTGTACATCGATGTTCCACATCTTATTAGGGAGTTTTGGTTAGCGTCGGGTATGTACGTGTACTTAAATACAATAAGTAATCGCGAATAACAGCATGTTACATTTTATATACCAGCGCGTTTTAAATATAATACAAAAATTACACAAATTGTAGTGTTTTGCATTTTAACTACTACTGTAAATGAAGAATCTGAACCAATACTACAATGAAAACTACAGGTACACATTCATACGCCAAACATTTATCAAAGACCTCTAGAAAGGGCACACGGCTAGGGATTACAGACACTGAACGTACCACAGAAATATCACATCAAACTATTATAAACAGTAAATGTCAGCGCCTTGGTAGATGGATATTCTGCAAACGTAACATGTATGTTGTACTTCTGTAGGCTCTTTCTTTCAAAATGAATTGATCCCATCGGTCACATTTCCTGTCATCTATCCAAATCCTAGTCATATTCTTCGACTGGCCCTTATTAGAGTCTAGATATATTCCATGACATGTTCTCAATATTTACTTTATATTGGCTCATATCCTCGTTGTAAAATCAAGTCGCAATTTACATGGAATATCCTTTATCCTATTTATTTTGGCAAAGTCAAACCCGATACATCTTAATGTCTGTCGATTGGCTTCATTTATTGTCGTGTCCTATATGTTATTGAATATGAGACGTCATATAACAAGGGACAACAATAAGTTCAGGATCCTACATGTTATTGAAAATGAAGCTTCATATTACAAGATATTATTAAAGAGTACAAGATATTATATTATATTAAAAGTAATGCGTTATATTAGAAGGGACAATTAACGAGTACATGATCCTACATGTTATTGAAAGTGAGGCGTAATATTAGAAGGGACAATAAATTAGTACATGCTCATATATGTTATAGAAAGTGAGGCGTAATATTAGAACAAGGGACGTTTAATGAGTACAGGATCAAAATATGGTTGAATATTTAGTCTTTATTATTACAAGTATGCATAGTCACATTTTGACTCAGAGTTTGATTATTTGAGCGCAAACGTATTTTTATTTATTTTGGAAAACGAAGAAACGTAAAATTAGAAATACTCCATTTGTGAACGGAGAAAAAAACACAGGGACAAGTCCAATAGCTGAACATGAAGCCTATGATCGTTAGAGGATCAGCACCCAACATAAACTAAATTAGAACTATATAGCGTCACAAGACATCAAACCCATTACACAATATTTATAAGAAAAACTACAGAAACAAACTCAGTAGCCAAAAGTTTAAATATAAAGCCCGTTTAATGGCATAGGGTAAAGTTCAAAGACATAGAACACAAAAGGTTTTGCTCCGGAAAAACAAAAACAAAATAATCACAAACAAGAAACATGGAACAACAGCATAAAACTCCACAAACAACACAGTGCATATGTGCTATATAAAACTAGATGTGTTTATCAAGGATTGTTAGGTACAAAGCAAAACATACTGGGAATACCGCCTTGACATGGTCAGTAAAAGCGTTCTGAACGCCTTACATTCCACTTGCCCGAACAAAAATTAATACGAACAAGTTATCTGCAAATGTTTCATCTATTGCATTTTAGGTCCGACAAACCTCAGTCGTTTGGAGGGAATGTCATATGTTGTGATAAAACTTTGTTCTTCCGAGATGTTCTGACACTGTTGAACTGTAAAAATCCATAGTAATTTAATGCTAGATCGTGAAAAAGGGGTTATAAATCTGAAGAATGTGTTTTAAAACTTGTAGGTTTAATGTCACTATTTTCAAAGAGGTCACAAAAAGGTCACATGGGACCACATCAGGAGTTCATTCTGTACTTGGAATCGATGACAGCGTTTAACCTATATTTCCTGTCAATGATCAGCCTCGATCATTTTTTGTTTAAAAAGCAAAATAAAAAATGTTTTGCATGTATTTTACCTTTTTCGCCAAGAATACAATTATAATATCACAAATACATCAAAGTTGAGATTATGTATACTTTACTTATACAGCCAAGTTAATATGTGACAGACAAAGAAAAGATAAAGTTGATGCGTCTCAAACGGTTTTACTGTCATGCCTTCCTGGATTTGATTTTATATTGCAACATGTTATGGAAATCTTTGTACCCTATTATATATATTCCGTGTAACATTTTAAAAAAAAAACGTTTAAAGTCAGTAGTATTGTCAGCCGGTTGAAGTACAAACCGTTTTATTTAAAATTTGAGCAACCAGTTTCAACCTTACTTTCCCTTCCAAAAACACATGTGCATTAAATATAATTTTGTCGTTTTCCATTCCCACTTTTCTAAATAACTTGTATTTTAAAGTATTATTTATTGCCTGTCGGATTCGTCTGGCAGTTCATATTTAATCCCTGACAAGAGCTATGCTTTGAATCATTTTTTATAAAAAAAGCGATATGTAGACAAGTTTAAATAAAGTTATATCATCTTTGATATTTAAATATTAGTATGACCACAAATCTTATTACCAGCCCCTCGGAGGTTTGTTAGATTTTTGATTGTATTAGAAAAAGATCCTAGTTGTAAAACGATTAGTCTGGTTCAAGCAAAAAGTCGTTGGTGCCCAGCTTGCATCTACGATATAGTTGCGTTGCGTGGGTAAATTTGTTCGTGTATACACATACTAGCTGGCATGTATTATTATTGTAAACAAAGTATGAACATTGTTTTTTAGCATGCACGGCTCTATGGGACGATATTTGACTTCCATTTCACCTGTATCGTGATAGATATATTGTTTCTGGGCACCAACGCATGCGCCGTGAATAATTTCCGGTTGCGCAATGTCCATGTCGGCATATGCGTAAAGAAATAAACAAAGATTGTAATTCGTGTGCACGGCTCTGTTGGACGATATTTGACTTCCATTTCACCTGTATCGTGATAGATATATTGTTTCTCTTAAGCACACGTGTTGAATTTATGATGCAATACCGGGATAATGCATTTTAGTCTGGAAAATTTTGGTGAAATAAATAGTGATAAAGTTATGGCCTCTTAAACAGGGTCATGTCGGCAAATACATGGAAATTCAGGGTCAAGTCGTCACTCTTTACAAAGATAATAAAATAAAAAAATTAAAGAATTTTTTTTTTTGCCAATTTTCACAAGTTACAGTTACCACATCATATTCTTACTAAAATTTGAAAGAAAAAAGATTGATAAAAAAACGGACGGGGGCGTGGTGTGTCAAAACAACGCAACCTGCAACTGTGATACTAAGAGGCAAACAAACAAGTCTACTTCAATCAATATATTGTGCAATATATTGATGTGTGAACGCAATCTTAGTCTGATGTCATCTTTCAAAGGTCTTATATTTGTTGGTCCTGACATGTTCATGAAATACAAATTACGTGTTTGTCCCTAGAATAAGAATTACCCTTGATTTCCAAAAGCAATAAAAACGCCAACACTCATTCTCTTGACAAGAAAGACAAGTGGCTCTCTTGACGGAATATGTATAAAGGAAAATAAGAAAAAAACGTTTATTGCGTGTGGTGGATTATTCAGTCCTGGTAGTTATTTTCGTCGAATTAATGCCGAATCAGCGTTTATGATTGTACTTGCCAATTTATTTTCAGATTTCTTGCTCTTGTGATGTTTGTCAGGTTATATTACCATGGAAACTTCGCAATGATGTATTTCGATGAACGTGAATGATATACCAATCGCCAGTATAAATTTTGTTCACGGACTTGTTATCGGGCGTAAAACGTCCCCTTATAGTCTGGCGGTGGACTTGCCAAAACGTATTCTGGCAGCCGTAATGACGACGGCATCGAACATTCTTCACCCCAAACAAGTTATTATGTCATGGTTTTCTTTGGAGTCTAGACTCTAAGTGGTGTTTTCACACCCGGTGCTTGTGTTTCCCTTTTTTGAAAGAATAATGCGTTCTGACCACATTTTGATTCTTAATGTATATTCAACAAAGGCCATTTTTCCAGCTTTTTTTCAGTTTGTTATATTTGAAACCGGAAAGGGCTTCAGGTCGTTGCTTAAGTGTGCGCTGCGCTATAAATAGATTTTTGGTAAAAAATATATGTACTTTGTAGTTCCTATACTTGTTATATTTAGTAGCAACGCTAAGAAGGTACTCATTTTGCATTTTATCTTATTTCTGCGTACTGAATATTGTAAAAGTATGGACAGCATAGGTACGGATCTACGCACGCACTTATTAACTATGCATATGATATTGCGAACTTGTTATCATCACTTGCATTTCGAATTCATTATGAAACACAACCCCCGTAAAATCCAGTACCAAAAGGCGGTGTCATCCACCAACCCTTGTTGTTTTTTTCTCTCAGAAACATCATTCCATTCTGCCGAGCGTCTAACTCATTTTTTCCATTATTGGTAGAATTTTAACTTCGTATTGAGCATTCGATATGTTTTGTCACCAAAGATAGGACAGATATATAGCTCTGTGGGAGGTTGTTATCGTTTTTAATGTATATGGATGACTTGTCATCATTTCCATTATTCGCTACATATTGCTAAATATTGCTACAGAAGAAGTGTAAATATTGACGTTGGTAAAAAGCAAAGACACATTAGTTCCCTTGTTGTCTTGTAATACCCTTTTGATATGTTTTCAATTCATTTGTTGATTTTTGTTGGCGATTTCGGTTCGTTATAGCTTCTCATCAATTGTTTAAAAATGGTGATATCCATTTGGAAGAACGTTTCGGCAATAGTGGATTTGTTGGTGATATCCTTCGGTATGGCTTTCATGTTTCATTTTGTTTCGTGTTATGCATTTTTGCCCATCTATCTTTTTGTTTATCACTTGTTTATAGCTAAATTTGAAGTAAAAGTATTTAAAAAAAAATGGTCTTTAACCTTCTGTTTGCTGATCATAAAACTTCTTTCATACAGCAACATTGCTTCTCTGTTCAGTTTAACTGTTAAGTGAAAAAGTCATGTCTACCTCGTTAAGTAATATTTATGTATTTACATTGTTGACCGATTCGTTCTCGATTATATTTTGAAGCAATATAAACTCTGACAAATAGAACACAATTAACGATTCATCTTATTCATTTGCAAATGTGTCAGTACCTTCTGTCAGTTCTTTTAGTTAAAACAACGTTGGGGTGAAGGTGGTCTAGTTGTAATAGTGTCACCATCTCAATCCAGAAGTTGTGAGATCGATACCCACCGTGGGAACTTTTTCATGGTCTCTCAAATGCACGCCGTACTGCTTTCATGCAGATGAAGTGGATTCGAGAGTGATTCATATCAGTTTTCATTTGTCTTAACATACAGGCTAAGATCAGTTAGTATCAACCAAACATTGATTCGTGCTCATAATTAAACATATACATTTTTACACGATATAAACATATAAACATCGAGAACATACAAGCAATGAACGTGAAACTAGAAATATTTTTAACGATTGAAACAGTTATTCTAATTCCAATATAAACAGTGATGATATACTACAAAACCACAATCAGGATGTAAAATAATTATATACCAGTTCATGCTGGCAGATAATTTTTAAAGCACTTTATGTAATCAAATTATTTTGATATAGATACTAAATAAACAATGTTTTGTACTACTTAGTTTGACATGAATGTTACGGACACAAACTAATTGCAATTCAGTGCCTATATCACCCATATTACAAATAGAACAATTTCATTAATTATAGGTAATTGTATTGTTACAATAATAAATAAGTCTGGCGGTTGACTTACCGAAACGTATTCTGGAAGACGTTATGATGATGGCTTCGTTCATTTGTTACACCATACATGCTATTATTTCATGTCTTGCTATCTTGTCTAGACTTTAAGCGTTCGATTTAACTCCCACTGTTTGTTTTGTACCTTTTGCTTTAAAATGCGGCTTATGCCGTTTTCTTCTATTTCTTATTGTTGCGTTGTTTTTCTTCTATTTTGATAACATGTATGCCGTCTATATTGTTTCGAAATATTTATAAAAATGACAATTAGCATACTTTGGTGCTTTATAATTAATCTAACAAAGACGTACATCCCCGCTCCTTTTGTATAGTTTGAAAACATATATATCATGCTAAATCATGGTCGGTTGTTTTTCGCTGGAGAAACTTCACTCTGCTTCCCATACGACCAAAACCATTAACCCGTTTATCTAGTTTTTTGTTGTTGATCTCGTTTTTATCGAGAATGTATGTGTTGTATGTTTTGGTCGACAAGTATTCAATCCATAGTAGAGACAAGACAAACACAAGACATGAGTCTGCTACTAAGTTTATTCTACAGGTCAGTCCAGTGGTTAAGCAAGGGTACAAGTATTAATAGATCTATTGTCTGTTTCATAATAGAACAGTATGTAAATTGGATTGTGCGTCAGATTGTCTAATGAAAATGTAATAATAAGATATTTTTGATACCTTTATACGAACACAATAAAGAATATTTATCACTTGGTGCTACATATTTGCATGATTCGAACATTTGCCAGTAATAAAAAGGAACACAAAGTTGTTGAAATGAATAATGATGAATGTATTACCATATCTGAGGTTTATACATATTTAAAATTGAAGTAACGACTAAAAACCTTTATTGAAACAGGCCTCAGAGCGAAGCTAGATCAACTTTTATGGGTGTCCATGGAATGCTTAAACTTATTTTTAACATATAATATTATCCAGAGGGAAATTGATAAACAAGTTTAGACCCAAAAGGTATGCATTTTCTATCTTTTTAGAAAAGAAAAAGCAAAATGATGTCAATACCCGGGCCTTTTGGCAATTCAGAAGCTACTACACTGAATTTGATTCACCAATCCTTTTTAGCACGATGAAGTCCATTAAATAAAATTTCCGGGACAAGGAAATTAATTTCCGCATTGATGTTTGAAAAACCATAAACTTAGAAAGATATTATGTGTTCCCTCGTAATACAGAAATTATCTAAGGGGATTTTCGCTTCGTTTGTATTGTATTATACCATATGCTAATGTGTAAAAAGGCTCTCTACATTAACCACTTTACATCAAGCAAATATCATTTACGTTTCACTAATGGCTCTTCTTAAATAAATTAGCTCTACAGTACAAGACACAGATCGAGAATTTAGCGATTTTTTCTCGGACATAGGCTCTGTTTACTATGTACGAACATGCTCGTTATCACGTCATTCGCGATGATTAAGTCCTTTATTCAATCTGCTTCTAGAATCTAAACAAATCAGCCTCAAAGAAAAGCCGATTGTGTCAACGATTCCCTTGGACGCTAATGAAGTGCCATTTATCTCTATTTGCGGCGGTTTTAGCCCTGTGACCATATATATATGCAGTAACACGAAGATGCATAAGGTCTTTGTATGTTTTATACAATGAAACTGGTTCCTTTGTTCATTCGATCTTGCGCACACAGGTTCAATATTGCGAGGGCACATGCACATTGGAGTCTGAAATTGATAAACGCTGCCATAGGTTGAATAAAGACATGCCAAAGCGCAAAATCTAAAAATATATATCGCATTGAAACTGATTGGTATCAATTGAATCACATTGTGAAGATGAATCTTTTAATAATTGAGCAACTGATACGAACAAAAACGTTACGTTAACAAGTGTATTATGTTCATGAACGAACTGTAAGCAAGTTATGTTTTTTGAGGATTGAATCTCATTTCTTAGTTGGTGACATTATATAGATATTTATGAAAGCAATATATAAGTTAATATTTTAGAGAAGACCAGTATAGTATGTAAAGCGTGTAACCACGCTCTTCCTCCTTTGATAGAAATATGTATGATAGTTGTTCTAATTTTATATAATTGATATATGCATTTATAATTTGATATATAATATGTATGTATATAGATGCATATAAATATTTATGAACTTATGTATATCATTGTTGAATGCTTATCGGCCTTTAGTAATAAACTATAAAACTTTGCTGACATTTCGCCGATTCCATTGTGATAGATCCTGACAGTTATGACAAGAGTAAGCTTTTAATAACGAACGCCATTCCAGAATACCGGAAAGCTTTGGTAATTGTCATGCGCTGTACAGATGATTCAACATCAATACCACGTCGCATTTACTGTCGGTAATGAAATATAAAGCTGCATTGAAACTATTCAATACCTTTTCTTTACATGTATTCTTTTGAAAGAGTCGCTTCTCTTTTCAGTCATAAAGTTCAAAGAAAGAATGCGTCATTACATCTTTGCGAAATCTAGGGTAATTATCAGTCCAAAATTACTTCGTGTTGTTCAATTCATGAGCATTTTATGTATTCTTAGAAACTTAAAAATGCAAAAGGAAATAACCATCCCACATCAATCGCTTTAACAATCAGTAAACTGCAGTAGCCAGTTTGTAATCCGCAAATTAAACTGCATATCTCCACTATGACGCGTCTTCCAGAATATATTTATTAATTACATTTCTCCTTAAAGGTGTTTCAGCGTGATTTGTCTCGTTTTTGGGCTTGACCCTTGTGTCATTTAAAACATATCTTTGATACATTTTGTGCTATGAGGCTTTTATTGTAGCATTATGTATATCTTGTATAGTGTTTGTCTGGGCTTGACACGTGTGTCTTTAAATAAAAGTCTTATTTGATTTAAGTCATTAATTAAAATAGGATAAGAAATATTCATCATTGAAAGAAAAAAGAAAGTTCATAGTGTTTAAAATAATAATTCATATTTTATATTTTACTGTTCTACGACTCTGTTGTTACGTTCGGTTACATTTTGGCGCGTTATTCTAAAAAGACAACAATTAACTGTTATTTAATATCCTTTTATAGGCATATTACGAAAAAAAAAAAAACATTTTTTATTACTGACGTTATACTTAACCAACTTCACTGTTATGATCAAAACAAAAATAGTCTATTATTTGAGTACAGGTAGAAATATTGACGCTTTTTTAACTTGGGAATTTATGGCCATATAGCTATGTATTGAAAAAAAAACATCAATAAAGGATACTTTTTTTTTGTCTGCATACAAATCATATGTTTTTGTTTTATTTCAACATTAAACTCAAATAAGTTAAACAAGTATACATAGACGTTTTTTTACGAATCCGATGCGTCTTCAATTATCTGTAACTATCATCATTGCATGGCTGATTATTAAATCCTGAACGACAATTTGCCTTATTATGTATGTGCATTACCCTCGTGATTAATTAAACTAAGTCTTATCTAAAGAAAAACTCATTCGTGACGCCGTCGTTTAATGAATTTTTGCGATAATAAGACATCTTATATCAACCTGCAAAGTTTACATCAATTTCCTTAGTTACCCCATATTAATGCGTGCTAGCGCAGTTTAATGTATTCCTGATCTCATGAACTGTGCATCCTGGTCTGACAACCCAATCAAATCCAATAAGTTGCCCGCCATTGCTACAGAGCACTGGATATGTTTTATATATTGATCCGTTAATTACCAGGGTAAAATAGCATGTTTAGGAGCAAATTACTGAACACTGCTTGTTGAAAATACCTCAGGGCCAAGTTTGGGTTTGCTTTAATAACGTTAAATCGAGGAAACTAGTTCTCGTAGAAAACGTTAGTATCCATAAGAGAGATAGAATTGTATTAACTCTGAAATGTTTTACTGGTGTGTGAGTGTTCTGTATTTTGATTATTATAAGGTGTTATAGTAACCTCGAATGTTATAGTGTATTCCGATTTGTCATCGTTTTTCTCAAATAAATTTGCTTTCCCGCAAGAAGTTATTAAAAAAAGTGGTAAACAAGAAAAGTTTCTCGCACCCCAAATAAGAAGATTCAAGAATTTGCTTGCCCACGAGTAAAGAAACAGAAGTTCTCGTATTGAACTACTTTTTCACTACGCACAAAAGAATTCCGGCGAAAAAAATACATTTTTCTTTTAACTTAGTTGAAAGAAAAAGCACTACCTTGGCCGCTTGTATAAGATTTGTTCATCTCAGGCTTCGTGCAGGGAGTTTGGTGGGAACTTTGTTAACCTCGTTCTGCAAAAAACCTACGTTGCTGTTCGGGTTACACGAGCTGCCATAAACGTTACTTATAATCTGAATCCCTGAAAAAATATCACTGTTAGAGTGTCGTAACATTAAACTTATAGGTTGTCTTACTGGATCATTTTTTTTTAAATTGTTTTGGTTTTAGATTAAGCACTGCTATGTTTAATTGTGTCACATACCAACGCGTTTATTGCCTGATATTATTCATGGTATTATCGTGTTGATTGTTGGAATAATTTAGTCGGATTTCCTGGTCATAAATCATGATTTGTGCATTACAGCTTATTCTTTCCGTATTTGTTGCCGTGAAAGTGTTTTCGAACAATGCTTAGTCTGTTTTACGATCTCAGTTGCTGAGAACACTTAAGAGCAAAAGCGTAAAGCGGTTATTTCGCTTTAAGAATGTTTTGTCAAAGAAACAAATTAAAAAAGTAAGTATCATTTGAGAGAAACAATTTATTCACTTATTAGCGTGCGTACTGCCAATACTGTGTGTGTGCTCTGTATTTTTTATTGACATAAATGTCGTTCGTAGGTGTTTTGTAGTCTGGGATGTTATGGAGCAACCCAATCACTCGTCGATGGTCTTCAATCATATTCGCTTTCCCGCAAGACGATAGTCTCAAAAGCCTTAAAGCCAAGTTGTATCTACTTCAATAAAAAACATAACTTTCAAATTGTCCTAAACATTAACCTTAAGTTTATTTCGACTTGAAGTTAATGTATCAAACTCATTATTTGATGATTTGTAAAGTACTGCTGATGAAGTGTAAATACCTGGTGCACCGTATAACTATTTTTGTTGGCACCATATAGTCATGAATATATATTTAACATGTATTTGTATAAGACTATAATGCTCTGCAGTTGACGTTAGATAGGTATATTTATTATCGAGAGAGGTGTGTGTGCGGACGTTGTACGTACTTTTGTGGAGTCATAGTTTTGTTGGTTCAATGAAAAAGAATCTAATTTAAATTAAATGCTTCTTAATATTATTTGTAACACGTAACGGCGTGTTTTTTTACCCTTTGTTCCTGTTGCAGATAAGCAATCATTAAGTACTAATAATCATTAAGAATTTAAACTTTCACGGGTGTTAAAAGGTCCGCCTACTGCCATTCATTCGATACACACTCCCTGTGTCAGATTATGCGTTGACATGTCAGCCACTGAGTTAAAATTCCATGTAAGTTAGATGATCTAAAATGATATCTTAATAATAAAGTAAGGCTCGTTATCTACGCTCACTCCGCCGATTCTTAATCATTAAGATTTGATCTCATGCCATCTATCTATGACTTAGGTGGCTACAACGTACACTGTTGATATTGATCTTAAGAAGTAGGTTACAACGTACATTGTAGAAATTGATCTTAAAAAAAGTGACTACAACGTACATTGTAGATACTGATCTTAAGAAGGTGGCTACAGCGTGCATTGTAGATATTAATCTTAAGAATGTGGCTACAGCGTACATTGTAGATATTGATCTTAAAAAAGTGGCTACAACGTACATTGTAGATACTGATCTTAAGAAGGTGGCTACAGCGTGCATTGTAGATATTGATTTTAAAAAAGTGGCTACAACGTACATTGTAGATACTGATCTTAAAAAAGTGGCTACAACGTACATTATAGATATGATCTTAAGAAAGTGGCTACAGCGTGCATTGTAGGTATTAATCTTTAGAATCTGGCTACAACGTACATTGTAGATATTGATCGTTAGAAGGTGGCTACAGCGCACATTGTAAATATTGATCTTAAGAAAAAGGCTACAGCGTACATTGTAAATTGATCTTAAGCAAGTGGCTACAACGTACATTGTAGATATTGATCGTAAGAATGTGGCCAAAACGTATACTGTAGATATTGATCTTAAGAAAGCGGCTACAACGTATATTGTAGATATTGATCTTAAGAAGGTGGCTACATCGTACATTGTAGATATTGATCTTAAGAAGGTGGCCACAGCGTACATTGTAGATATTGATCTTAAGAAAGCGGCTACAACGTATATTGTAGATATTGATCGTAAGAGGGTGGCTACAACGCACATTGTAGATATTGATCTTACGAAGGTGGCTACAACTAAGAAAAATATTGCTATTGTGGTGTGAAGACACCGAAATGGTATTGTTCATAAAAAATGTTTTATTATATTCCAAACTTCAGCAAATTTAAAACAAGCAATAATCGGATGTGCATACGGGTTCAATAAACGTTTAGCAATGTTTATTGCAATTCAGCTGTCAGCTATTAAAAATCCTAGTCGTATTCTTCAACTGACCCATAGAAAAGTCTGGAAATATTCCGTGACATGTTCTCAATACTTGCTTTATATTGACTAACATCCTCGTCGTAATATCAAGTCACACAGTATATGCCATATCCTTTACCCTTTTTATTTTGGCAAAGGCAACTCCGATACATCTTAATGTATCGTCGACAGGCTTCATTAATTGTCGTGTCCTATATGTTATTGAATGTGAGACGTCATATAACAAGGTACAATCAATGAGTACAGGATCCTACATTGTATTGAATGCGAGGCGTCATATAACAAGGTACAATCAATGAGTACAGGATCCTACATGTTATTGAATGTGAGACGTCATATAACAAGGTACAATCAATGAGTACAGGATCCTACATGCTATTGAAAGTGAGTCGTCATATAACAAGGTACAATCAATGTGTACAGGATCCTACATGTTTTTGAATGTGAGATGTCATATAACAAGGTACAATCAATGAGTACAGGATCCTACATGTTATTGAATGTGAGGCGTCATATAACAAGGTACAATCAATGAGTACAGGATCCTACATGTTATTGAATGTGAGGCGTCATATTACAAGGTACAATCAATGAGTACAGGATCCTACATGTTATTGAATGTGAGACGTCATATAACAAGGTACAATCAATGAGTACAGGATCCTACATGTTATACATATGTCCAATAGCTGAACATAACGCCTATGTCAGCTTAAGTATCAACACCCAACATAAACTAAATTAGAACTATACAGCGTCACAAGACATCAAACCCATTACACAATATTCATCCTGTCACTTGCATACAAATCGGTCCAATACCAAGGTGCCGTGTAAATTACAGTTTATTAGGATAGTAGACCAAGTGATGTTTATCTTCAGTCAGTTGGTCATGTGACCGCGTAAGAGCACTTTTTTCTTTTCTGAAATGTCAGAGGACACGCACAAATAATTAATGTTTCAGTATTTTATCAATAGTCCGCCAACAACCGACCTCAACAATCATTCGCCAATAATGTCCCATCACTCTGCATAATAATGGCAAAAAATCGAACAGAAAATCTACGTGATGTGAAAATCTTACTGCTGGAAAGTGTGCAGCATTCAACGATAGTTAATTTCATTTCTGTGGTGAATGACAAAATCTCACTTACAACAGAAATGAATGGTCTCTTTGCCGGTGCAGTTCTGAACATCCAACACTATCAACATGAATTAAATACATTTAACATGTGACGATTCCTTGTGATTTTAAACCATGATCTGTGTAGTGTATTCTGTAACTTGCGGAATAATTGTTACATCATCAGATAATGTTTGGTGACTGATTTATGTTTATGCACTTTTAAAAGGTTTATATGTTTTGAATTGATAATGACGTATTAAAATGCAATGACTTTGACTATAAGCGTATTGCAAACAGTTGAACAGTTTTGAGAACTATTTCGGCGGCGATTTAAACATGGATACCGAGTGTGATGACGTCAACAGGGTATAAACAGTTGTACCCCTTATCTTTAAAGATACTTTATAATTTAAGGTTATTTATAGTGTTTAAATAAACAAAGTAACAGGATACCCGGCTCACCCGATAAATTCCTCCGCCTTGCCAGAAAAACTTCATCCATCCACGGCCTAACCTAGTATTCTCTATTTATATAAAAACTCAGAAACAAACTCAGTAGCCAAAAGTTTAAACATAAAGCCCGTTTAATGGCATAGAGTAAAGTTCAAAGACATTGAACACAAAAACAAAATATCACAAACAAGAAACATGGAACAACAGCACAAAAATCCACAAACAACACAGTGCATATGTGCTATATAAAACTAGATGTGTTTATCAAGGATTGTTAGTTACAAAGCAAAACATACTGGGAATACCGCCTTGACATGGTCAGTAAAAGCGTTCTGAACGCATTACATTCCACTTGCCCGAACAAAAATTAATAAGAACAAGTTATCTTCAAATGTTTTATCCATTGCATTTTAGGTCCAACAAACCTCAGTCGTTTGGAGGGAATGTCATATGTTGTGATACAACTTTGTTCTTCCGAGATGTTCTGACACTGTTGAACTGTAGAAATCCATAGTAATTTAATGCTAGATCGTGAAAAAGGGGTGATAAATCTGAAGAATGTGTTTTAAAACTTGTAGGTTTAATGTCACTATTTTCAAAGAGGTCACAAAAAGGTCACATGTCACCACAGCAGGAGTTCATTCTGTACTTGAAATCGATGACAGCGTTTAACCTATATTTACTGTCAATGATCAGCCTCGATCAGAATTAAGGTGCCTTTTTTGTTTAAAAAGCAAACAAAATAGGTTTTGCATGTATTTTAATGATTTTTTCGCCATGAATACAATTATAATATCACAAATACATCAAAGTTGAGATTATGTATACTTTACTTATACAGCCAAGTTAATATGTGACAGACAAAGAAAATATAAATTTGATGCGTCTCAAACGGTTTTACTGTCATGCCTTCCTGGATTTGATTTTATATTGCAACATGTTGTGGAAATCTTTGTACCCTATTATATATATTCCGTGTAACATTAAAAAAAAAAGTTTAAAGTCAGTAGTATTGTCAGCCGGTTGAAGTACAAACCGTTTTATTTAAAATTTGAGCAACCAGTTTCAACCTAATCTTCCCTTCCCGAAAACACATGCGCATTTAATATAATTTTGTCGTTTTCCATTTCCACTTTTGTAAATAACTTGTATTTTAAAGTATTATTTATTACCTGTCGGATTCGTCTGGAAGTTCATATTTTATCCCTGACAAGAGTTATGCTTTGTATCATTTTTTTATAAATAAGAGCTATATAGACAAGTTTAAATAAAATAACAACCTCTTTGATATTTAAATATAAGTATGACCACAAATCTTATTACCAGCCCCTCGGAGGTTCGTTAAATGTTTGATTGTATCAGAAAACAATCCTTGTGGTGAAAACGATTCGTCTGGTTCAAGCAAAAGCATTTGAGTGGGAGTGGTCTAGCTGTCCGCCTCTTAGGGGTTTAGTTAAGGAATGTTTGGCATGATAATCCCCTGCTGTGCATCTCCTGTTAATTGCCCTGGTGCCACAGTAGGGGCCATTTCCTGTGTATTTGATTATTGGCTCAGGGCCGTTAAAGGTTTACATTTTCGAATAGATAATCTCATTGTCTCAATAAGACGTATAAACAATATGCATCATAGCAAATGTTTTTTTGAATTAAACCGACTGGAAATAAATATTAAATAAATCAGACTATTAAGTATTTAAGTAGTTGTATAACATATAACTCTATTTTAAATGCATAATGACCATTAGTAAATCCAAAATGTGAAGCAACCTGGTTAGATCATATCAATAGGCTATTATATATGACATTACTATTATTCTTATTCAAAGGCATTGTAATAATAGGATTATTATCATTTTAAAACAACATGAACTTAAAGACAAGATGTATTGTCTGTTTCTATAATAAAACCCCTTAAACTGCACAGCAGGATACTCAGATCGGAGCTCTGATAAGAAGCACAAGGCATACTCCGATCGGAGATCTGATAAGAAGCACAAGGCATTTAAGGCAATAATAATTCACAGAAGTTGTGTACTATACTCGGATTTTGGGGGTTGGTCACTTATAGAAGGCTTCAACTAGGCCTTTAACTAAGAAGTTGTGGGTTCGATTCTCATCTCGAGAACTTACTCATGACCTCTCTAAATGGATATCGGAGTTGTTTCTTGTCCAGGAAGCAGACTTGAGAGGTATTCATAGCAGCTTTTAGATGTCTTCACAATCCAGCATAAATCAATTAATATTAACCTAATCAAAACAATGTAGCTTTGCAATTAATTATCCTTAACAATTAAATTGGTCCCTGATGAAAATATTCATTTATCTGATGTATTGCTTGGAAACCAATTCTTGGACAAATGGACTTGTGTGATTTATACCTTTGTGGTAATTTGACCGATTCAAGGTACAACACATTTATTTTGTGATTTAAAAACATACATACTCCTCATTACATTATATGAATTGTGAACACTATTAAACACCGATAATATGATTAGGTATTAAATTGACACCAGAAGGAAATATAAAAGTATCAATAAAAAGTAATAGTAAGTATTAAAGAAACATTGAGGATGGACTAACATACAGACAAACAAGATGCGATAAATATATCCTATTTCATGCTGATATGTATCGTCTTCTAAGGAATCTCGCCCTTCTCAATAGCGTTGATGCGAGTTGAATACTAATGAACTGCACACAAGTTGTTTCATTTTCGCCTCGGCCATCATTTTAAATAATGGTTAACAATTGTAGATATTTGAGCTTTTATTTCAGGTTTAAAATATCATCAAAAGCGAAATGCATGTTTGAAACCAACACATATGTGATGGCAAATGTTGTTTTACTCAAGTAAAGAAGACGCACTTGTTCACAACCTTGTAATCAAGCGTGAAACCTCTCCGATATATCTGATTGCTAACAAGAAAAACAACACTTTTGCACTTTCTTCGCAACTAACTTGGTATTATTCTCGCCTCTCTTCGTTGCCTAGACACGTAATGGTGTTCGAACGCGCACTTCTTGTTGTACTGTGATAAGGAGCATTTAGGAAAATATTGACAATGTTAAGAGGTATCAGACAAACAACTACATAATTATCTAGAAATGTGAATGTTAATGCGATATTAATTTTGGTGTCATTGTAAAGGAGTGTTATGGTTAGGCATACATATGTACAATGCCAGAACTTATATCTTAAGCAAACGTTTTTGGTCATAAAAACTTATATAGTCAATGATTGCACGTCGAGTTCAGTTTAAATAAAGAGCGAAAATAAAAACTACACCAACTGCGTGCATAATGTAGCTAATCGGTCATTCATTTAACATATGTTAGTAATAAGCTCAAATGGTATGATACTCATATGGGGTCACATGGCGTTAAAAGTGAAATAACGGGATGAAATTACAGGCTTATTTGTGTAATGAGTGTCTTTAAGAAATAAAGTGGGTACATTGTACAAAGCTGGACCCGAAAATCTTTTTTTATGACTCTGATCTTCCGTTAAACGTTTAATTTTCATCTTCATGATTTACTTTTGAACCACAGTTAATCTTTTGTTTTGCATTTTACAAAAGACAAGACCATTGAAGAGATAAAGCCTAATTTGCAGATTGCAATGATATCATTAAAGGGACTTGCTCATTGGAAAATTTGTTCACGGTAAAGCATCTGAAAACACGTAAATTATAACAATTTTAGTCTTTGATATCAATGTTACAGAAAAAGAACACTTGAAACTATACACAGAATATGTAAAGGAAAATAATAAAAGCCGCTCATTGCGTGTGAATTGTTCATAACTTTATTTAACGAGGAATTGATGAATCAGCGTTTATAATTGCACATGACAATTTAGTTTCAAATCTCTAACTGATGTTTGTCAGGACATATAACCATGGAAACGTCGCAATGTCTTGCGATGAAAGTGAAGGATATACCAAACGTCAGTATTTGTTCACGGACTTGTTATCTGGCGTAAAATGTCCCCGATTAGTCTGGCGGTTGACTTCCCTTAACGTATTCTGGCAGCCGAAATGACGGCGGCATCGTACATTCCTCACACAATACAACCTGTTATTTCATGTTTTGCTATGGAGTCTAGACTCTGGTGTTTTCACTCCTATTTCTTGTTTTCTACTATTGTGAAAGAATAGTTCGGTCTTGGAATTTGTTTATCATGCTTGCGTCGTTTCTCCTCCATCTTTGTGCATATCAGTCTGCCATTTCGATTTATTTTAAAGTTACAAAAATTATATTGAATTTTTGTACGCCGTTTCGAATACTTCAGACAATAAGATCATTTTGATTATCATACTTTATTGAACGAATACATATTTTCCCGCTATTTCAGTTTTGATAAGCTGTTTATATTTGAAAACGGAAAGTGCTTATGGGGTCAGCTTACGGTTGCGTTGCTCTATCAGGGGACGTTTCCCTAAAGTATATCGACCCTACTCCGCATTCGACCACAGACCTTTAGCTTACTTGTTATCTAGCTTGGAGTTATTTTGTCCACTAAAGAGAAGGAACGTTATTTGGGTTATGGGTCAGATTGGACTACTTAGATACGAAATATTTGTATTAAGATATCCAATTTGCATGCGCATTAGAAAACACTACCCACTTTTCTGTTTTCTGCTTATATCATTGTTCTTGTGTCAATATCTTAAACTTTCAGAATTATTCATTCTATGTTCGATTTGTCTGTCAGTTAATATTTTACCCCTCATCGAATTTTGCTATTTTATCATCTTCTTTACAATGACCTACAATGTAGACAAATTCATCGGATTGATCGCATTTGTTTCTTGTGTTTATTCTGTATGAAAGCATTTGGACACGCATTAGAGCACGCGAGTGATTTCCAAGAAACGCGAAAGCACTACTGCGCTCATACAGCAAAAAGGCAAGAAAAAATCGATAAACGTAATTATAGTTACATTTTGAATAATAAGAAATATGATTAAGCATTTGCAGTATCTATTGCAATCAAGTATTTGTTATTAAATTAATATAACCGACAACATACGTTTATATGTAAGAATAGCTGATTTTGTAACGTCGTATGTCATTGGTAAATGACGTCGTTATTATCAAATCAGAGCGCGATATTAAAATAATCATTGACGTCCTTGCATGTTATACAATATGAACGTCGAGGTATATTTATACAAATGATAAGCCCAATGAAAAAAAACTATGTTTGATTACAATTTTAGTACAATAAATCCTTAGGGTGATGACATCGCTATTCTGTGTTTTAACTTCGACAGTTGGTTTCATGAAAATGAACAAATTATATTTAAAGAAAAAATAAATAGGTAGCTTAAATTACTTTTCCAGTTATATAGTATTGTTATTTATAAGCAACTCTGAGAATGCACATTAAATTCTCATAACTTTATTTTATTTCCTCGTACTACTGAACATTGTAAAAGTATGAAAAGCTGATGTGTGCACTAACTTATTGACTATGGTTATGCTATTATTAGCTTTTTATCAACATTTGAGTATCAAATATATTAATAAACACAACCCCCGTAAAAGCCAGTACCAAAAGGCGGTTTCATCCCATCCCTTGTTGTTTCTCTCAAAATCAATATTCCGTTCTGAGAGTTGTCAAGAGTGTAACATCGTTTTTTTCCATTATTGGTAGAATCGTCACTTTGTATTGAGCATTCGATATGTGTTGTCACCAAAGATAGGACAGAGATATAGCCCTGTGGGGGATTATTATTGGTCTCAGCATTTATTTTTGTGTATTTCATGACTTGTCGTCATCTCTATTACTTGCTACATATTGCTTCAGAAGAATTGTAAATATTGATAATGTTCAGATTTACAAATACATATTTGTTCCTTTGTTGCTTTGTTCGTGATATCCTATTGGTATGGCTTTAGGTCATTTACTGTTTTTTTTTTATTGGCGACATCCTTTCACAACAGCTTCTGATCAAATGTTTCTTTATTGGTGATATCCATTTAGAACAATTTTGCGGGATTTGTTTATTTGCTGGTGATATCCTTACTGTACGGTACTGTTGTCATGGTCTTATGTTGTTTGTTGTGCAATTTGCCCATCTATTTGTTTGTTTATACCCAGTTTATAACATATTTTAATGTATTAAAAATGGTTTAAAACACGTATGCTTCTTTTTGCTCATCATGAAACTCAATGCAAACTGCAACATTGTTGCATCTTCTCTCCACCTCTTTTAGTAATATTCAATTATTAACATTGTTAACCGACTCGTTCTTTGTTACGTTTCGAAACAATATAAATTCCAACAATTAAAATACAAAAAAACGATTCATCTTGTTCATTTACAAATCGGTCAGTACCTGTATTCCTAGCGTTTAGTTAAAACAATGTTTGGGTGAGAGTGGTGTAGTTATAATAGTGTCGCCATCTCAATCAAGAAGATGTGAGTTCGATATCCACCGTTGGAACTTTTTCCTGGCAACTCTAAATAAACACCGTATTGATATCCTGCACAAGTAGACGCGAGAGTGATTTGTATCAGCTTTTAACTGTCTTCACATACAAGCTCGGGTCAATGAATTTAAACCGAAGCAATGATGCGTTGCAATTAATTTTCCTTACCATATTTGTTTGTCCATGGTGACATTAATAAATCTCTTAAGAATAAATTTGTTGCCTTGGAAACAAATTCGTGGACAAATTGACTGGTGTGATTTATACCATAATGGTATTTCTTAAGATTCAAGGTTTAACTGTTAAACACATTCATGAAGTGATATTTACCCGTACGTTCTCCTCATTAAATATATAAATTGTTTAAACATATGAACAACGATTACATAATAGGTATGAAATTGAAAGAAATATAATTGTTATCAATTGAAACAGTTATTCTAATTCTAATAGAAACTGTGATGATGTACAAACAAAAGACAATTAGGATGTAAAATAGTTATATACTATATCATGCTGAGTGATTATTTATTAAACTATATGTTATTCAACTTATTTTGATAAACATACTAAATTTTCAATGTGTTGACGACGTTCAACTTAAACTGACATGAATATTACAGACACAAACTGATTGCAATTCAGTTCCTATTGCAACCTTATTACATATTGTGCAATGACGTTGAATGTATGTAATTGTATTGTTACCATTGCAAGATAAGTCTGGCGGTTGACTTGCCTAAACGTATTCTGGTAGACGTTGTGATGACTGCATCGTACATTCTAAACACTATATTTACATCCTATTATTTTATGTCTTGGTATTTTGTCTAGACTTTAAGCTTTCGTTTTAACTCCCACTGCTTGTTTTCCCCCCTTTTTTGAAGGGAAAAGGCTGTCCGGGCAGTTCCCTTCTATTTATTATTATTGCGTTGTTTCTCTTCCATTTGATCACATGTCCGTTATTTATAGGTTTTCTAAATATTAAAAAAGACACCGCATTATTGTCTGCGGCTTTGAATGTTACGGACAACGACCACATTTGGGTTTTTTATAATTAATTAAACAAAGACTTACACTCCGCTCCTTTTGTATAGTTTAAGATTTTTCTATATAAATCCGGATAGTCATGGGTTTAGGTCGTAGCTTAATGGTCGTTGTGCTATCGGCGGTCTTTCGCGTAAGTTAACCTATTTACCTAGCTTGGAAGTTTTTGTTGTTGATCTCATTTTTGGCCCTTTATCGAGAATGTTTGTACATAGGATTGTAAGTCAGATTGACTACTGCTTATGTAACAATGCGGTCTTTTTGGTCTTCAAATAGCGCAAAGTAGATCATTTCATGTTAGATTTCTGAAGTCCAAATGAAGAGCATATTAACAAACTGTAATAACTTTATGTTAAATGTCTTTTTCATCCTTTCATTAGCAAGCATCAAGTAGTACCTTTCAAATAAAACCAATACTGTGTAAGGTACTCATCAACAATCATTAGTGGGCCGATTGTTTCATATTTTTGTTGAAGTAAAATTCGTGATAAGCGACAGCTTTTAAACGCGAATAATTTGAGTATGCACTTACATACTTGTATGTATACAAGGACAACTGAAACCTTTGTCACAATTCTTATTAGAAAAACAGCTGGTCACTAGTGTATTCATTAAACCCCTAGGCCCCGATTTCTCGAAACTTCTTAAGTCCCTTATATCTGGATTAAGCTAAGCCTACTAATTTTGTTTTTCAATAAATTGCGTTATATTTACTATTTAATTTATTTAAGGTGTTTTATACTTTAGTTAGGTATACTCTTTATGAGTATTACAATAAAGCAATTTTAATTTATCATAAATTAATTTAAGTATGAATTTTGGCTTATTAAAATAAACTACTTAAGCCTGTTAGGCTTAAGAAGTTTCGAGAAATTGGGGCTTGAGCAGTAACGATTTGAAAGCTTACATCGGGGAGATAAACAACGATGACGTTAACAACTGGCCCATTATCTCCCAATCAAACGACAAACTCATTGTCTATCGGATACCGTTATACGAAAATAAAAACACAATTCAGAATATGTATTACTTGGTGCTACATATTTCAATGATTTGAACTTTTCCCAGTATAAAAAAGGAACACAAAGTTGTGAAAATGAATAATAATCAATGTATTTCCATTTGTGACGTTTATACATATTTAAGATTATCAAAGTAACGATTAAAAGCCTTTATTGAACAGGCCCCCGAGGCCAGGCAAGACCAACTTTTAGAGGTGTCCATGGAATGCTTAAACTTTTTTCTGACCATAATCCAAAGGAAAATTGACAAACAATTTAGACCCCAAAGGGCTGCATATTCTTTCGTTCAGAAAAGAAAAGGCAAAATGATGTTAATACCCGGGACTTTTGGCATAGCAGAAGCTACGCCACTGAATCTGATACATCAATCTTTATTAGCACGATGAAGTCCATTAAATAAAATTTCCGGGTCTAGGAAATTAATTTCCGCATTGATGTTTAAAAAACCATAAACTTAGAAGCATAACATGTGTTCCCTCTTAATACAGAAAAGTTCCAGATGCGTTTCCGCTTCGTTTATATTGTATTTTACCATATGCTATTTATTTTTTTGGAGAAGGCTCTTTCCATAAACCTCTATCCATGAATCAAACATCATTTACGTTTACTATTGGGTCTACTTAAAGGCCTTAGCTCTACTGCGGAAGACGCAGACCGAGAATCGAGCGAATTGCATCTTATTCTCGGACCTAGGCTATGTTTACTATGTACGAACATGCTCGTTATCACGTCATTCGCGATGATTAAGTCCTTTAATCAATCTGCTTTTAGAATCTGAGCAAATCAGCCTCAAAGAAGAGCCGATTGTGTCAACAATTCCCTTGGACGCTAATGAAGTGCCATTTATCTCTATTTGCGGCGCTGTTAGCCCTGTGACCATACATGTATGCAGTAACACGAAGATGCATAAGGTCTTTGTCTTTTTTATAAAATGAAACTGGTTCATTCGATCTTGCGCAGACAGGTTCAATATTGCGAGGGCACATTCTTACCAAGCGTAATGAGATGTTTGGAGTCTGAAATTGATCAACGATGTCATAGGTTGAAAAGAGACATGTCAAAGCGCAAAATCTAAAAATGAATATCGATTTGAAAAACCTAACTGATTCGTTATCAGTTAAATTTCATCGTGAATATGAATATTTTAATAATTGAGCAACTGATTCGAACAAAGACGTTACGTCAACAAGTTTAGTATGTTCATGAACAAAATGTTATATTGTTATGTTTTTGAGGATTGAATTTTATTTCTTATTAGAGTAGCATTATATAGTTATTGATGAAAGAAATATGTAAGTTAATATTTTGAAGAAGACCAATACATTATGTCAGGCGTGTAACCACGCACTTCCCCCTTTGATAAACATATGTATGATATTTGTTCCAAGTTTATATTATTTATATATGCAATTCTTATTTGATATATAATATATATATATGTATTTATGAACTTAAGTATATCATTGGTGAATGGTCATGCGCCTTTCGTAATAAACTATGAAACTATTAATGTTATAATTATTGCTCCAAGAAAATTAAAACTGTTTCGTAGAACAATGACAGAATATTTGGATAGGTTTTTTACTTGCCCTGGAAGATCATCTGATCAGTATCAACACTTTGCTGACATTTCGCCGATTCCATTGTGATAGGTCCTGACAGTTATGACAAGAGTAAGCTTTTAATAACGAACGCCATTCCAGAATACCGGAAAGCTTTGGTAATTGTCATGCGCTATCTGTACATATGATTCAACATCAATACCACGTCGCATTTACTGTCGGTAATGGAATATAAAGCTGCATTGAAACTGTTCAATACCTTTTCTTTACGCGTATTCTTTTGAAAGAGTCGCTTCTCTTTCTTGTCATAAAGTTCAAAGAAAGAATGCGTCATTACAGCTTTGCGAAATCTAGGGTAATTATCAGTCCAAAACTACTTCGTGTTTTTCATTTCATGAGCATATTTGAGGATGAATTCTTAGAAACTTAGAGTTTCAAACGGAAATTACCTTCCCACATCAATCTTTCACAATCAGTAAACTGCTGTAGCATTTTTGATATCCGCAGAACATATTTATTAATTACGTTTCTCCTTAAAAGTTTTTCAGCGTGATTTGTCTCGTATTTAGGCTGGTGTCTTTTAAAACAAATCTTGGTTACATTTTGTGCTATGGGGCTTGTATTGTAAGATTATGTATCTCTTGTTTAGTGTTTGTTTGGGCTTGACCCATGTGTGTTTAAACAGGAACTTGGTAACAATGTATCCTATAGGGTCTGTGTTGTAGCATTATGTATCTCTTGTTTAGTGTTTGTTTGTTTGTATGGGTCAGATTGGATCACTTAGATACGAAATATTTGTATTAAGATATCCAATTCGCATGCGCATTAGAAAA
Source organism: Mya arenaria (assembly GCF_026914265.1). NCBI lineage: Eukaryota > Metazoa > Mollusca > Bivalvia > Myida > Myidae > Mya > Mya arenaria. The sequence continues at coordinate 55,487,156 of NC_069135.1, forward strand.
CACTACCCACTTTTCTGTTTTCTGCTTATATCATTGTTCTTTTGTCAATATCTTAAACTTTCAGTATTATTCATTCTATGTCCGATTTGTCTGTCAGTTAATATTTTACCCCTCATCGAATTATGCTATTTGATCATCTTCTTTACAATGACCTACAATGTAGACAAATTCATCGGATTGATCGCACTTGTTTCTTGTGTTTATTCTGTATGAAAGCATTTTGACACGCATTAGAGTACAATAAATCCTTATGGTGATGACATCGCTAATATATGTCTTAACTTCGACACTTGGTTTCGTGAAAATGAACAAATTATATTTAAAGAAAATAGGTATGTAGTTTAAACCTAATTTATCAGTTATATGGTATTGTTAAATATAAGCAACGCTGAAAATGCAGTCTATTTTCGAATTAAATTCTCATTCATTTATCTTATTTCCTCGTACTGAATTTGGATAGCAGAGGTGCTGATGTATGCCTATGCTTATGTTATTATTAGCTTCTTATCAACAATTGCGTATCAAATACATTAATAAACCTAACCTCAGTAAAAGCCAGTACCAAAAGGCGGTTTCATCCCAAACCCTTGTTGTTTATTCTCAGAATCATCATCCTTTTCTGAGAGTTGTCAAGCATCAAACATCGTTCTTTACCATTAGTAGTAGAATCGTCACTTCGTATTGAGCATTCGATATGTTTTGTCACCAAAGACAGGACAGCTATATGGCCCTGCGGGAGGTTTTATCGGTCTCAGAATTGTTTTCGTAAATTTGATGACTTGTCGTCATTTCTTTTATTCGCTACATATTGCTTCAAAAGAAGTGTAAATATTAATGATGTTCTATTTTACGAACAACCAACTTGAAAATTTTAATAAATTAGAAAAAAGACTTAAAATGTTTTATAAGTAATGGACAGAACAGAACATATATTTCCAAGAGGTCATAGACCCATCTGGCAAAACATGTACTTATACAACGGCTACAAAAGCAGCAATAACACAATAAACACAATTTATGAAAAAGAATGATATAAAGAAATTATAATTATAAATACATAATCATGCAAATATAGAGATGTGCACTAATAGTTAATATTTATCTTTGTCTTTATAAGAGCACTTGATTCAGTTTTTTGACAGACAGACAGACATTTGACTTGTACAATGTACATCATCTACATACATATATATATTTTAATATAACATATCAACGTGTATATACAACATGTAATGGTAAATACGTTCTTTTATATAACACAACATACTATGTGTAACAAAAGCAACATACTATGTGTAACAAAAATTGGAGGCTGAACTTAACATTTATCTTTCAACATTCAACAAATTATTTCGAATAACAAGAGCTTCTTTAATATACAAAGCTAGTTTAATTAATTCATTTCTATCATTTGATTTCAATAATCGTAGAAATTTGTATACAGAAGGGTGCATGTAGTAACAACGTTTTAGATATTTCTTTCTAACATCGGAATAACATGGACATATGCATATACAATGAAATTCATCTTCAATATCATTAGTATTGCAAGTAAAACAATAACGTTCCTCTCGGTTACTGTGTACTTCTTAATAAACAAAGAGATGACAATTACAGCAAACCTATCCAAAATACATGGAATATAACGTAGTATTTCTTAATTCAAATGCTTTAAAGATATAAAGTATAAAAAACGTTTCTTGGATATATTAAGCAATCATAACTTTTTATATGAAATATGTGTATTCATGCAAAATTTTACTGTCAGCCGAGAAGTTACCTGACTTGTGATTAAGTTACATTATTAGTGTTGTTTTAAAAGAATAAATGAAAATAATTACTCCAGTTTCTTATAAATAAAAAAAGATATTTAATACTTTTCCAAGAACTATTAAATCTTCTTTTATGATGGAAAAAAAAACACTATACGATACAACTAAGCAAAAAAATGAGCAGATTGCAGTATTTAAAAGAAACGCTTTTTGCTAAAGTGTTCCGCGTCAAAAGGAGTAGTTGTTAAAAATAACATGTAAAAAGGCTACTGTATTTTTCGCAATTCTCCGATAACGCCGTTGTTTTAATGAGGTTTCGCGATAATACATGTTCCCTTATCAGCCTGCATATTTCACATCAATGTCTCATCATCTTTGAACTCCTACATAAAAGCTTGCCAGCGCAGTTGAATGCTTTCCTGGTCTCATGAACTGTCTGACAACCCAATCAAATCCAGTAAGTTGCCCGCTAGTGCTACAGGGCCTTGGATATGAATTGTATATTGATCCGTTTACTACCAGGTTTAATATAACATGTTAAGAAGCAATTACTCAACGGTGCTGGCTGTAAATACCTCAGGGCAAAATTTGAGTTCGCTTTAATAATGTTTAATCGAGGAAACGATTTCTCGTTCAAAAAGTAAGTGTTAATAAGAGGGACAGAATTGTATTTCCTGACAGATGTGCTTTACTTGGTGTGTAAGTGTTCTGTATGTTGATTATTGACATAAAATATAAGAAGATTTAAATATTTGACCATGATGAAATTTCCTATCTTGGCCACGGGCAATCATAATGGAGTACCGTATGGAACTATTTTTTCACTACGCACAAATGAGATCCGGCAAAAAAAGCATTTTCACTATATTTCGTTTAACAGAAGTGGGAGATAAACATGCACCATGGTCGATTGTGTAAGATATGTTTATCTCAACGCTAATGCAGAGTGTCCAGTTGGAACTTGGTAAATCTCGTTTCTGCAAAATATCCTGCGTTTGGATTGGGATAAACATTAACTGCCATGGACGATACTTATAATCTGAATCCATCAAAAATATCACATTCAGGTTGTCGAAATGCTTAACCTATATGATGTCTTGAGTATATCATATTTTTCCAAAAGTTGTCGGATTGTGTGAAAATGATTTTGATTTGGGATTTGGCACTATTTTGTTTAATTGGGTCACATACCACAGCTTTTATTACGTGAAATAATTCGTTTTATTGCCGTGATGTTTGTTGGAATAATGAAGTTGGATTTCCTGGTCATAAATCACGATTTGTGCATTACAGTTTATTCCTTTCGTATTTGTTGTCGTGAAAGTGTTTTTGAATAATGCTTTATCTGTTTAACGATCTCAGTTGCTGAGAACACTTAAAGAGCGAAAAAGTAAAGTGGTTATATTGGTTTAAAAATGTTTAGTTGAGAATAAAATTATCGTTCTAAACGTAATTTCCATTTCAGAGGAAGTATTTTATTTACTTATTAGTGAGCGTATTGTCAATAATGTTTGTGTTCTGTATTTTGATTGGCAAAGTTGTCGTTCTAGTAGTCTGTGATGTTATGGAGCATCCCAATCACTCGTCGTTTGTCTTCAATTTTAGTCGCTATCCCGCAAGACGATAGTCTCAAAATCCTTAAAGCCAAATTGTATCTAATTCTATTAAAAACATTACTTTCAAATTGTTTTATTATTAACAGGGTTTATAACGAACATTAACTCATTATGTGTTTGTTGGAGAATAGTGGACTAGAAGTCTGACTTACAGGTCATTCCTCCGTGTTTTATGTTGTCAAAGTATGTTTACCCCTATTGCAGATAAGCAATTATTAAGTATTAATAATCATTACGAATTTAAACTTTCGCGGGAGTTAAAAGGTCCGCCTACTGCCATTCATCTGATTCACACTCCCTGTGTCAGGATTTGTGTTGACAATATGTCAGCCACTAAGGTAAAATTCCAAATTCCAAATTCAGTTAGATGGCCTAAAATAAGATCTTAATGATAACAAAGGGCTTGTTCTCTATGCTCACTCCGCCGATTCTTAATGATTCAAATTTGATCTCATGTCATCTAACTATTACTTAGTTGGCTACAACGTGTATTGTAAATATTGATCTTAAGAATGTGGCTAAAACGTGCATTGTAGATATTCATCTTAAGAATGTGGCTACAACGTACATTGTTATTATTGATCTTAAGAATGTGGCTCCAACGTACATTGTAAATATTGATCCAAAGAAGGTAGCTTCAACGTACATTGTAAATAATGATCTTAAGAATATGGCTACAATGCACATTGACGATATTGATCTTCAGAAGGTGGCTACAACTTACATTGTAGATATTGATCTAAAGAATGTGGCTACAATGTATATTGTGCATATTGATCTTCAGAAGGTGGCTACAGCGTATTTTGTTGATATTGATCTAGAGAAGGTGGCTGCAACGTACATTGAAGATATTGATCTCATGAAGGTGGCTACTACGTATATTGTTGATATTCATCTTAAGAAGGTGGCTAAAACGTATGTTGAAGATATTGATCTAAAGGAGGCGGCTACAGCTTAAATTGTCAATATCGATCTAAAGAATGTGGCCACAACGAACAATGTTGATATTGATCTTCAGAAGGTGGCTACAACGGTTATTGGTGATATTGATCTTAAGAAGGTGGCTACAGCGTACATTGTTGATATTGATTTTAAGAAGGTGGCTACAGCGTATATTGTTGATTGTTATCTTAAGAAGATGGCTACAACGTGCATGTATATATTTATCCTAAGAAGGCGGCTATAACGTACATTATAAACATTGATATTGTGTGGAGAAACAGAATAAGTATTGTTCATAAATAGTTTGATTATATTCCAATTTTCAGCATTTAACGGATGTGCTAATGGTTTTCATAAATGTTAAGCAATGTTACTTACAACTATGTCACAAAGTGCTGCGTTTATTTTGAAAGTTAGTGAAAATTAGTCTTGTTTGTTGGGGATTCTGTACTCTGGTTTCCTGTCATTTAACAACTATTTATGGCTTGCGGGTTATCCCTTTCGTATTTTGTGTTATAAAGTTGCAATATTAATGTGCCCTGCACGTCGATTTCAGCGCGTACTTAGCGGGACATCTATCAGGCTTTTACCACCAATGACATCTGATTGAACATCATTGCTGCCTCGTTATTTAATGTGTCTCTAACATATATTTGTGTCGACTTTAGGAATGCTGAATGTTGCCACTGTTTGTTTCACTTTCTCTGGTTTTTGTTTTTTTATATATGTTAATACACTTTAATATTCATTAAAATTGATATTGAATCTTTTGCTGTTGACACATATATCAAATAAAAAACCACAGCATTTCCAATGTACTTTTTTAAATCAAAATAATTATTATGTTTGATGATTTTTTTAAATATTTGATTATCAGTATATTACTTCTTGAACGGGTGCGTGAACAAGTAGTCTCCTTTGTAAACTACGTCATCAAGGTATGTGTACACTTTGCTGTTTCAGAAAGATATGTACTTTAACACGAGGAAAGATATTTACCACAGTATAAGTAAGCTTACATGCATAAGTTAAAAGTTAAATCTTGCAAACAACTTCCTAATATCATCTGCAACTTTGACAAAGATGTGTAGCTACACGTTCACGTATACTTACACGTCTTGCTATTGACACTGTTCGATATGTCTTGAATCATTTGTAACGAGCATCATTGCATGGCCGTTTGTTTTACTTTCATAACCCACACAACAGTATTTTGGCTTATCCAACATATGCATGGTACTCGGGATGAAAATAACTCTGCCTTATCTAGAGCTAAGCTCATTCGTGACGCCATTTTTTTATATTCTACGATAATGAGACTTCTTTCTGTATCATCCTACAAATCTGACATCAATGTCTCATTTTCTTTGGAATCCCATATAAAAGCGTGCCAGCGCAATTCAATGTCTTCCTGGTCGCATGAACTGTGCATCCTGGGTCCGTATTACAGAAGCATCTTAATATTTATTTTAAGTAATATTTTATCCTTGAATAATTTCCTTACGTAAGGAAAAAAAAGAAGATTTTCTTAAATAGTATTCCTAAAAAATCTTAAGGAAATCTTTCGTAAAATAGTCCTTATCTTTACTTTTAACCTTTAAAAAATATCTATCCGCGTTTCTAAGGAACTTCGGTAATTCCGTGTCTAAATATAGAACGGATTTTGGAATTGCAATAGTTCGCCAACTTAATATAGAACCGGTCACCTTATAATCTCTGCAACTTATATTATACAATGAAGTACAATTATATTTCAGTAGTGGTTAAAACTTGCAGCTGTTATGTTCTTCATACATCAATAAATTATAAGTCATTTTTCTCAAGCTATTCATTTTTAATGTAATAAAAAAAAATTATTTCAGACCAGTTCAGATGGTGACATACCTTAATGTGACCAGTGAGACATACAACATGTAAGTAACACATTCATGCCAAAATATTTACTGCAAACTGTGTAAATAATGTCTATTCATAAAATGAAGTTGTAAACTTTTCATCAGCACATCATCCAATGATTTCAGGCCATGGCACAATCTAAAACAAAGGATAAACGTTGTCACTGTTAATAAATGAACTGTATGTGTCAGTACAAAGTAAAAGAAAGTGCCACAATCAATTCTTGTACTGTATTTATCAGTACCAAGTTAACTTATAATATGTTGTTGAATGAAACTTTATACAAAATACTTATACTTATATGGCAAACCTGTTTCTGTGGTAACTTTGATTGGGGTGTTCAAATCACCTTTAGTGATAGCTCAAGTTTCTTTTTATACTTGTAATTAAAACTGACTTATTGTTTGCAGCAGTGATTCAGTGATCTGCACCTGTTCCTGCCATACTGTGATGCAAGCTTTGCGAGAAGAGAAGCTACGGCTCCAGATCAGGGTGCTCAAAAAACAGCTTGGCGAAGAATGATTATAGCCTCGGATTCATTTTTACTTTTTTTGTTCAGGTATAAGATCATAATATATTTCACGGAGTGACCACCAAAATCTATTTCACAAGTGGTGTAGCTCATCTGTGAAATATTGGCTTCTGGGTTTACAATGTGAAATATTTTGCTATCTTACACTGAAATCAACACTTCTTTTATTATATGCATAAATATATGAGATAAAATAATTAAAATTTATTGGAAGTTTTTCAGGCAACCGGCCAAAATTTAGGCAAATGTAATGTCATTTCAGAATTGACATCATAAAAAGTGTGTACCAGCACTTTGCACGTTCATTTTGTATATGCATTTCCTTTCAGTAGGAGCTTGCTAAAATTTAAAAAATTAAAGAATGGTATCAAAATGTTATTTCACCTATTAAAATATCCTTTTCAATTCATCGGTAAATCTCTATATATCATTATAGAGGATATAATAAAAAAAACATGTACTGCTTAAAAGTAGGTGTTGGCGAAGTAATCTCTGTACTGCATACCATGTGCATGCAATGTTGTTGTCCATGTTGTTAGCATTGCCGCCGTCATCAATCACGTCTGGCATTGGTATGTTCCGCGCTTTACAGATATTGTGCAAAACAGCGCAGGTCAGAAATTCTGTAATTTAGAGAAACAATGGAATGTTCTTATTCAGAAATTTAAGAACACTACTGTTCAATTTCAGAATAATTATGTTAACACCGCAAATAACTTGTTTTCTTTAATGTTTTTGAATTAATGATTTGATACACTTTAATAGTATAGATTTTCAGTGATTTTTGGGAGATTATTTTTACAGCCTGTGCCTTGCAAAAAAGGTTCACTTTGGGAAAAAAACACAGGTCACATTGGCTTTAGTAATGGCAAATATACATGTTTTTACCTTTTTATGAATACATTATCCTGTGAAAGAGTAAGTCTTGTAGAGATTTTGTTCATTATCAAGAAACTCATTGGGTTTTTTTATTCATCAAAGTAGCCTTCATTAATTAAATTGGAAAAAATATATGATTTTGGTTGGGGGGGGGGGGAGGGGGGAGAATTACACGAGGGTAAACAGCCTTTAGAAGGCAGTAAATCGCAACAAAAAAAGCAAAAAAATAAATAATTTGAAACAAAGCTGTTTCTTGTTATGTATTGAATCTAATAAAATTAAATGTATTAAAAACATAATATGAAAAAATCAGCTGTATATTCAGATATTGTTTCAGAAAACGTCTGTTAATCCAGTATGTAAGTAAACATTGAAATCAACAAACCACACTGACCAAAAATAATAATGATACCATAAATGTGTTTTTAAATGGATTGAATTTACAAATATTGTCAATTTAATTTTGTAATTTGAAAGGGTTCTTTCAACAACATTAAACAAAAAGGCTCCATACATCGTCTCAACACAATATGAAGTGCTTTTTGGTTATTTCAATGTATTAGGATTTGATTAACAGGCCCCAATTTCTCGAAACTTCTTAAGTCCCTTATAACAGGATTAAGCTAATCTCACTATTTTTGTTGTTCTATAAAATGTGTTATATTTAGTTCTTCAAGAATTTTTAGAAATTATGTATGAATAATCTGTATGATTATCAGAATCAACCATTTTTCATTTATCAAAATCCATTTTCAGTATGTATTTTGGCTAATTGAAATAAGCGACTTAAGCCTGTTAAGCTTAAGAAGTTTCGAGAAATTGGGGCCAGAGTGTTAAATAGTAAATACATGTCAGTACTGGGATTTTGTATGTAAAGAGAAATCATTTTTAACTGAATCTTTAATCATATTAAGAGGGTTAATGCACCCGGTGAAAGGTTGTTTTCATTTTCTAATTTAACATATGTTTACATATATATAACTGGAACAGTGAGCTCATGAGTTGTATGTTTGACATATTATGCTGTAACTTTGCTGGACATAACAAATGCAGGAATGAGTTGAATAAAACAGTATGTGTTCAGTAAATTTTCTGTGTCATGCTTATGTTTGTACCAATAATGCTCCTTTAATTAAGCTTACACAAATGCTTGCTCGTTTTTTAACTAAAAACTTTCCTGAAAGTTTTGGCCTATGTATTTTGTCTAGGACACAATAGCTAAAATTTTCAGCTCAATGTCACCATAAAACGTTTGATATAAACCTCCAAATCAATAGGGTCACCTACCCATGATCAACATGTCCATCAAGTTCCTGGGCCAAACATGTTCATTGTTTCATTAGGAACTACTCTTCTGACAATGGCCACATGCCCATACATCAGTTTTGTTTTTGTTTGAAAAAGTGCATGAAACTTAAAAGTATATTTTTATGCATTTTTTGTTTTGCATATTACTAATACCTGCAAGCTTTTTCTGGCTGCACCCTAATTTCACCATGGAGAACACCGAATCGTCTTTTAAGTTGGCCTATGCCTCTCTCCACCTTGGCTCTAGTAATTTTATAGGATCTGAAAAAAATAAATATATATATCATTGCATATACATTGACGAGTGTAAATAATATTATTTTCTTACCAATGCCATATCAAAGCAAATGCACCGTGAGAACATGTATGCATCAGTGTATTCAAAGGAGTTCAGAAAGAAAATAATAAAGAGGGCATTGTTGTTTTTCGTTACTTTGACGAAGAAATAGGGTAGTTATGACTCGTGAAAGCATCTAGTGTTACAGATCACCTTATTACATGATTGAATTTTACAATTTTCTTTCAGTGTTGACAAATGTTTCAATAATTGTTCACTTTGTATGTCAGACGTTAAGAACTTTAGAGGCATCACATTATTGAGTGTACTAGGGAAATTATTTACTAAATGTATCAATGAACGTTTGGCATCATGGGCTGAAAGAATTTACATATACGTTGAATCACAAGCCGGGTTTCGTTCAAAAATGGGAACTACTGACAATATTTTTGTTTTAAATAGCTTGATAAATCATGTCCTTAATGCGAATGAACAATTGTATTGTTTATTTGTTGATTACTCTAAAGCATTCGATTATCTTGTTCGACCTAACATATGGTATAAATTATATAAGTTAGGTCTTCGAGGAAAACTTTTTAATGTTATAAAAGGTATATATAGTAGTGTCAAAACAAAAGTGAAGCTTTTTGGAGAAACTGGTGAATTGTTTGAAAGTTTTCTTGGTGTTCGTCAAGGGGAATGTTTAAACCCGTTTATTTTTTCTATGTACCTAAATGACTTAGAAGATGAATTATTTTTGAATGGAGCCAAAGGAATAGATATTGATACAATCAAGTTATTTCTATTGATATATGCAGATGATATTGTAATATTTGCCAAAACAAGTGAGGAAATGCAACGTAATTTAAACATTTTACATGACTACTGTAACAGATGGAAGCTATCTGTAAATAAGGATAAGACTAAAGTTGTTGTATTTAGGAAAGGCGGTAGACTACCTCAAAATTTGAAATTCCAATATGGTGACTCAGAAATAGATGTTGTATCAAGATATTGTTATTTAGGTATTGTTTTCACATCTGGGGGCTCTTTTATGGAATGTTATAAAACACTATCAGGTCAGGCAAATAAGGCTATTTTTAAACTAAAAAGGTATCTTCAGAGTTTTGCCAACATATCAACTGAACATGTGTTAGATCTATTTGATAAATTAGTTAAGCCCATCTTATTTTATGGTTGTGAGGTCTGGGGATTTTCCAGTGCCAACAATATAGAAAGAATTCATATACTGTTTTGTAAGAACTTATTAGGGGTTAAAACTTCGACACAAAATGATTTCGTATATGGTGAATTAGGAAGAATAGATTTGTTTTCTATGCGATTGACGTACATTTTAAAATACTGGTTCAAGATAGTAGATTGCTGTGACAGAAAGTATTCAAAGGTTATGTATAAAACGATATTAAATGAAATTAAAAATAACCCAAGAAAAATTAATTGGGCAGTAAATGTTAAAAATATGTTGTGCAATTATGGTTTTCATGAAGTCTGGATTGCCCAAGGGGTGGGGAACACAAAAACATTTATCAGTATTTTTCAGCGTCGAGTAAAGGATATCTTTATCCAAAATTGGTACAGCAGACTAGAAAACTCAACTAGAGCGTCGTTCTATAAAGTGTTTGCAAATTTTGAGTTTCAGTCATATTTGAAGAATGTAAACATTAATAAATATAAAATAGCATTAACTAAATTACGATAATCATCACACCGGCTCTCGGTTGAGACTGGAAGATGGACAAATATTCCTAGAAATGATCGCTTATGTAGAGCATGCAATAAGCTAGAAGATGAGTACCACCTGTTATTTGAATGTCTTTTGTACAACGACATACGATGTAAATACATTAAGAAATATTATAGGGAGAGACCGAGCATGTTTAAGGCAGTTTCGCTGCTAAAGTCTGAAAATGCAAACATCTTAAAAAATTTAGCTGAATATATATTTAATGCATTTGAAATAAGGAAAACGTATGTTCACGTATAGATTTCTAATGAGTAGAAACTATGTGTGCTTTCAGCTGTATAACATTTTCTTTGAAATCACAATGCATTTATTTGGTAAGCAAAACAATACTAAGATCGACATAGCTTTACCCTGTAAACCCTCCTAATATTTCGTTTTCGCTCTTTTAGTGGGGTGGGAATGGGACATATTCATTTAAGTTAGACACGTTTGTACTTCTAAGAATATAACGCACAAGTAGTATCTTTTGTAAAATAATTAAACTTCAAATTTAATACATATCATATGCATGTTGTATTATTGTATTTTGTAGACACTGTTGTTAATACTATGACATAAATATAATATTTCATTGTTAAGGTCATTTATGTATTTTTGATATGTATATCAAACTCTCAGGTACAGCTGCTATTTATTTGATACAATTATACTTGTTTACTTGTCCGCTATTTGAATTTGAATTTTGAATTTGTATACGTAAGCTATTGTATTCAATGAATTTGATCACGGGTCATGTTGGCCTATTTCAAATGTATATGGTGTGTTATATTTCCTTGAATAAAATTTCTTCTTCTTCTTTAATATATCAATGTCATGCAGAATAATTACATTTAACTGTTGTATGCTGTTTGGCTACCAGGCTGGGGATTGAGGTATGGGGTAAGTAGCCACCTTCGCCCAGCATATCCGCTGACCCCAAGAAGATGGTATTGACCATTAGGTAAGTGACCTTCATCAAATAGGTTCCTAAGGCCACTCTGCTGAAGAATTCTGCTGTCATGTGCAGACCCTGGCCATCGGGCAACCACATTTGTTATTCTGTCAAAACCATCAAACACAACTTCTACGTTAATTGAATGGAAACCCTTCCTATTGACAAAAGACGGCTCATCCTCCGAAGGGGCCTGAATACGTATGTGGGTACCATCTATGACACCCACCACCTTTGGAAACTGTGCCAGTCCATAAAACTGTTGAACCTGTGCATCAAGCTCCCTGACTGTTAGTGGGAAACGCACAAACCTTCCCAAAACATCAGCAGATGACAGATGATTTGTCACTTCAGTCAATATTTTTGATACTGCTGGCTGTGAGACATTGTGCATGTCAGCATCGTTTTGCTGAATTCCCCCTGTTGCTAAGTACCTTCGAGTAATAAGGAGTTTGTCCATAGCCGACAAACTCTTATGTCCCATTGTAGCTGGCTCCAGTGCTGGTCCAAACACAGTTTCAAGGTAATTGAGGCCTGCCCTACTGAAGCGATACCTATCAACAAGTTGCTGGTTGGTAAGTTTATCTAGGATATTGCCCCTATCTGCCATACTGGAAGGATGGAACTAGCCGCTGAAAGTGTCTCGCCGAACTAGTCGCTAGACTTGTCAGCCAAAACCGGTCGCTGAAAGTGTCCAGCAGACTAGAACTAGCCGCTAGACTTGTCAGCCCCCACCAGTCGCTGAAAGTGTCTAGCCGCACTAGCCACTAGACTTGTCAGCCCAAACGGGTCGCTGAAAGTGTCCAGCAGGCTAGAACCAGCCGCTAGACTTGTCAGCTCAAATCAACCGCTGAAAGTGTCAAGCCGCACTAGCCACTAGACTTGTCAGCCCAAACGGGTCGCTGAAGGTGTCCAGCAGGCTAGAACCAGCCGCTAGACTTGTCAGCCCCCACCAGTCGCTGAAAGTGTCTAGCTGCACTAGCCGCTAGACTTGTCAGCCCCCACCAGTCGCTGAAAGTGTCCAACCACAACTACTGCAAGACTTGTCAGCCCCCACCGATCACTGAATGAGTCCAGCGGGCTAGAACTAGCCGCTAGACATGTCAGCCCCCACCGGTCACTGAAAGTGTCTTGCAGAAAGAGATGCTGGACTTGTCAGCTCTACAAGCCTGTGAAAAAGCAGAAACATAATTAAAAACAATACAAACCAAAATTTGCGATGTTAAATGCCAATACTACACACCTTTATCAAAGCTGCCTATTTACAATCACAAGGCAGACAATACATAAAGATGCAAACATGTGGCTTACAATTAAATTACTCATCGTTACATAAACAATTAAATCCGAAACCGAGCCTCATCCGAATACGTATTTATACTAATCAACTAGTATTTATACGACTATTAAATATTTTGCCACTTGAAGCTTCACATTTCGTGCGATAAAAGAACGATGTAATGACAGCAAAAACAGTATTATCCATTTGTTTTAAACAAGAAAGTGCACCACTCTTTTAAAGAATAATCGTGAGGGGATGTTTTCTTTCTTTCCTTCCGCTGACGCAATTCGCGTTTCAAGTCATAATGGAAACCTTTAATACAGTATCATCGGTTTCTAAATATGAATACATACCTTTGGTAAACCGCCGATTGTATTATTGTCTGCAAACGATAGTTTTCGACAATAACAGGATCAGCGTTCGGACCTTCCTTATAATTTAAGTACATTTAAGGACTTTTTTTATGAATTAAGGATAAAGTTAAACATAAGATGCTTCTGTAATACGGACCCTGGTATGACACGACACTCATACCCAATAAATTGCTCGTCTTTGCTGCATGGTCCCGTAGATGTCTTGGATATTGATCCGTTTCGTTTAACAAAACAAACATAATCTTAATGTGACGTCGATGGGGTTATTACATTGTCGTGCTCGACATGCTATTGAATGTGAGGCTTCATATATCAAGGTACAACCATGAGTGTAGGATCCGACATGTTATTGAAAGTGTTGCGTCAAATTTCAAGGGACAATAAAAGCGTGCGAAATCCTATATGTTATTGAAAGTGATGCTTCATATTACAAGGGACAATTAATGAGTGCAAATAAATGTGAGGCGTCGTATTTCAAGAGATATTAAAAAAGTACAACAAACCCATTGCACAAAGCAAAACATGTTGGAAATACACGGTCAGTGAAAGCCTTCTAAGCGTCAGGAACAATCATAATATCACAGACACGACAAAGTTGACATTATTTATTCTATACTTAAAAAGTCATGTTTATATGTGACAGACAAAGAACGGATAAGATTTTTTTCTGATATTTCAACATCTTGTGGAAAACTTTGATGATTTATACTTAGTATTACATTTAAAAAATAAACGTTAAACGTCAAAAGTTTTGTCAGCCGATTGAAGTATCTTAGCCCTGAGCAAAAGTATTTCAAATTTCCAGAGGTCTATTGTAAAACGATAGAATGGACTTTTTGTGCTTTATTTAATTTTTATTTCGTCCTACAAATTTATTATAAACAACTGTAGTAATAAATATCCTTGTACAAACTTTTTGATCATTCTTCTATTTCTTCATGGTTTTCTTCAGCACGCGATCATGTATATGTTACAGCTAACAAACTGTTGTTTTTTAAGATTTGAGCAGCCAAATTCAACCTTATTTTCCCTTCCCGAAGACACGTGCGCATTAAATATAATTTTGTCATTTTTCATTCCTAAATATCTTGTATTTTAAAGTTTAATTTATTATCTGTCGGATTTGTCTGGCAGCTCATGTTTTATCCTTCACAAGAGTTATGATTTGTATCATTTTAACATAAAAAGCGACAAGTTTAAATGAAATAACAAACTTTTTGACATTTAAATGTTAGTATGACCACAAATCTAATTTACAGCCCTATGGAAGTTTCTTATTTGTTTGATTAAACTGGACAAATCACTTTTCGATGTTATTGCTTCGATAGATGGTTTTGGGAAAATTAAGTGAAGCGTTAAAATGTATGTTTTTTAAGCTTGTATGCAAAAAATAGGGTAGTTAGGTCGAAACATCCTATTTTTATATTTTTTATGAAACAAATTATTTCTTAATTATTTTCTATTAAAAAAGTATAAATTATATGCTTAGGAACATCTTAAATCAGTATAACCAACAACATTGGTATTGTTAACGGCAAAAATGCATAATTTTTAACTTAAAATATCAATACGATAAGAAATAACCAAGGCAATAAAAAGGGTAGGTCGAGAAACCTTAAAACAATTTTATTTTGTTTTATGCGTGTGTACAAGAATAATGTAGGTCACTATAACACTAGTCATCTTTTATAAAAATGACATACTAGCAACGCTGAGAATAAATTCCCGTGCGTAAATTGTCATTACTTTTTTATGAAATGTGTACGTGACGAGGAATGTGTAGACCGGGTTTGCGGTCTATATAGTAGACTATTTATATGGTATTCTTCTATGGCCGAGAATGTAAGGTTCATTCCGACCCGAGCGTAGGGTATTTTGCGGAAACGAGGTTTACCGATCGTCCGCAAAACACCCTGCTCGAGGTTTGGGATGAACCTATCTTACACAATCGGCTATGGAAGATGCCTTTTCTCTCACCTCATATAAACAAAATTAAGTAAAAATGTATTTTTTCCGGTACCCTTATGTTCGTAGTGAGAATGAATGCGTATGGATATGCGATATTTCATGGTTGTCATGGATATGCGAGCAGTGATTCAGACTATGTTAAAGTGACACTCTTATTCAAAATCAAAGCATAAACATGTATAACAAACATAAATTTTGACTGAGAAAACTTGAAATACTTACTAAATAATGCATTTATGGAAAATAATAATTACTGATAACAAGATTATAACTGTGAATTTCATAGTTGAAAACGCAAAAATATTAAATGATTGGTGAATGCTAAAAGATTTACTGTAATTTACTATAGTCTCATTAGGTAGAAATACTGTATTTTATGCACATTTCTTTCAAATTGAACTCGGCATCCTTCATAAGAACTATTATTTTCGACATTTATTCATCCTTTTTGGAATATTAAAACAGAAGTATTTAATGTGGTAAATCTTGTTTGGGAGTAAGAGTGCGTCTTTAAGTGTCTAATCGGTATTTAAATAGTTCTGAGGGAGTGAAGCATTATTTCTTGAAAGGTGTGTAAAAACTTGTTTTATGGTGACATTTGAATCGAGAAATAATTAATAAGCATTCTAAATATTGCCACAAGACAAGGTTTATATGATGCTTCAGACGACATTCTTCAACAAGGGAGGTAATTATAATGTGATGACCATTAAAAATGAGTTCTATACGGGTACTTGTTTTATCTTTGCTAGGGCAAGATAAGAATTTCTAGCATGGTTAAAAAAATTATCTGCCTATCTGAGGTAGGAGAAAATTATTTCCTCTTTCATGGTGAGAAGTAAGATGTATATGACACTATTTAACTTATTTTGATAAAATACAAAATAAACAACATTTTGACGGTGAAATAAATGTGCACAAATTAAGTTGAACTGTTTAGATCGTGTCGTGCATGACACCAATGAATTCATTGAAGTTTAGCGTATATCGAAATATACATTACATATACGAACAAAAGTGAAGCTTATTTTCTGTATCAACCTTACCGCAAATGTTGCAATTTTGTTGATTATGCGTAATTCCAAATTTACAATTAGTCTAGTTTTAGTGTAAAACACAAAGCAGAAACATCTGATGCATCAATTGCTAGGTTTGACAGTATACACGAACTTGTGTGAACATGGATTGTTCAGGTCTTAGGAAGGATTTACCCCCATTGCTGCTTGATGAGAAGATTTATTAAACGGAGTTCAGATATTTTATGTCAGCAACTATTAGTTTTTTTTAAACTAGTTGAAATTAAGCTGACTTCTTTTACTTGCATGTATAAACTAAGACCAAACAGCAATTTATAAATATTCATTTGAACTACATTTTGTAAATTTGTTCACAATCTTGTAATCAGGCATGAAACGTCTCCGATATGTCTGATTGTTACTTAAAAATAACGATTTCCTACATACGTTATAATAAAATATTGACCCCCATAGTGAAAACGTTGAAAAGAAAAATGAGAATGCTCATTGCGTGTTGATTATTCATAACAGATTTAGTGTCAAATTGATGCCGAATCAGCGTTTATGATTGCCCATGCCAATTCGTTTTCAGATTTCTTGCTCTTGTGGTGTTTGTCAGGATAGATTTCCATGGAAACGTCGCAACGTAGTCTTTTGATAAACGTTAAGGATATACCAATCGCCAGTTTTCGTTCACGGACTTCTGATCGGGCGTAAAATGTCCCCAATTAGTCTGGCGGTTGACTAATAATTGACAACGTCCTGCAAAACATAGTTCAAAACAGATACGTCACCCTTGATGCTCATGATTGAAATAGTACACACGCGATGAAGTGCTTGTATTAATTTAAAATGAATAATTTAGAAGCAGTTTCATTTACCTAGCACATACTGTCAAGTGTAGAAATCTGGTTATGTTTCAAGTTTGGTTAAATTTATCACTAACATTTATTAATTGGTCAAAAACTATGCAATCAAAACTCATAACCATTCAGGATAACATGTTTTGGTTGTAATTACAGATGTTTTAACGGTATAAAGTGAAATTTTGTCTGGAGGGATGTATAGAGGAGCGGCGTCGATTGAATAACGACGGCTTCAGGCATTTCAAGAAATAATTAAGTTTCAAAGTTAATAGTTTATAAGCAGAAAGCTTGGTTCGGATAACCCTTAGATAAGAAAACACATTAAAAAGGAACAAAAACAATTCATGTTCACTTTTTTTTTAAAAGCAGTAACTTGACAGATTGTGTCAACTTATCAGCGGCCGTACGACCAAGATATCGTTAAGTCAAACAGTTCAGGTAAAGATGCTCCAATATATCGTATTATATATTGAAGCTTGCGAATTAAATAATCTTTACAGTGACCATTAAAGGGAAAGTTTTAAATTTAAAATAACTACGATTTAAGATTCTGAAAAAAAACAGTGCGCGATGTTATAGTGACGACTTGAAACAAAAAAGTGCGTCATTAAAATGACTTTTATTGTTAAAACATGTGTCACTGAACAAGTAATGTAAAATGGGTTCTTAGTAATGAGTTTTGATCCGTGGCACGTGGATTTTTGAGCTTTCGTTTCGCTCTGCTTGCGCCCCTTGAAATCCGAATTTGCAAGTTTAGGCGAGTCGCATAATACATCCCAGTAAGAAACTACATATACTTAAAACTCTATTATGAAAGAGTGGTGTAATTTTACATGAAATTACGTGATTTCGCCTATTTAAGCGTCAAACTTAAAAACTGGAAAATGAATTTATTATTTTTGGAAACGAATTTGTCATCTGATTAAAATAATCGTACATGCTATTTAAATCAGATAATAATAATAATAATAATAATAATAATAATAATAATAATAATAATAATAATAATAATAGAGCATTTAGTATCGCTACAGGTTCGGGGTTTTTTTTAAACATTTTCGTAACGAGTTTCATATCTTTTGTAAAAATGGCAACCCATATAAGATACTATCAATGAAACATAAAACAGTATAACTTGTTGTGGTATAACATTGTTGACTTACAGCAATCTCATCCCGTTTAAGCCGTTTCTGATCGGATTTGAGATTTACGGGCAGAGAAAAGGCCCTCAGCAATGGACATAACACATAATCTTATCAAGGAGCGTAGGACAACATTTTATGCGATCACGATTTTGAATAATATTGAATACTGCCATATAGTAATATTTCTTGTTTAAACACATTGTTTCAGGATATATACAACCAAGAATAATTGATTCTAAAACACGAATTTAAGATACAATTGTTATAAAATGCATCCAACATTCTTGCATTTTCCTAACTAGGTTCTATTCCATGTTTATAAAATCCATCGATTTATTTTTCAGCTTTATCATCACTAATCAAAGTCGGTGGTATACGACGGAAAAACTTACGACGAAATTGTTCAAAACAACGAACAATTGCTCAATATAATTACCCTCGCTTTTCTTCCCACCAGGGCAAATATTAACCAAAAGCCATTTCAAATTATGTTTTATTCTAGATATATGTTCTCTTAAAATATTTATAATAGTGCCGTTAACTAGGTAGTTATTGTGTCTGTTTAATATCAACTATACGTTCACCATGTCCCGCTTGAATGTGAAGGTGTAGAATTCGATGTTCGTCGGCTTTTAATATCAGCTTGATCCAACTGTATACATACATATGTATTGCCTTCTCTCGTTGTTGTAAGAAATGGTTGCAATTCCTACACAAAGAACAACTGTATTATCTATTCTATTTGAACCCGATCCATAAACATTAATATAAAACCATTTTAACTTTGTCGTATCTAAGCGATATCAAAATTAATCACATTTCAATAACCATAGCTAGTTTCATAATTGTAATGTGGCTAATACAAAATAAGTTTATGCTCATCATGGGCATTTGCAAATGGTTTTAATTATTGAGACGACCGTCAGTATATGAACTTGTCTAATGATAAAACCTCCGATGGCCATTACTAGACTTATCAAACATGTGCATGACACGCGGGGCTAACAAATGTGTGACTTATCTAGATAGACACCCATTTGTGACGCCGTTGTTTTAATTAAATTCTTCAATAGTCAGACATGTTCCCTTATCATACTGCAAATATCACATATATGTTTGTTCAAATTCCATATAAATGTGTGGCAATACAGTTTAACGTCTGTCTGAGAAAGTATTTAAACCTCAACTTCTATTCCTTAAATGAACTGCCTTTCGTCAATTGTGGTTATCATCCGATGAATGCAAAGTGTCAATTTATGATATGTTATATGTATTGTTGCCATTAGAATTTTAAATTTTACGTTTAAAGGTGATTTTAAGTGGTTGATCTTTACCCGGTGATTTTTGTCTTTTAAACCCACGATTAACACATATTAAAAAAATAATGGCACTCAAGTGTCTAACATCTTGTTACTTGCACAAGAAAATGACAAATGTTAAATGTCAACACCAAGCTAACCAGACTGTTTATTAAGATATGAGACAATGATATAAGCCGTTTCTTATTTTCTTGATCATTACGCATTTAACAACGTACTTACAGCCATTCCCGTTTCATGTCTGTAATGGAACTGCACTTTAAAGTTTAATGCTTTTCAGTAAAATTTGCCTTGTCTGCATTTTAACCTGATCGATTGAAGCTTTGCTTTTAATACCTTAACCGTAGGGAGGCTTTTTTGTTTAATTTTATTAAATACCTTTTGACATTTCACTACTAGTTTTTAATTTTATTAAATACCTTTTGACATTT
Source organism: Mya arenaria (assembly GCF_026914265.1). NCBI lineage: Eukaryota > Metazoa > Mollusca > Bivalvia > Myida > Myidae > Mya > Mya arenaria. The sequence goes on from NC_069135.1 coordinate 55,507,475, forward strand.
CACTACTAGTGTATCAGCGAAAGCTTTAGATCAAATGATGTTCGAGTAGATGCCTTATTGGTTAAAGTGACTATGAGAAGACACGCTATTGGTTCACTGTTTCACGGGTAAGCACCATATTGGCCATCTGGTTTACGGTTATCCTATTAATCTATTGGTTTACGAAAAGATATCCTATTTGTTTAATGGTTTAATCAACTGGTGTACGAGTAGATACTCTATTGGTCCACTGCTTTTCGTGTAGATGCCTTATCAGCTCATATGTTGACGAGTAGATTCCTTATTGGTAAACTGGATTACGGGTATATTGCCCATTGGTCTACTGATTTACGAATATATACCCTATTGGTGCATTGTAGATCGAGTAAATACCTTATATATAACTGGTTTACGAGTAAATAACTAATTGGTCCGTTGGCTTACCAGTCGATACCTTATTGGTCAACTATTTTACGGTTGGATACCCTATTGATCCATATTTTTACAAAAAGATACACTATTGGTTCACTTGTTGACAAGTAGATACCCTATTGACCAATTGCGCTAGAAGTAGATGCACTATAGGTCAACTGTTTTTTTTTGCCATATTTGTCGATTGGTTTACGAATGCATTCCTTATTGGTCCACTGGGTTACGGTCAGGTAACCTTTTGGTCCAATGATTAACGAATATATACCCTATTGCTTTTCGGGTAGATACGTTATTGGTCAACTGCTTTACGGGTAGAAACAATTTTGGCTGGTTTACGAATAAATTTCTTATTTGGTCACGGTTTTACAAGTATATATATCATATTGGTCTACTGGTGTACGAATATATCCAATGGATCCACGGGTTTTCGAGTAGATACCCTATTGGTGTAATGGTGTTCGAGTAAATACCCTATTGATCAACTGGTTTACAAGTAAATACCCTAATGGTCTACTGTTCGCGTACATATCCCATTGGTTTTCGTTTGTTCGAGAAGATACTTTATTGGACTACTTTTATTCAAGTAGATACCCTATCGAACTACTTGTGTTGGAGTAGATACCCTATCGATCCTCTGGTTTGCGAGAAGATATCATATTGATCCACTGGTCTACGAATCTATCCCAATATGTCTTCAATAGTTTCGTGTCAGTGGAGTTCAGACAGTACATGTGGTACCACCCATCTTAAACATATATATTTTGATATCCGATTAAAGTATATACTTTTGTATATGTTGTGTAATGCCGTGAATCTCGCTAGGGTATATTCCTTATTCGCATTTTCATTTTATGGTCATAAATGTCATTGTAAATGTCCCCTGTACGTCGATTTACAGCTTTTTCAGGCTTTTATTACCAATGTCTTCGTTGAATTAATTGACGTTTTGGGCTCGTTATGTAATTTTGTTCTAAACTATTTCGTTTGGCAAGGCTTAATCAGAAATGCAAAACATTTCTCGCCAAATATCGAGTTACAATTATACGGTAAAGAGGAATAGAAGAAATATAACCTGATTTTATACCAAGACTGTCTTTTGCACTTTAGTTGATTTTATATTGCAGCATTCAATGCTCGATTCTTGATACGGGAGAATGGATGCTAGTTGGCAATAACGGATGAACATATATATATATTCCTTAATATACTCTGGAATATTTTTTTTTCTCTGAACGTGCCAATGCAGTAACTATAGTAGCAAATATTGACTAATGCATGATTTGCTGTGGAGGTTTTTGACTTCGTAGCTGTAGTTCGTGCCCTATCCGTTTTGGTATTTGTTTTCTTTTAGTATAAATAGACAATCTCTTATTTGTCTAAACAGCAATCGACGTAGCATATTATAAATCATATTCACTGGGTTTTCTTATACTCCTAATATAAACAAAAAATATTTTTTAAATATTTGATTGAAAACATACCACATGTATGTTTCATGGATGTTTCCAGTTTTATTCTTATTATGGCCGCTTGTATAAGATTTGTTCATCTCAGGTTTCGTGCAGGGAGTTTGGTGGTTTGGACTTTGTTAACCTCGTTCTGCAAAAAACCTACGTTCCTGTTCGGGTTACACGAGCTGCCATAAACGCTACTTATAATCTGAATCCCTGAAAAAATATCACTGTTAGAGTGTCGTAATATTAAACTTATAGGTTGTCTTACTGGATTATAATTTTTTAATGGTTTTGGTTTTAGATTAAGCACTGCTATGTTTAACTGGGTCACAAACCACAGCGTGTATTACATGAGATAATTGATTTTATTGCCGTGTTAATTGTTGGAATAAAAACATAACTTTCAAAATGTCCTTATTATTAACCCTAAGTTTGTATCTACTTGAGGATGTATCAAACTCATTATTTGATGATTGGTAAAGTGCACTGTTGAAGTGTAAATACCTTTGGTGTACCGTATAAATATTGGTGATGGCACCTTATAGTCATGAATATATATTTATATATATGTCTATGTATAAGACAATAAGCCACTGCCTGCAGTTGACTTTAGAAATATATATTTTAATAGAGAGATTAATGTTTGCGAAAGTTATAGTGAAGTCATTGTTGTGTTGGTTTAATGAGAAATAATCTAATTTAAATGCTCCTTTATACTATTCGTAACAAGTATCGGTGAGTTTTGACATTTGCCCCTGTTGCAGATAAGCAATCATTTAGTGCTGATAACTAAAAAGAATTTAATCTTTCGCGGGTGTTAAAAGGTACGCCTACTGCCATTCATCCGATAAACACTCCCTGTGTCAGGATTTGCGTTGGCAATGTCTCAGCCAATGAGTCAGTTAGATGACCTAAAATATCTTAATGACAAAGAAGGGATCACTCCGTCGATTCTTTATCATTAAGATTTGATCTCATGTCATCGAACTATTACCTAGGCGGCTTCAACTTGCATTGTAGATATTGAAGAAGGTAGCTACAACGTGTATTGTAGATATTGATCTTAAGAAGGTTGCAACACCGTACATTGTAGATATTGATCTTAAGAAAGTGGCTACAACTTGCATTGTAGATATTGATCATAAGATGGTGGCTACATGGTACATTGTAGATGTTGATCGTAAAAACGTGGCTACAGCATACTTTATAAACAATGATATTGTGGTATTGAGAAACCGAATAAGTATTGTTCACAATAGGTTTTTTATTATATTCCTAACTTTTACAGCAAATTCAATTAATGGATGTTCAAATGGTTCCATAAATATTAAGCAATGTTTATTACAACCGGGTCATATATTGCTGCGTTTATTTCGAAAGTTTATTAAAGTAAGTCTTGTTTGTTGGGGGAAATGTACTCGGGTTTCCTGTTTTTAACAACTATTTATGGCTTGCAGGTTATGCCTTTCGTATTTTGTGTTATAAAGTTGCAATATAAATGTTTCCTGCACGATTTCAGTGCGTACTTAGCGGGGCATTTATCAGGCTTTTATCACCAATGAAATCTGATTGAAGATCACTGCTGCCTCGTTATCCAAAAATTTGTGTCGACTTTAGGCATGCTGGATTTTCTGTTTTCCAAATGCTTCTTACACTTTCTCTAGTGTCTGGTTCTTTATATATATATGTTGCTACAATGTATTTATCGTATGAATTGACAGAGAATCATTTGCTGTTGACACATATATAAAATAGAAAGCCACAACATTTTCAATTTGCATTTTTATTTTAAAATATTTATTATGTTTGTTGATTTTTTTAAATATTTGATTATCAGAAAATCACTACTTGCACGTGTACTTCCTCATCAAGGTTTATGTACACTTTGGCTTTTTCAGAATAAAACGATAACACGAGGAAAGATATTTATCCCAGTTTAAGTAAGCTTACTTGCATAAGTTAAAAGTGAAATCTCGCAAACAATGCAAAATACTTGCAAATTTGATATAGATGTGTAGCTACACGTTCACGTATACTTACACGTCTTGCTATTGACACTGTTCGATATGTCTTGAATCATTTGTAACGAGCATCAAATGTTGCATACCCGTTTATTTTACTCTCATTATACACACAACACTATTTTGGCTTATCATACATATGCATGGTACTAGTGATGAAAATCGCCCTGCCTTATCTAGAGAGAAGCTCATTCGTGACGTCATTGTTTAATTGAAATTCTACGATAATGAGACTTCTTTCTGTATCATTTTATACATCAAACATCAATGTCTCACCTTCTTTGGAATCCCATATAAAAAACGTGCCAGCGGATTTCAATGCCTTGCTGGTCGCATGAACTGTGCATCATGGTATGACACGACACTCATACATAGCGCGTGTGTGTGCGTGCGTGCGTGCGTGCGTGTGTGTGTGCGAGCGTACGTGTGGTCGTGCGTTTGTGCCTGCGGGATTGGTAAACGTCGGGCATATACCGGTACGTAAGTGCCAGGTTAATACAAAAAGTAATTACGAATGACATTGTATACATTTATATATAAGAGCTTTTTTAACTGCGGTACAAAAATCACCCGAATGATTTTTTTTCATTTTACTACTAATGTCAATTAACAAATTAAGTCAATCACACAATGAAATCGCCAGGGTCACATTCAGTAGCCAAACTTTTAACGAAGACCACTAGAAAAAGCACACGGCTAGGGATAAAAACAGACACTGCACGTACCACAGACATATCACATATGCCTCAAAATCTCTTTAGCAGTAAATGTTTAGTGTAAGCGCCTTGGTAGTCGATGGATATTCTGCTAACGTAGCATGTATGTTGTACTTCTATAGAATCTTTCTTTCGAAATGATTTTATCCAATAGGGCAAGCTTTCTAACAGCTATCCCAAATCCTAGTCGTCTTGTTAGACTGACCCATATTAGGGTCTAGATATATCTTTGTCGTATTGTCAAATCGATCAGTACATGGAATATCCTTTACCTATTCATTTTAACAAAGCAAACCTAATATTAATGTAACGTCGACGTCGTTATTACATTGTCGTGTTATACATGTTATTGAATGTAAGGCATCCTATATCAAGGTACAACCATGAGTATAGGATCCGACATGTTATTGAAACGATGCGTCATATAACAAAGGACAATTAATGGGTACAAGATCCTACATGTAAATGATTGAGTACAACAGACCCATCACACAAAGCAAAAAGTGATGGGAATACATGGTAAGTGAAAGCCTGCTAAGCACCAGGAACAATAATCATATTTTACCACAGACACGACATAGTTGATATTATTTATTTTATACCTATACAATCATGTTTATATGTGACAGATTAAGAACAGATAAGATTTTTTTCTGATATTGTAACATCTTTGTGGAAAACTTTGATGATATATACTTCGTGTTACATTTAAAAAAAATATAACGTTAAGCGTCAATAGTTCTGTAAGCCGATTGAAGTATCTTAGCCTGAGCCAACTTTATTCAAATTTCCAGCGGTCTATAGAAAACGATAGAATGGACTTTTTGTGATTGATTTATTTGTATTTCGTCCTACAAATTCATTATAAACAACTGTAGTAATAAATATCATTGTACAAACGATTCCATCGTTCTTCTATTTATTCATGTTTTTCTTCAGCATGCGATCATGCATATGTTCAAGGTAACAAACTATTGTTTTTTAAGAATTGAGCAACCAATTTCAACCTAATTTTCCCTTCCCAAAGACACGTGCGTATTAAATATAATTTTGTCATTTTTCATTCATTTCAAGTATCTTGTATTTTAAAGTTTAATTTATTATCTGTCGGATTTGTCTGGCAGTTCATATTTTATCCTTAACAAGAGTTATGATTTTTATCATTTTAAATATAAAAAGCGACAGGTAGACACATTTAAAGGTTAATATGACCACAAATCTAATTTAAAGCCCCACGAAGGTTTCTTATGTGTTTGATTAAATTGAACCAAAAACATTCTAGTGGCGATAAAATCACATGTCAATGCTTCGATAGATGGTTTGGGGAAAATTAAGTGAAGCGTAAAAATGTATGTTTTTTTCAGGTTGTATTCCAAAATAGGGTAGTAAGGTCGAAACATCCTATTTTTTATATTTGTTTATTAAACAAATTATATCTTAAGATCTATCTGTTATCAAAAACTATAAATAATATGCTTATGAGCATCTATACAATCAGTATAACTAACATTGGTATTGTTAAAGGCAAAAATACATAATTATTAACTTTAAAAAAATCAATACGATAAAAAAAATATCATGGCAATAGAAAGGTTAGGTCGAGAAACCTTAAAACATCTTTATTATGTTTTATGCTTATGTTCAAGAATAATGTAGGCCACAATAACATCAGTCATCTGTTATAAAAAAACACATACTCGCAACGCTGAGAATGAATTCCTGTGCGTAAATTGTCATTATTTTTTATGAAATGTGTACGTACCGAGGAATGTGTAGAGCGGGTTTTTGGTCTATGTAGTTGACTATTATATGGTATTGCAAACTATCTTTCAGATGCGTATCAAACTCATAAGTTAATTAAAAAACAACAACGTAAAATCGAGTAGCAAAAGAAGAGGCACTTGATTATTGCTCAGGAAGCATACTCGAGAGTGATTCATAACAGCTTTAAGATATCTTCGCAAGCATGCTTAGATTAATTTGTATAAACCTAAACAAAACAATTTAGCTTTGCAATTAATTATGCTTAACATTTTAATCGTTCTCTGATGAGAGCATTTATTTATCTGATTCATTGCTTTAGAAACAAATACATAGACAAATGGACTTTGTGATTTATACCATTGTGGTATTTCTACGGATTCATGGTTAAACACATTTATTTTGTGATTAAACTACATACGTGCTCCTTATTACATGATATGAACTGAAACTGCGATAACATGATATAAGGTATTATATTGACATGAGAAAAATGAAATGAAAATAAGAAGGAATATTAATATCTTACAGATACATTTAGTATGGACTTACAGGATGTGAGATAATTATATCCTCTTTTATGTTGAGAAATATATGACACTATAAAACTTAATTTGATAAATACAAAATTAACAATATTTTGACGATAAAATAAATGTGAAAAAATTAAGTAAAAATGAACTGTATAGTTCGTGTCTTGCATGACATCAATGGATTCATTAAAGTTCAGCGAATATCGTTGATTATGAATACTTCCAAATTTACTATTAGGCTAGTGTTAGTGTACAGAAGTACAACGCAGAAACATCTGATGCATCAATTGCCAGATTTGACAGTGTACACGACAAAGTGAGAACGATGGAATGTCCGGGTCTTAGGAAGGATTTACCCCATTGCTGCTTGATAAGAACATATAGTCAATGGATTTTACATAATTTATGTCAGCAACTATTAGTTTTTAAACTTGTTGAAAATAAGTGAACTGCTTTTACGTATTGTATAAACGAAGATAAAACAGCAACTTACAGATATTCATTTGAAATTTATTTTGTAAATCCAAGCCAGAAATACGTCAAATTTTCATTAGCGAAACTAACGCTTTTCGCCGAAGTAGAGCATTCTCTGTCGCATTTTTATATATGATTAACAATAGAAGATATTGGAGATCTTATTTTAGTTCAGAATTATCATCGAAATTTCAAAAAATTTCCAAAACTCTCTGAATTCATTTTTTAAACCAACACAAATCTGATGGCGAATGCTATTTTACTCAAATTGAGAAAACACATTTGTTCACAACATTGTCATTATGGTTGAAATGTCTCCGATATGTCTGATTGTTGACTAGAAAACGATTTCCTGCATACGTCATGATAACACTATTGCACCTGCTTCACTATACTCGGTACTATTCTCGCCTATTTCGTTCTCTAGACACGGAATGGTGTCCAAACGCCCACTTCTTCTTGTCCAGTGCTAAGGACCATTTTGCAAAATATTGACAAAGTTTATATGGTTTGAGGTATCAGACACACAACTACATATATGTGAATGTTGATGCCATATTATTTTTTCTGTCATTGAAAAAGAGATTTATGTATCGACATAGAATATGTACAAATTATGCAAAAACTTATATCTGTAACAAGAACTGTTGGTCTTAAACAATAGCAGAATCAGTCATATCACTTCTAGTTCAGTTTAAATCAAGAGCAAAAATATAAACAACACTAACTGCATGCATAATGTATCTTTTCTGTCATTTATTTAACATATGATAGTAAACAAATTGGTAGTTTAATCATATGGGGTCAGAAGGCGTAAAAAGTGAAATAATTAACAATTGCCCGATGCCATAATTATCGTATGTGTGTAATGAATGTGTTTAAGGGTTTGAAACTGGAAACGTTGTACACAGCTTGATCTGAAGACCTGTTTGAGATTTATTTTTATAACTCTATATCTGATCTTACGTTAAACGTTTAAGTTGCAGTTTCTTGATTTACTTTTGAATCACATTTAATCTTATTTTTCATTTCGCAAAAAATCAAGATATATTGAAGAGATAAAGGTTAATTATCAAATAACAATGATACTATTGGACCAGTTTTTCACAGTAATGCATAACGTATATTTTAACTATTTTAAGCTTTTACACCGAAATTACAGAAAAGAAAATACAATTTAAATATTAAAACTATTAGTACTATCCCACAAGGACTTATACAACAGTTGATGAATATTTTGACAGTTCGGGAATACATTGATGACCTCACGTTATAGTGTCATTCAACAAATCATGGCACAACGAATCGAATTTTGATAATAACGGTATTGAACATTGTGGTCTTCAAAGACGATTTTTGAGCAAATAGTAACATTGGATGCATGATTCCAGCTGTCAGTTTGTTATTTTTTAACACTCTTAATCATTTGTCCCACTTTATTTCGTCATAGAAAAGATTGAATTGTACAAAAAATAGTGAGGCCTGATCGGCCTGTGACCTAGGCACGCCCGCTATATTTATGTACAATTTATTTATTGATCTCTTGCCCTTGTGTTGTTTGTCAGGATACATTACCATGTAAACGTCGCAACGATGTCTTTTGATGAACGTAAAGGATATTCAAATCGCCAGTATTCGTTCATGGACTTGTTATCTGACGTTAAATGTCCCCAATTAGTCTGGCGGTTGACTTGCATAATGTTTTCTAGCAGCCGTAATGACGACCGCATCGCACATTCCTTACAAAATACATGCTATTATATCATGTCTTGCTATATTGTCTAGACTAGTGGTGTTTTCACATCCATTGCTTTTTTCCTATTTTGAAAGAACAGTGTGTTTTGCTCTCAGTTTATCATGGTTACGACGTTTCTCCGCCATCTATGTGCACATCAGTCTGCCATTAAAATTTAAAATTAAAACGCATTTTTGTCCTCCGTTTTGAGTATTTCGGACAATGACCATTTGGATTCTTAAAGTATATTCATCATAGGCCATCTTTCCCGCTATATAAGTGTTGGTAAGCAGTTTACTGATTTGAAACCGGAAAGAGCTTGAGGTCGTTGCTTAAGGCTGCGCTATAAAGAGATTTTTCCTTGAAGCATCTCACCCTTGCTCCGCATACGAACACAACACCTAGGCTTACCCATTTATCTAGCTTGTTGTTACCCTCTTGATTTGGTTAATTATACAGAAAGAACTTTAATTGGAAATAGTTAGATTGGATACGAAATATTGGTATAAAGATCTTCGATTCACATGCGCATTTAGAAACTACATTTTACCCTCTTTTCTGTTGTTATTTCTTTGTTCTTTTTTAATATCTTGAACGATTTATTCATTCTCTTTTCTAATTGTCTGTCAGTTTATATGTTATTCCTGATTGATTTATGCAATTTTATCATTAGGGTATTTGCGTTTATTCTGTTAGAACGCATAAGGGCCCGATTCCACCACTAGTCTGTGTTTTTATTCCGATAGTTAGTTTCGTGGAAATAAACAAATATCATTAAAAAAATGTACTTTATAGTTACTAAACTAGTTACATTTATTAGCGACGTTGAGAATGTACTCATTTGCGTATTAAATTTGCATTTAAATCATTGTATTTCTTCGTACTGAATATTGTAAAATTTTGGACAGCACCGGTACGGGCCTACGAACTAACTTATTGACTATGCATATGGTATTGCGAACTTGTTATCAACACTTGCATTTCAAATTTATTAGGAAACACAACCCCCGTAAAATCCAGTACCAAAAAGCGGTTTCATCCCCTAACCCTTGTTGTTTTTTTCTCTCAGAATCATCATTCCATTCTGCCAAGCGTCTAACACATTTTTTCCATTATTGGTTGAACTGTAACTTCGTATTGAGCATTAGATATGTTTTGTCACCAAATATAGGACATGTATAGATGCCTGTGAGGTTTAATGTATTTTGATGCCTTTTGATCCATTTGGAAGAACGTTTTTGGCAATAATAAATTTGTTGGTGATATCCTTCGGTACGGCTTTCATGTTTCATTTTTTTTCGTGTTATGCATTTTTGCCCATCTACCTTTGTGTTGATCACTTGTTTATAGCTAAATTTGAAGTTATAGTATAGAAATAATGGTATTTTTACCTTATGCTTCTTTGTTCTGATCATCAAACTTCTTTCAAACTGCAACGTAAAGTAAAAGAGCTTATATCTACTCTCCACCTCGTTAAGTAATATCCACGTATTTACATTGATGACCGACTGGTTCTCTGTTATGTGTCGAAAAGAAATAAAATATCAAACACTTGGAACCCAAAGAAAGATTCATCTTTTTTATTTATATATCATTAAGTACCTGTTTTCAGAGCTTTGAATTTAAAACAATACTGGGGATAGAGATGTTGTTGTTACAGTGTCGCCTTCTCAACTTAGATGCTGTGAGTTAGATTCTAACCCTGGGAACTTTTTATAGCCTCTCTAAATGAACACCGTACTGATTTCTTGCACAGGAAGCGGATTCGAGAATGATTCAAATCAGCTTTCATTTGTCTTAACATACAGGCTATGATCAATTAATACAAACCAAACAAATGTGCGTTGCAAATAGTTTTTCTTTACATATTAATTGGTCCCCAGTGGTCTTCATAAATCTGATTTTTATCTAGGAAACAAATTTGTAGACGAATTTACTGGTGTGATTTATACCATTGTGGTATTTCTGAAGAATCAAGGTTACACACATTATGAAGTGATATGAACCCGTACGTGCTCCTCATTAAATATATAATTTGTTTACACATATAAACAACGATTACATAAACATGAAATTGAACCTAGAAAGAAATATAATTGAAACAGTTATTCTAATTCCAAAATGTGGTGATGTACTAACAAACGACAATGAGGATGTAATATATACTCTTTCATGCTGAGATATTATTTATTAAACTGAATGTAATTCAACTTATTTTGATAAAGCTACTAAAGTAACAATGTTTTGACGACGTTCTACTAAGATTGACATGAATATTACAGACACAAACTAATTGCAATTCAGTTCCTATAGCACCCTTATTACAAATTGTGCAATAGCGTTGAATATATGTAATTGTATTGTTACCATTACAAGATAAGTCTGGTGGTTGACTTGCCTAAACGTATTCGTGTAGACGTTATGGTGACTGCATCGTACATTATTTCATGTCTTGTTATCTAGTCTAGACTTTAAGCGGTCGTTTTAACTCCCACTGCTTGTTTTGTACCTTTTGTTTTGAAATGCGGCCTGGGCCGTTTTCTTCTTTTTCTCTTTGTTGCGTTGCCTTCTAATTTGATCACATGTGTGCCGTTTAAATTGTTTCGAAATATTTAAAAGAGACAACGCATTCTTGTCTTCGGCTTAAATTGTTTTAAATAATTACCACATTTGGGGTGTTTTATAAATAATCGATCAAAGACGTGCATCCCTGGTATTTTTGTATAGTTTGAAAAAATATATATCATGCTATATCATAGTCGGGTGTTTTTCGCTGGAGAAACTCCACCCTGCTTCGCATACGACCAAACCATTAACCCATTTATCTACCTACTATGTAGTTTGTTTTATCTCGTCATTATCGAGAATGTATGTAAATTGGATTGTGGATTATCAGATTATCTAATGCTAATGTTATAATGTGATAGTCTTGGTCTTGATTTAGTGTAGATCATTTCATGGCCAATATCTGTAGACGAAATAAAGAGCATATATACAAACTGAGATAAATTTATGTTTGATTTCAATTTTAATTAGAAAATCAGCTGATCACCAGACAGTTGCGTTTTTTTTATGTTTAAAACAGAGGGGTTAACAACACGATGACATTAAAAATCGGCCCGTTATCTCTAATACAAACGACAAGCTCATTGTGCACCTTTACACAAACACAATAAAGAATATTAATCACTTGATGCTACATATTGCAATGATTTGAACTTTTGCCAGTATAAAGAATCAGCACAAAGTTTTTGAAATGAATACTATTCGATGGATTACCACATGTGACGTTTATACATAAATAAGACTATTGAAGTAACGACTCAACCCCTTAATTGAAACAGGCCCACGAGGCGAAGCAAGACCAACTTTTAGAGGTGTCCATGGAATGCTTAAACTTATTTTTAACATATATCCAGAGGGAAATTGACAAACCCAAAATATCTCCTTTTAGAAAAGAAAATGCAAAATAATGTGCATACCCTTTTGGCATAGCAGAAGCTCCGCCAATCCTTTTTAGCGCGATGAAGTCCATGAAATAGAATTTCTGGGTCTAGGAAATTAATTTCCGCTTTGAAGTTTGAAAAACCATAAACATACCATGTGTTCCTTCTTAATACAGAAAACTTCCAGATGCGTTTTCGCTTCGTTTGTGTTGTATTTTACCATATACTTTTTTTTTTAAAAGGCTCTCTCCATTTACTAATCTCCATGAAGCAAATATCATTTACGTTTTACTAATGGGTCTACTTAAAGGCCTATGCTTTACTGCGGAAGACGCAGACTGAGAATCGAGCGAATTATATCTTATTCTCGGACCTCGGCTGTGTTTACTCTGTACGAGCATGCTCGTTATCTCGTTATTTGCGCTGATTAAGTCCTTTATTAAATCAGCCTCCAGAATCTGAACAAATCAGCCTCAAAGGAAGGGAGAGCTGATTGTGTCAACAATTACATTGGACGCTAATGAAGTGCTATTTATCTCTATTTGCGGCGCTGTTAGCCCTGTGACCATATATCTATGCAATAATACGAAGATGCATAAGGTCTATGTCTATTTGATACAACGAAACTGGTTTATAACTTGCGCCGACAGGTTCAATATAGCGAGGGCACATTCTTACCAAGCGTAATGAGAGGTTTGAAGTTTGAAATTAATAAACGATGCCATAGGTTGAATAGAGACATGTCAAAATCTAAAAATATATATCGATTTGAAATATAACTGATTTGGTTTCAATTAAATTTTATTCTGAAGATGAATCTTTTAATAATTGAGCAACTGATACGAACAAAAACGTTACGTCAAAAAGTTTATTATGTTCATGAACGAAATGTAAGCTTGTGTGTTTGAGTATTGAATTTCATGTCTTATTATGTGACATTATATAGACATTTAAGAAAGCAATATATAAGTTAATATTTTTTTTGGGAAGACCAAAATAGTATGTAAGTCGTGTAACCATGCACTTTGCCCTTTGACAGAAAAAAGTATGATATTTGTTCTAATTTTATATTATTTATATATGCATTTATCATTTGATATATAATATATATGTATAAAGATGCATATATATATATTAATGAATCTCAGTTTATCATTGGTGAATGCTCATTGGCCTTTAGTAATAAACTGTGAAACTATTACTTTTATAACTACTGCTCCAAGAAAATCAAACCTGTTTCGTAGAACAATGGCAGAATATTTGGAAAGGTTTTTTACTTCCACTGGAAAATCAACTCATTAGTATCAAAACTTGATATTTCGACGATTCCATGGTGATACATCCTAACAGTTATGACAAGAGTAAGCTTTTAATAACGAATGCCATTACAGAATACCGGAAAGCTTTGTCATGAGCTATCTGTACGGATGATTCAACATCAATACCACGTCGCATTAACTGTCGGTAATGGAATATAAAACTGCATTGAAACTGCTCAATAAGAGTCGCTTGTCTTTCTTGTCATGAAATTCAAAGAAAGAATGCGTCATTGCAGCTTTGCGAAATCTAGGGTAATTATCAGTCCAAAATTACTTCGTGTTATTCATTTCATGAGCATATTTGAGGATGTATTCTTAGAAACTTAAAGTTGCAGACGGAAATAACCTTCCCACATCAATCTCTTTCACAATCAGTAAACTGTAGTAGCCGGTTTGTTATCCGCAAATTAAACTGTGTGTGTACACTATGACGCATCTTTCAGGGCTTGTTGAACATATTTATTATTTACGTTTCTCCTTAAAGGTGTTTCATCGTAATTGTTCTCGTATTTGGCCTTGACCCTTGAACATTTTATGCTATATAGTAGCATTATGTGTCTCTTGTTTGGTGTTTGTTTGGGATTGAACCTTGTGTCTTTAAACATGATCTTGGTTACAATGTATGCTATGAGTCTTATATTGTAGCATTATGTATGTTTTGTTTGGTGTTTGTTTGGGCTTAACTCTATGCATTCTATCAGGAAATCGGTTACATTTTAAGCTGCAGGGCTTGTATTTAAGCATTTTGGATCTTTTGTAATGTGTTTGCTTGGGCTAGACCCTTGTGCCTTTTAACAGAATCTTGGTTACTGTGAAATCATTTATATTCGTTGGCATGAAATTTCGTGGTTTCCCGAAAAATTACAATTTCGTGGGTACTTGGGTTCTAGATTCTCTGCATGTGCCTTTTAACAGAATCTTGGTTACTAGCATATATTAGGCTATCGGGATTTTTCCAATCGTAGCTACTCGGTCCTCTTTAGCAAGCCTTTCCCTATGTGGCCCGTTTCAATCAAGACCTTATCGATTTAAGTCGTTAAATCGTTAATTGAAATTAAACTATATGCTTTCCGGAGGATTAGAAAGATTTATCAGTTATAGAAAAAAGAAATATCATTTTATTCAAACTGTAATTTATAAATAATACTAATTTTATATTTGTTACTGTTTTGAAATTTTAGGCAGCTTTTAACTCCAAATCAAGGGGCTTAGACACAATTCAACGACGTTACGTTCGGTTACATTTTGGCGCGTTTTTCTAAGAAGACAACAATTACCTGTCATTTAATATACTTTCAAGGCATAAAATGAAAGGAAAAACAACGCCATTATTTATGACTGATGTTTTGCCTTTTATGTCATTTATAGAGATTTAAGTTTATATAAGTAATGACTAAAATTCTTGAAACGGTATAATCATGTTTACCCCAATCCACTTTTATTATAAAAAATATCCTTTGATTTGAGTACAGATATATATAAGCGATATTTTGGCACTTTTTAACTTAAGTTATGACCACATAGCTATTAATTGAAATAAAAAACACATTTAAAGGCTAATATTTTTGTAAGTATACAAATCATAAAGTCAAATAAGTTTCATTACAAATATTGCATTAAAATTAAAAATACTTTTTTGTGCATGAATTTATATTGTGAGCCCTTAAATGTTGATGATCTTTTGATCATAATGATATGAGCAGGTGTAATGATGCTTTTCTAGACTTGAGTTTGCTGATTTTGACAAGCATCCTTATGACATTGCACATGCTTATGAATAAAGCACTGTATATTGTTAGGAAGCGTGCATTTCGTCATAATTTCGTAAATCGTTAGCCAAAACGTCAAATGTTTCACCTTCGTCGTCCATTTTGTCGGTGTACAAAAACATAATAGTCGTAAAATCCACAAACGGGTTATATACAACTGTACTTTCAAACCGTACAAAGTGGTTCAAGTATTTAATAGGTTTAAGTATTACAAATAGGTAATACGAAGCACAATATTTTCAAAACAGTCGGAAAAACGGAAAACAAAATGGCTACCTTTGAAAATAATTTCCAGTATATTTATCATATTAGCCGAGTTTTGTTGATATTGGCCGAGTTTGATCGATATTGAGCGAGTTTTGGTATATATTGTCATCAATTTTCTGGTATTGGTACCGCGATTGTCCCCGTATCGCTTCATATACGTAATAGTTGATTAATAATATCTTATATTACAGGGTGTTGCAATGGTTTAGAGCACTCAGTAAACAGCTCAAAAGGCTAACAGAAGGTTCAACAGCCTTCAACAACATCAAACAGGTAACTCACTAATCTGCGTGCTGTGTTTTCACTGGTTGATATAGCAAACAGAATGGATAGGTAGATAGTAAAAATAAAAATCATATGCCAATCATAAATCCTCACGCAATATATATTGCTATGTAGTGACGTCCACATTGAGTTCAAATCGTCTGTATTACATCCCGTTTTCACGTCATCACATTTGTAATTGCACGATGTTGTATTGACGTTATGAAATCATGAGTCTTTTAAGTAATTATGCAGTATTGTTCATAAGAAAGGATGATTTGTACTGCGTTTTGATCCGGAATGTCCGGAATGTCGTATTCGACTCTCGTGGAGTTTTGCAGATGTTCTTTCGAATCCGAATCTGAAATAAAACCCCGTCATTTTGAATACAACCTCCCGTATCAAAAGGCCGCACTTATAACCTGCTTATATAAACCAGTATGTGAAGATAAGTATAACCTCAAGCATTTCTCCAGCGATTCAGTTTCCTGGGCTCCTCCTCGAAACCGTTAAAAGGCCCATTTACGTTATGTATATCTTATGTGGTAGAGATGTATTACTCTTTACAGATGTGGGTTAATGTTCGTGTTGTCATGAACAATTTACACCTGTCTGTTTCAGTATAAGAAAGGGCAAAATAATAGTTTGGAGCGGAACTTAAACTTGAACTTAAAACCCTACGATTGTCTCGATTAAGGAATATTAGGATAATTTCTGCATTAATAACATATATATCCCATGTAGAAGCATTTAGACATATTATCATTAAGATGTATCCCTGAACAACCGGATGCTCGTCCGGGGACTGAAAATTGCCAGTTTGCCTTGATTCATATGTAAATCTTTGCTGAGTAATGCGCAAATGGTCTCGACAAATCTCAAAATAAACGAGAACTAATGAGCGGAAATGGCGAAAATGGATTCCGGGCTGTTGTCGTCACTCGAAGTTTTCCATCACTGCCTCCCATCAGGACTGGAGTAATGGATGGGTGTCGAGCTGAATAAACGAGATGTGTCTTTCAATGATAGACGATGAGACTCGAATCAGTAATAGTATGTGATTTAACTCTTGTGCATGCATATTGAAATGCGAATGAGAGCAGCGCTGTGTCCGATGCGTGTTGCCACTTAAAGTGACACTCTTATTCAAAATCAATACATACACATGTAAAACAAACATAATTTTTTTATGATAAACCTTTAACTACTTACTAAATAATGCATTTATGGATAATATTTATTATTGATAACAGGATTGTAACCTTAAATTTAATAGCGGAAAGCGCAAAAATATTAATCGATTGGTGAATGCTAAAAGATTAACTGTGGTCTACTATAGTTTCATAAGGTGGAAATACCTTGTTTTATGCTCATTTCTTTCAAATTAAACTTGGAATCCTTCATAAGAACCATTGTTTTCGACATTTATTAATCCTTTTTGGAATTTTAAAACAATAGTTTTAATTGTGGTAAATCTTATTTGGGAGTAAGAGTGCATCAAATCAACTGATATCTACTTTCAATTTCAAGTCAACAAATTTTCCCGCACTACGCTATTTTTATAGTGTGCTATCAATTCCATTAATGCAGATACTTGTTTAGATTACTTCAGGTAATTCATTAAACCCCGTTATTACAATCTGTTCTTTTTGTATTGATCTATTGAGTTATAAGCGTTTGTATGTCTGAGATATCTACATTGTTTCAATGTATTGTGTAATGATCGCGTCATTGTTTACCTTATCTGAAATTGTGTGAAAGTGTTTGTACATGTTCCATGTTATTCTATGTACTGTATTATACATGTCTTGTTTTAGATGACGTGGATGATATATATACTTTCTATATACTAAACGATTGGTTCGAATCCAGGAGTTTTTCTGTTCCCGAATCTACAGCCTATTTTGAGGTCAGAGGTGGCCCGGCAACCCTGGCGTAGCTCTGCGTAGGTACTAGCGGCCCAGGCCTGCACCTGATTTTCAAATTCCTAAGGAACGAACGTGTATATGTGTGTGTATTTATGTACATGCGTATGTGCCTGCGTGCGTACACGCGTGTTCGTGTGCGTTCGTGCATGTGTGCATGTATGCGTCTTTGTGTGCGTACGTGCATGTGTGCTTGTGGGTCTGCGTGCGTAAACGCGTGTTTGTGTGTGTGCGTGCATGTGTGCGTGTATGTATCCGTGCCTGCCGAGCAAGTCATCAGTCAGTGTAACATTTGTTCACATTAAAACTTCAGTAGAATATATAGTCATGGTACATTCTTGACAGAAATAAAAGGTTATTCCAATTTAATGTAGTTAAGTCTTTCCAAACGTCCCAAAAGGCAGGAGATTGTCAGTTAGATTCAACATATTGAAAATGTATAGAGAGCTTTTCTCTATTTATATAAATAATTTAAATTTTCGCTTGACAAGGTTTGATGAATAAACGGGTTTTATTTTAAAAGCGAATTGTCAGTGTGTTTATTCCACAGAGAAAATATTTTCGGTTGTATATAGTTGATTTAACGGTAGTTGATGATTTATTTTCTGGATGAATGCATTAGGAGGAGCATAAAGGATTGAACAACAACGGCTTTAGGCATTTTTAGGAATAAGTAAGTTCAAAATTAATAGAAATTAAGCAGACAGCTAAGTTCAGTACAGCATTAGATTAGAAGAACATTAAAACGTTCACTTTATTTAAAATGGCTGTTAAATAATAAATTGAGTCAACTTATCGGCCGTACGACGAAGATATCGTAATGTCAAACATTTCAGATAAAAATGCACCAATGTTTAATTATTTTTTTTAAAGTTAACATCCAGATTAAAATTCTTTGGCTACCGTGACCATATCAGAAATAGTTTCGAATTAAAAATCATTAAGATATATGACTATTAACTCATAACAATTGAACGTATGGCATGTTCGTTGATCAAATGAGGAGATTGTGTATTTCACGTCACATTTCTTGTTTCGAGTATAAAACAACATGGACGTATTTGCTATGAAATCCCATTCCCATCATAAATCCACTCGACATACATATTGCACAATACGGTTGTCTGTATTTCACTCCAGTGCAATATGGTCGGATTTCTCTTTGCTGACATCACGTCAACGTATCATTGTGCGGTGATAATATGACGACATACATGCGTCATTAATATTTCATTTATTTTAGACGGAAAAATCATCGAATTGCTGAGGACATCGAACAGTTGCTCAATTATAAGGCAGAACCCGTAGAGGTAGCCGTTTATTTTATCCTACAACAGCCAATTGTAAAACCCTGGATTAGTTTCCCAGGGTTAAACATGTTTAAGACTATTGAAGTAACAAATAAAAACCTTTATTGAAACAGGCCTCAAAGTCAAAGCAATACCAATTTTAAGGAATGCTTAAACGTATTTTTGACATATATCCAGAGGGAAAGTGGCAAACAATTCAGACCCAAAAGGTCTGCTTTTATAAAAGAAAATGCAAACTGATGTGCATAGCCGGGCTTTTTGGCATAGCAGAAGCTACGCCATTGAATCTGATACACTAATCCTTATTAGCACGATGAAGTCCATTAAATAGAATTTCCGGGTCTAGGAAATTAATTTCAAAATTGATGTTTGAAAAACCATAAAAAGATAATATGTGTTCCCTCTTAATGCAGAAATTATCCAGGGGCATTTTCGCTTCGTTTGAATTGTATTATACCATATGCTAATGTGTAAAAAGGCTCTCTACATTAACCATTTTCCATCAAGCAAATATCATTTACGTTTTACTAATGGATCTACATAAAGACCTTAGCTCTACTGCGGAAGACGCAGACCGAGAATCGAGCGAATTGTATCTTATTCTCGGACCTAGGCTATGTTTACTATGTACGAGCATGCTCGTTATCACGTCATTCGCGCTGATCAAGTCCTTTATTCAATCTGCTTCTAGAATCTGAACAAATCAGCCTCAAAGGAGAGACGATTGTGTCAACAATTCCCTTGACGTTAATGAAGTGCCATTTATCCCTATCTGCGGCGGTGTTAGCACTGTGACCATCTATCTATACAGTAAACCGAAGATGCATATAGTCTTTGTCTGTATTATACAATGAAACTGGTTATTTTGTTTGTTCAATATTGCTATGGCATATTCTAACCTTGCGTTATGAGTGTTTTTGACTCTAATATTAATGTGGGGTGTCATATGCTTAAAAGAGATATGTCAAAGCGCAAGATCTAAAAAATATATATCGAATTGAAATATAACTGATTTGGTATCAATAGAATTTCATTGTGAAGAATCTTTTAATAATTGAGCAACTGATGCAAACAAAAAAGTTACGTCTACATGTTTATTACGTTATTATGAACGAACTGTAAGATAATTTTGATCTTGAGGATTGAATTTCATTTCTTATTAGGTGACATTATATAGATATTAATGAAAGCAATATATAAGTAAATATTTTTGGAGAAGACCAGTATAGTATGTAAGGCGTGTAACAATGCACTTTGCCCTTTGATAGAAAAATGTATGATATTTGTTCTAATTTTATATTATTTATATATGCATTTGATATATAATATATATGTATATAGATGCATATATATATTTATGAACTTATGTATATCATTGTTGAATGCTCATCGGCCTTTAGTAATAAACTATTACTTTGCTGACATTTCGCCGATTCCATTGTGATAGATCCTGACAGTAATGACAAGAGTAAGCTTTTAATAACGAACGCCATTACAGAATACCGGAAAGCTTTGGTAATTGTCATGCGCTATCTGTACAGATGATTCAACATCAATACCACGTCGCATTTACTGTCGGTAATGGAATATAAAGCTGCATTGAAACTGTTCAATACATTTTCTTTACATGTATTCTTTTGAAAGAGTCGCTTCTCTTTCTTGTCATAAAGTTCAAAGAAAGAATGCGTCATTACATATTTGCGAAATCTAAGGTAATAATCAGTCCAAAATTACTTTGTGTTGTTCATTTCATGAGCATATTTGAGGATGTGTTTGTAACAGACTGCACAAATTGCTATGTGCACCTGTTGGGGTTCGAACCCACGACCTCTTGCTCTGTAGGCGGACACTCTACCGCGTCGCTATAAAAGCTAGCTCTATAGCGAGACAGTATAAGTGCCGCTATATACATCGTATAACCGGTAACACATTCCCCCTCCATTTTGAAATTCGTCCTCGAATTTCGGAGACAAAGGTCAATTCGCAATAACCTTGAGGCATATCGTATAATACGGGTCCCTCGTTGGGCGCCATATGTAACAGACTGCACAAATTGCTATGTGCACCTGTCGGGGTTCGAACCCACGACCTCTTGCTCTGTAGGCGGACACTCTACCGCGTCGCTATAAAAGTTAGATCTATAGCGAGACAGTATAAGTGCCGCTCTATACATCGTATACCCGGTTACATGTTTTTAGGAACTTTATGTTGCAAACGGAAATTAACTTCCTACATCAATCGATTTTACAATCAGTAAACTTCTGTAGCCTTTTTGATATCCGCAAATTAAACTGTATATCTCCACTATGACGCGTCTTCCACAACATATTTATTAATTACATTTCTCCTTAAAGGTGATTCAGCATGTTTTGTCTCGTTTTTGGGCTTGACCCTTGTGTCTTTTAAAAAAGATCTTGGTAACATTTTGTGCTATGGGGCTTGTATTGTAGCAGTTTGTACCTCTTGTTTAGTGTTTGTTTGGGCTGGACCCATTTGTCTTTAATCAGGATATTGGTTACATTTTAAGTTGCGCGACTTTCATTGTAGCATCATATGTCTCTTGTTTGGTGTTTGTCTGGGCTTGACCCATTTGTCTTTAATCAAACTAATGGTTACATTTTATTTGCGGGGTTTGCATTGTAGCATTATAAGTCTTTTGTTTGGTGTTTGTCTGCGCTTGACGCTTGTGCCTTTTAACAGAATATTGGTTACATGTTTTCCTTATCATAACCACTCGGTCCTTTTCGGCAAGTTTATACCTGTGTTTGCCGTTTCAATAAAGGTCTTATTATATTTAAGTCATTAATTTAAAATATTAGTACATGTTTTCCGTAGGATGAGAAATTTTCATCAGTGAAAGAAAAAGGAAATTTCATAGTTACAAATTTTAATTAATATTTTATAATATTTTATATTTTTTACTGTTATGAAATTTATGCCGGCTTTTAACTCCAAATCAAAGGGCTAAGACACATATTTAACGGCTTTGACGTTACGTTCGGTTACATTTTGGCGCGTTTTTTTCTAAGAAGACAACAAGTAACTGTACTTAAATATCCTTTTAAGGTATATTGTGAAAATGTATAACAAAAGAACATTCCCTAAATACCTTACTATAACCTCAAAAAAAACACAATACTTTTCAATTTTAATTGAATTATTTTGGAAGTCTCAGTGAAGCATTTGGGAAACCGATTTACACAGACAGCATGAACTACATGTAGCAACATAAGCAAAGTATGTCTTGGTAACAACATGCCTGACAAAAAAAGAGCTTTCAGACGTTGTCGACTGACCGAGTAAAAACTGAATAAAACCCTCCTTCTGGGGAAAACTCAGAAACCTCTGCCCGTTTTCATCCAGATTTACAGGATTTGTCTCGTACCACTAGATGTCGGGCCTCATCACCCATAAGCTCTTTAACAAAGTTGTATAGAAAATATATCATTTTTATGATTCATGTATACGTACTTTATCAAGTTATGCAAATGTATATTGCATTGTTATGTTCTTTGAAGACAATTGAAATAAAGTTGATCATTGATATGATGAAATTGCACAGTAACGGAAAACTTTCACAATAAACATTTTCTTGTAAACTTTAACAATCAATTGAATCGATGTGAATGGATCGGTTCCCTAGCTAAATGCCTTTACATTCATATGCGCAAGAATTCCTCGTGCTTGTAAATCGCCACCTGGCGATTTTTTCATTATAAACAAAAATATTCGATTATTCGTTTGCATCCCTACTTATAACCCTCTTATATAAACCAGTCTGTTAAAATAACTATTAGCTCATGCATTTCTCCTGCGATTCAGGTTCCTGGGCTCGCCCTCGAATCCGTAGGTAGGTCCATTTACGTTATGTATATCTTATATGGTAGAGATTTATAACTCTTTACAGATGTTTTTTTGAGTGTACGTGTTTTCAATGGCATTTACAATTAACAACAGTCTGTTTCAGTATAAAAAAGTGCAATTAAATAGTTTGGAGCACAACCTTGAACTTAAAACCCTACAATTGTCCCGATTAAGCAATATTAGGATATTTCATGCATTATTAACATATATATCCTATACATACTAACATTAATATGTATCCCTGAACAAGCAGATGCTCGTCCTGGATCTGCAAATTACCGGTTTCCCTTCATTCATATGTAAATCTTTGCTGAGTAATGCGTAAATGGTCTCGGGAAATCTCAAAATAAACGAGAACTAATGAGCGGAAATGGCGATACTGGATTTCGGGCTGTTGTCGTCACTCGAACTTTTCCATCACTGCCTCCCATCAGGACGGCAGTAATGGATGGGTGTTGAGCTGAATAAACGAGATATGTCCTCCAATGACAGACTATGAGACTCGAATAAGTATTAGTATGTGATTCAACTCAACACAGAATTCAAATTTTCGGATTTGAGACTGATACTAAAACAGTCGACCAAAATATCCCTTTTAATTTGTTACTAGCATAGCTATGCGTAGGTACGAGCGGCCCTAGCCTGCACCTCATTTTCAAATTCCTAATGTACGAATGCGTATATGTGTGTATATATGTGTGTATTTTCGTACACTCGTGTGTGCCTGCGTGCGTATACCCGTGTTTTGTGCGTGCGTACGTGTATGCGTGTATGCGTGTTTGTGTGCGTACGTGCATGTCAAGGGGTGAAATCGAAAAGTTTATATCTGCTTCTTTATTAAATGTCACGTATAACCCTTTCGCTTTCACCCCTCGATGTGTGCGTGTGTGCCTGCGTGCGTACACGCGTGTTTATGTGCGTGCGTGTTTGTGTACCGGTATGCATGCGTGCCTGAAGTTGTTATAACAGAGCAGGTCATCAGTCAGTGTAACATTTCTTCGCATTTAAACTTCAGTAGAATATAAAATTATGGTGCATTCTTGAATGAAATGAAAGGTTATTCCAATTTAATAAAGTTAAGTCTTTTCTGACGTCCCAGAAGGCAGGAGATTGTCAGTTATATTGAACATGTAAAACGAGCTTTTTTTTCTTTGTATAAATAATTAAAATTTTCGCTTGATAAGTTTTGATGAATAAACGTGTTTTATTTTAAAAGCGGATTGTCAGTGCATTTATTCCACAGAGAAAATCTTTTCGGTGGCATATTGATGATTTAACGGTATTTGATGAAATTTTGTCTAGATGAATGTATTAGGAGGAGCATAAATGATTGAACAACAACGGCTTTATGCAGTTTAAAGTGACACTCTTATTCAAAATCAATACATATACATGTATAACAAAAATAAATTTTGAGTGATAAACCTTAAACTACTAACTAAATAATGCATTTATGGAAAATATTTATTACTGATAACAAGTTAACAACCGTGTATTTAATAGATGAAAACGCAAAAATATTAATTATTGGTGAATGGTAAAATATTTACTGTAATCTACTATTGTCTCATAAGGTAGAAATACCGTGTTTTCTGCACCTTTCTTTCAAATTAAATCCATCATAAGAACCACTGATTTCGACATTTATTATTCCTTCTTGGTAAATTAAAGAAATTGTATTAAATATGGTAAAATTTATTTGGGAGTAATAGTGCATCTTTAAGGAATAAGCTCTAAAATGAACAGAAGTTAAATAGAAAGCTAAGTTCAGTTAAGCCTTAGATAAGAAGAACATAAAAAAGAACAATAAAAAACAGAACACGTCACTATATTTTAAATGGCTGTAACATAATAAATGTGGTCAACGTATCGTTTGTCCGACGATGTTATCCTAATGTCAAATAGTTCAGATAAAAATGCAATAATGTATGATAATTTATATTAAAGTTGACTTGCAAATAAAATTTCTTTGGCTACCGTGACCATTTTAGGATTTTCTAGAATTAAAAATCATTAAAATTTAAGGCTATCAACTTGATCAATGATCAGATGAGGTGATGGTGTATTTGCGTATAATAACATGGCGTGGTCTGTTTCTAGTGTAATACAGCATTGACGTAATTGCTATTGAATCCCATTATCATGCTAAATACAAATTCAATACATACCGCAAATACGGCTGTCTGTATTCAACTCCAGTGTCAATACGGCCGTATTAATCTCTGCTGACGTCAAATCATAAACGTATCATTGTGCGGTGTTAAAATGAAGGCATAAAACGAAAATGTGCGTCAAAAATGGCAACATGTGTCCTTTAAGTGATTTAACAAGTAATATATTTAATAAAAGAGTTCTTAGTACTGCATTTTGATTCGGAATGACGTATTTGACTCTCTTTTATGTTCGCATATTTTATTTCACTCAGTTTGCCCCGCGCGAAATTCGAATCTGCAAACATCTCGAGTCGAATACAACAAACCTGACCAAAAGGCAGTACTTATAACCATATCATTTACACTTGTGTTATATAAATGAAATGGCGTGATTTCGCCCAGGTAATTTTGCGTCGAACTTTAAACCGGAAAATGAATGAGAAAAAAATAGGCGACGGATGTGTCACGTGATTAAAGTAATCGTACATGTGTATTGCCATTTAATACAAAAAAATATTATGAAGTGATAAGTATCACCAAAGGCCCACTTTATAACTGTTCAGTCACGAGTTTCATATTTATTATGTATTAAATGGCAACGCGTGTAAGTTCCTATTGTTTAAACCCAACTCGACTGTTAAATAAAAGTAGAACTCCACTGTATAACCTGATTCCTGTTCCATAAATGATTGTGGTTACTTTAATAATCTTAAATCCGTATAAACTTTACAAATGGCATAGCATCATTTTGTTTTTTAACTTTAATTTCATTTGTAAAGCTGGCTTAAGTTTTATTTACACAAATAGGAAGCATGACAATGAAACAAGGACACTTAACAAGATGATTGAAATTTACAACTAAAATCGGCTAAGATCTTTATTGGTCGCCGTAACGTCAATGTTGGCTGACAACATATTCTAGCACACCGGATAGGCATTTCCGGTGACGTCAGCCGTGCTGGAAAACTCCAACTGGCATCCCCCCATGCCAGATGAGTCACGCGCTGTGACGTAATACTTTTCATTTCTTTTATTTTACACTCTTTGTGACCATAATTATGGGATTTCAATAGATGAGTTCCATTAACATTAACTTTACAAAAACATACCTTCAAAATAAAATAAAATAACCCGTAAAAGACGTGATACTGAAGGAACTTCTTGGCGTATGAAGTGAATAAAAATTACTGCGCGTCATGACGTCAGTAAACATCATCGCACGCGCTTTTTGGTGAAAATACAAAAATGCGTTTTTTATGCATTTTTTTTTCACAGAAAATGTAATTTAAGGTGTGCTAGAAAAAATATCTATCATGTGTGTCCGTTCCGGATAGAAAAATCCGACCCTCGGGCACGCTGCGTTGCCGGTAACTCGGCAAGCCTCGTTACCTGGCAACGCAGGTGCCCTCGGGTTGGGTTTTTCTATCCGGCACGGAAACACATGACAGATATTATTATTCAATCACTGTTGCTAAACTTTAATAAGTTATGCCAAGACCATGAAGTGATATATGCATTCGGAGCTCTTCTTGCCATTATAAGCTATTTCCGATAAGATTTGAGAATGATCGCAACAAAGGACAGCAACAGACTTTAATCGAGCGAACGAGAACATGTCCTAAGATCGCAACTTTCAGTGGAATAATAAGCAAGTATCAGAATCTATTTTGTTAGCATGTATATCTCAATTAGCCAACGTGTCGTATTTAATGATCAACTCATATCTAACTTAAGTTGAAGAGTAGATTCTAAATATTTTGATTGGACTGTAAAGAAAACTGGCGAGCAGAATGGATGGAATAACTGAGGCATATCATTCCAAGGATATCAATAAGAATTGAATATAGCCCTAGACTAGTGTTTTTAGCCAACCATTTTGTTTCATAATATACAATACAACCAAGAATAATTGATTCCAATATACGAGTTTACGATTCGTTCGTTGATGGAATGGCTCCAACATTCTTGCATTTTCCCAAATTTGTTTACATAATTAAGTCATTTTTAATAAGTTCATCGATCTATATTGCAGCTTTATCATCGCAATTCAAAGCTGGAGGTATCCGGCGGGAAAATCATCGACGAGATTGCTCAGGACGTCAAACAGTTGCTCAATTACAATTGCAGAAGCAGTAGAAGTAGTCGTTTATGGTATACTAAATCAGCCCGCTGTATAACACTGGATAAGTTACCTAAGCGTAAACTGTTAGGCTAGTTTGCACCGAAAAGTAATGATTAGTAGTAGGTGCCTGTTATAAATAAAATATATGCAATGTTTTATATGTTACTTATCAAAATACTATTAGGCCGTATCACGGGTTTCGGACTTTTGAATGAAAATCTTTAATACCTGATTTATCAATGATTTATATATATCATATTTTTGGAAACTTAACTGAAAGTTACAAGCAAATAACATCATGTTTACGAATATATCAACATTTAAATAAGATTGTTTGATAGATGGTGGTATTAATTGAACAACCGTTTTAAATCTTACACATGCCGTTTTAGCTGCCAAAGAATGGCACGTTGTTATTTAAACACATTTGATTAGTCTGCAACAAACGTTGCAAAATGTGTACTCCTTTGATAATGCAAACGGATGAATGAAAAGTTGAATTGATACAATACATGCCATTTTCTGTCCAATTTAACAATATTTAACAATTAAACTTACTGACATAGTAAAACAAACATGTCCAAAAATCCCCATTCACGCCGCACGATCATGTTTTAATTTCTTATTCAATATGTATTGTACGATCTGCACTATGAAGCAGAGAGTATTTACGAAAACTACACCGCCGGTGATGATCTTAACGTAAGTACTTAATTTTCTAACTACTTTTCTAGATGACATGCTTAAGTAAATAGCTAAACATTCTTATTTTGGCTTCTTTGACTTTCATTTAACCTTTCCGGTTTCTCACTGATTTAGCTTATCGGATCATTGAAGAAAAGTGTTCGAAGTATCATATCTTTGGTGTCGTAGTCGGTAGAGCCGTCATTTAAAAACCTTACATTAGTCATAATTCCACGTTTGATATATACTTTTTTTCCAGAGCACAACTTTCACCTATATTTTTAATTATTCCTAATTTATTATTTACACGTAGGAGGGGAGTGTTATATGTACAACAAAGCTTGGGCAGTATACTACCTATTCAACAACAGGCAAATGCCCGCCGATGTTTAATTTAGTACTACTTGTAGGGTTTTAAGCTAAAAAGTAAGGGCTAAGGTTAGGGTTAGTGACTCTTAACCTATAGACAGCGATATATCTTTCACTCAACTTTCGTGAGTAGTTTGTTTTCAGAATGTTTTATAAAATTTGTTACGTAAATTACCTGTAAAACGTTTCATTGGTTTTCGTCGAAATCTATATAGTTCATATTTATAATTTACTTACCATTTTTAATAAAAACAACAACAACACAATATATATCAACTACAACATACTCTATTGAAAAATCCGTATCAACATACTGTCGTTTTCTGATTCCGTATCATGGGAGTACCGTGTGTAGTCTTGGAACTTCTTTCGCGTTGCTAATAACGAGACAAAACACACTGTGAAACCTGTCAACTTTTAAATACATAAAAATAATCTAACTTTGCTCACGCCCCAGAATAATCTAACTTTACTCAGAAGCATGTTAGACAGGTTCTTCAAAGAAACATGAGGATAAGCACGAAGCAGAGAACACTTCCAATCTATCTCGACAACAGTTGTTTGCAATTTCGAAGTTCATAAATTGTAGCATTATCATAATTCCATAAACATAAGCAGCTTGTCAATACAAAACAGAAGGCGAATTCGTGTCTTTACGTCTACATGAAATGACGATTAGTGTATACTCGTAAAATAAATACCGTTTTATTGTTGTTTTCTTTTGTGTTGTGATATTTAATAATTGTTTTCGTATTTGCAATTTGTAAATTTTTCTAAGATATAAAATATTTTCTTCTGATTTTGCTCTATAAAGTGAAATCTTTAACTTCTGACTTCATTTGGCCGTAGTAGCCTCCCTTGACTACAATACACAAAAGTACGTAACACATTCATACGCGCAAGCCATTCCTTATTTGACATTTGACAGATGGCGGTAAATTTAAATAAAATTGAAACCGAAAAATAAAAAGGAATAATTAGATATGCAGATATATAATAAATGGAATATCACGATAAAACGCTTTTCTGGTGACCTGCATCACGTCTCGTTCGGTGAGTAAACATGTATCCGTCTCGACCTGTGGTCTCGACGGATACGTGTTTACACACCGAACTCGACGTGATACAGGTCACCAGAAAAGCGTTCCCGACCCAAAACAGGCCAGTTATCACTAGTCCATTGTGCAACACTGGTTATTTCATTGGTTTGATTGAAGTTATCCAAAACGTTCATTGATTGGTCAATGTTTATCCAAAACGTTCATTGATTGGTCAATGTTTATCCAAAACGTTCATTGATTGGTCAATGTTTATCCAAAACGTTCATTGATTGGCCAATGTTAATCCAAAACTTTCATTGATTGGCCAATGTTTATCCAAAACGTTCATTGATTGGCCAATGTTTATCTAAAAATAACTTTTGACCTATCAAATTGCTTTCATTCGCAACACTAG
This sequence comes from Mya arenaria, assembly GCF_026914265.1. Lineage (NCBI taxonomy): Eukaryota > Metazoa > Mollusca > Bivalvia > Myida > Myidae > Mya > Mya arenaria. Next base: position 55,537,527 of record NC_069135.1, read on the forward strand.
TCAAAAGATAATCAATTAATAACCAATCCAGTTCTAAACCAATGGCTACAAATGGTGTTTGTTTTCCCCATTGACTACACTATTTAAGTTGTATGCTTGCTGTTCCCATGCAGTGTTGGTGTCATTAAAATGGATATTGATCGCTTATCTCTTATATGTTGAAACAAGATTACCAAACATTATACTTTTAGTAGTTTAAGTAATAGAATTTCGTAGTATTGAACGTTAATTCAGCTGAAATGAACGTCTAATGCCCCTTTAAACGTTATATAAGGTAAACAAAAGTTTAAATTCAGACATTTGCTGTACCATCTTTTATGAAAATCGACTGACATGCATTGTTTTGGGGAACAAAATGCGTTCATGTACCTTAAAAGGCTAAACGTTTGTGGGCATTTTTTGGAATACTATTTCACATACTCTTTTTTTCTCTGAAAAAAATCAAATGATATGGAAATAATATGTGGTCACTTGACATACATACTTTACATAATAGTCGTGAATGTAATCAGATATCTTAAGTGTCTCACAACATTTTTTTCTGCATCTGGTTGATTTTATGATGATCAGAATTGTATGTGTTCAAATTAAATTCAAACATGGCTTGTATTTCGATCAGCATTATGACATTTGAGTATTTTAAGTGGTGCTTTGAGGATTTTCTGTAACAGTTGGCGACAACAAATTATGCTAAAAAGCTATCTGATTAGAATATTAAACTCTAAAGTGATCGGCTAAAATCCCTTATGAATTTGAATACGGAAACACAGGCAATGATGGGGCAATAAATGTCCGTGTGTATCCGCAATTACTTAAGAATGATTTGCATTTTAGGTAAGCCATCCATCATGGGTTAGTGCATTTTATGTATTAGAATCAATGTTTAATTCAAAACCATTATATTGTTTTGCATGGATAACAGTTTCGAATAACCCCCGCGAAGCTATTATAATGATTTGATATATTGAAGAGAGGTATAAAGCACATTTTTAAAATGATAGAAATATTATTAACGTGTTTCTTATACAACATAATGTATTTTTCAAAAAGCTCTAGGTGAAAGCTTTAAAGCTTTTTAAACATTTTGTAACTTAAAAATGAAACTTTACAACTACAATTTTCGTGTATCAGTGATGGATGGATTACTTGAAATGGTTAATTTCAACGATAAAAATAACAGAAAATGGGTCGTCGTCCAGAAGACGCAGCCGATTTTCCCTTTCTATTTAATAGCTTTGATTGCACATTAGAGGTATACGTTTCCGATTCCCTAAACCGTATTCGATTTGATATGTCCCTGTTGCGCGATAGGATTATCCGTAGCTTTAGGAGTGTGTTCCTGGCTTCTGTTGTTAAAACTACCATGATTTGTTAAGCAATCTTTCAGAAAATCAGACATTTGCTGCTCACAAAACGGATTATAGTCTTTGTATATATTTGTTTTTCAAATTGTGTATTTGAGTACGTAATTTGAACAAAGCCAGTCTTTTTAGGGATGTTGAAATAGATTATGTCTTGCATTTTCAATGCAACTAGTTACCAGTTACAAAACAAAGATCGCTTCTGCTCAGAAGGATAGGTCAATGAATGCGGATTTGCCGCGGGAGACGTTAATGAATACATTTAATGTAACAGCGCAAAATTGCTTTCTTTCATGACATTCTGTCAACTTACGTTTTATAGCAAATGTGAAATTCACATGTATTTAAATATATGTGCATTGCCAATATTTCAATATATCACGCCACCAACATAAATGACGCAACGTCATTCTGCTCAGAAGGATAGGTCAATGAATGCGGATTTGCCGCAGGAGACGTTAATGAATACATTTAATGTAACAGCGCAATATTGTTTTCTTTCATGACATTCTGTCAACTTACGTTTAATAGCAAATGTGAAATTCACATGTATTTAAATATATGTGCATTGCCAATATTTCAATATATCACGCCTCCAACATAAATGACGCAACGTCATTGGTCCAGGACTGGTCACGTGGTGACACTATATTTACATATTGGGTCACCAAATTTATATCGTACCAAAATGGCGTCTATTTTCCGATTCCGATGAGTAAATGAAACATTTGAACATGTAAACAGGTTGTTGACGTGATTTATACGTTACGGGGCTAGTAGGTGAGCCGATATACGGGGCGCAGGAATCAATATTCGGGTTCGAGCTTCGCTCTCAACTGATATGGTTTCCTTTGCCCCGTATATCCCATATCGGGTCACCTACTAACCCCGTAACTTATAATATTTGTTTCTTATATTTAGCTTATAATTGTGTTGACAAGTATTCGTTTGGATAGCTAAAACGAGGTAATCTTCAGTGAACTAATGTCTCACTGACCGTTTTTAAGGTGACACCAACCATTTGAAAGGAAATTTTGGTGCACACGGGTCTGTTTACTATTCGTGTATTGTGCCTTTGATAAAACAAATGGCTGCTATAGTTTCCGTTTCATCAATAAAGACTCAGTGATATAATTAAGTTCAATTAACTCGCAACTGACGGGCTTCATTTTCCTATGTTAAGTATTTAATTGGTCATAAACTTTAATAAACCGAATAATATCCCATTTAGTTTATTTTCATGAATTTATGCAATTTACGTAGTTTTATGTTGGAACACATGTACCTTACTTTGTTGTTTTATGAAAATATATGGAAATCAACTTATATAATAAATTAATAAAAGACTTAAGATGTATTACGAATATCGGCATGTGGTAAATTGAATAATCAGTTGAGCAATGCTATGATATTGTTTTGTAAATGTAAATAGCGTATTGTTGAATTATCCAATCGATCAACTGAGAACCCGGTTTAATGGCACTGGGTAAACGCCAAACACATAGAACACAAAGACAAAAAATCACAAACAAGAAACATGGAAGAACAGCACAAAACTCCACAAACAGCACAGTGCATATATACTATATAAAAACTAGGTATGTTTATCAAGGATTGTTAGGTACCGCCTAGGAACGGTCATTAAAATGTAAGTTTACTGGGTCTTACAGCCTTATGTAGGGCTGAATAAAAATAGGGGGGTGGGTGGGGTTCTGCTTTCTAACAACAAAATAATGAGCCTCTGTTTTCATTTAACTTCCAATCATCAAAACGGCTATGTTTCATTTCCACGAATAATTTCCAAGGACCTTTCAAGGGCAGCACTATTGTAGCCCACACGGATTCTTCCGGGTATTCCAAGGTAAGCAAACTGTTTCATCTGTAATTGCGAATCACTTTGTTAAGTTTGACAAACAGCCTTATTTAGGGTTGAATAAAAAATGGGCTTTATTGTTTTCTAACAACAAAATAATGAGCCTATGTTTTCATTTAACTTTCATTCACCAATTCGGCTAGGTTTTAGTACCAAGAATCGTAAACAGCGCTAACTTACGCTTACACGTGGCCTGGATACTACCTTCCCAGGGATTCTGCAGCGCAATCCGATCATTAAGTGGCAGTACTTTTGTAGCTTAGATGGATTATTCCGGATATTCACAAGTAAGCATCAGGTGAGTATATGAAACTTGAGTTAAAGTTTCATTAGTACCACCTTAATGACATACAGATGCGCAAACGTGTTGCGTATCGTTTATAACATGCTTTTCTTCCACGTGAATTAATAGAAATAAGGTTATGAGCAGATTCATTCGTTTCAATATTGAACAATCTCAATTTGCTGGGAATCATCACCTTAGACTACTAAAGAATGGACTCATTTATGCCTTCAATTTTCGAGGAATCCTGATCCGGCGACACTGACGTTATGCCGAATTGCCCATTCAAAAGAAATTATTAAAAGGCAATTGTGTTTAACATTTGATAATACAAAGGGCCATAATTCAAGTACTTCTAATGCAAAAGGCCATAATTTAAGTACTTATCATGGAAAGGGCCATAATTCAAGTACTTCTAATGCAAAAGGCCATAATTTAAGTACTTATCATGGAAAGGGCCAAAATTCAAGTACTTCTAATGCAAAAGGCTATGACCATGATTCATGATTCAAGTACTTGTAAAGCGAAGGGTCATAACTCAAGTACATCGAGCAAAGGGCTATGCTTTAGATTACTTAAAGTGCAAAGGGCCATAACTCAAGTACGTATAATGCAAAGGGCCATAATTCAAGTACCTTTAATGGAAAAGAACTCAATTCAAGTAATTATAATGCAAAGGTTAATAACACAAGTATTTATAATGCAAAGGGCAATAACTCATGTACCTATAATGCAAAATGCTATAAATCAAGTACTTAAATATAAAGGGCCAAACTTCAAGAACTTATAATGCAAGTGCCATAATTCAAGCAACATTAATGCAAATGTCGTTAATAAAAGGACGTATAGTGCAAAGGGCCATAACACAAGTATTTATAAAGGAAAGGGCCATATATTGTTTCGGGAAAATTTGTCGTTACATTCTGTGTTGCGCCCGCCACTTCACGAAAACGAATAAGATATAGTTTACAGTTGAAAACAAGCTTAAACTAGTCTTAAATGCTGTATGTTTATATATTGGTCATTAAAGCTTCTTAGACATTGTTTGAGAGGTTGGGAACTATCATCAAACAGAAAGGTTTGTAAAAGAAGCGGCACTCACGATTTTTAAGGATTGTGTTCTTTGTCGGTGTTCAAAGTCTTTGGACATCTTGTATGTACCATTACTTACATTTAACATCCTCAATCAAACAGAGACAGTTTTCTTTCAAACAAATCATGTTTCCAGCACCCTTCATAATTAATTTATTGTATGAACAAGTCTCTCATTACCCTAAGATAAATACAGTATACTTTTGTAATGTGTTTCTCTCTGGTTCATGTTCTAGGATGTTTAATTCATTATATTTACATTAAGTTATCACAGTGTTAATAAATTATCAAACTCACAACTGAACTGCGTGTATACGGACATTTTCCTGAATTAAGAAACGGTGATATTATGAATTAGTTTTAATCAAATTAGAAGCAAAGTCAGTGTCCTATGTTCTTATTGTAGAACACATTTGCTGAGCAATTATCACTCCGCGTTACAATTGAGTTTGACACCGAAAGCGAAGCAGACTTCTTTATGATTGGATGTATAAGATACGGTTGAGGTTTGCATACAGACATTTTATTCTTAATATATATATATATATATATATATATATATATATATATATATATATATATATATATATTTATATATATATATATACGTCGTTTCAGGGTAATTTCCGAATTGAAATATCGATTTAAATTTTGCGTTTTTGTGTGAACGAATGTAAATCTAGAATTTGAGACATTTTCTGTTCATTTATTTTCGTAGATCGAATCTGACGAATGCACCAAAAGTACCAAATATGTAAGACTCAAACGTTGATTATCTACAGAAAATAGTGGTACGCCTGCTCATCATTGAATTCCAACATATAATTGGATAACAATAAATTATGCTACAAAAACATGTTATCGTCAAATAAATGTACAATTATGTGTTACAGAAACTATATATAATTAATTGATCTTTAATAATAATGCCAAAACGTTATTTTCGCCTAAACTCGACTATGGACCAAACATCTCTTGAAGCGAAATACACAGTTACATACGTATCTAATAAATACCAAAATATTCCAAACAGGAACCATGGTGAGTTCCCCGCATTGGAATAGATTGTACACTTAAAACAGTAACACAAATAAATAATAATTCTGGAGTCAAATGTATAGCATTATTTGGAAAGCATCACTGATTTATTAGCCGTAAGCAGGGCAAATGTACTGCCGAATGGGAATATAACACAGAATTACTGATTTATTATGAAGAACACAGTATCGCTGACAAATAGTTATCTATATCTCGAAGCAAATGTACTGCAGCTTGGGAAAACAGCACACAAAATAAGTGTTCATAAAGAACTCGAATGTTTCATTTCAACTGATAAAGTGTTAATTAAGTAAATAATTTTCTTCAAGGCAAATGTTCCTCCGTATAAGAAAATAAAACGAACTGCTTAATCACAGCCGTAAAAGTTTGAGTTAAATAATTATTTTTAAACAAAACGAATGTATCGCATTATGGGGAAAAACACACTTAAGTACAAATTAATCATGAAAAACTCAATTGTATTTTATTGCAGCCGACAAAGTTTAAATTGAATATATATTTCTCCGGAAGACAAATGTCCGCCGAATGGGAAAATAACACAAATAATTATCAATATTATCAATTAAGACTTTGAATTTTTTGTTAAATTGAGTTATACGTTTCGCTATAGTACAAACTGAATATCAAATGTATAATATATCATTGGCTTTATAAAGTAAACCTAGACAGTGTTTTACCCTTTCCTTAAAGCCTTAATAGAGAGTTGAAATAGTTTGAGATTTTGTAAGGCCACGTAGGTTAAGTTCCTTAGCACGTTAACAGACACTATATTTCACGTGGAAACGATATTGTCTTTTCTGGGGTCATTTGCTATGTCAAAATAAGATTAAACTAAGTTTTAAGATCATATTTCAAGGGCTTTGATTGGGCAGTAAAATATTGCTGACCAATAGACTCAATGTTATCAATGAAGCATGTCTAAGGATAGTGAGTAAATGAAACAGTGAACGTTGGGGCTAAATTAAATAAGTTTTATCTTATTAAATTTATGTTTAGCTTTATTGTAAGGGATTTTACTGTAAAGTGAAAACATTTTAATTCCTATTGAAAATGGCCAAATGTGGCATAATACACAGTCTAATTTGATACTTTATTATCCAAAAACATGAGCTGTGTTATTTATGGCCATTAGAATGGGTGCAATGGAATAAAAGTTGATTTAGAAGTGGTATTATTGAGAAGATGGCAAAAGGAACTTGATTTATTATAAGAAGTCGATATCTCCCGATAGTTTCCTCAACCCTATTAAAGGACATGCAAATAGGCAAAAAATGTCACGTCAGCTTAAATAGATTTATTTTTGACTAGTTATTCCCACAGGCTTGAAATTGTGAGAATAATTCTGGAAGCAATGTGATAACCTCCTTTGGGAATCAAACATAATGATTTACCATCCTTTAAGTAATGGGACTTTTGTTCAAATTGCCCGGCAGGGATTCTACATTAGTTTAAAATTAAACTGAAAGTCAAGTCAGTGCAATCTTTTTGTATGGGAGAAGTTATCTGTTGAGCTAGCCATTCTTAGACAAGTAGAACACAATTCTTCGATTAAAAATGGAATTTAAACTATATCGATAAAGATACTCGACACCATTTTACTAATCACGTGACTTTTACATGCTTAATATACACACCATAAACTGGAAAATCATGATTTACCATTTTAAACGGGTAAACTCAGCTGAGACAGCGAAGAAATTTTCTTTTAAAAATATAAAATGATGTATTATCGGCCTCATATTCGAATCGTTTATTCTAGACCTGTTTTGAGGACATACTGTATTTGCCGATTATGGTACCATCTGGTGTCTGGTACTGTTGAAGCTGGAAATAATTAACAGCTATTAAATTATTGTAGAAATGAGTTTAATATGTATTTAATTCAAAATAATAAGGAGGCTTTTATCGCCATTATAATGACTGCAATTATGTTAAACGTCATTTGTAGGTCGTATTAAATGGAATATTACAACAATAAGATCTTGATTTATTTTAGATAGTCATATATTTTCTAATAGTTCATAAAACCGATTTTACGGCATGAGAATTGGCATCAAAAGATCTTGTTGAACTCGATACATTTAATATTGTCAAGTTAAACAGACAGGCTTAAAATTGCGTAATTATTCCTGGAATATATTTTAAAAAACTGAAATAAAATAAGGTTTTGTTAAACGTTCTTTTGAAGAGGTCTCTAATCGCATTTAAAGAAACTGAAGTTCAATATTTATGCGAAAAGCTAATAGAAACTATAATATTGACTAGGTAACGACAGAACCAGGAGAATGTTTGACTTTTTCCTATTAACCATATTAGAGAATACGTATCTTATGAGATTTTGAGAAGCTGTATTTAATATGAGTAGGTTGCTAATCGCGATAATAGGAACTGAAGTCTGCATTGAAACGACAGTATTGAATACAAAGAGTTAACCTTAATAGTGTTTGATTAGTTCCTGAGGGCAATTGCAATTCGAAATTAAGATTGTAACTGAAAAATAAGATCAGAATGCAAGTGCTCTGATTGGACAGTCACCAATAGTTGACCAACGGCCTGAATGTTATCAATGATGCATGTCTAAGAATAATAATTATATTCAATAAAGGCTATGGAAAATGTAATTTTTGAGATTCCCGTCATGCTTTTTTTGTAATAGTTGCTACTGTTTAGTGAAAATAAAAAATGAATTCACATTGAAAAGGCTCAATATGGCCACACACACACAAATCTTTTTAGCCGTTTACAGTTCAGGTTCTTAAATTCTTCAAAAAATGATATTATCAATGTTTGGCCATTAAAATGGCTAAAATGAAATTAATTTTGGAAGTCGTTTTACTGGGGAGGAACTTATTTCACTAATCCTGATAAACCTTCATATTAATTGCTGACGGCAGATTTCCTTGGATTCAAAATTCACATTGACTACTTGAACGCAGTGGCTTAAAATTGCGAGGCTGTTCCCTGAAGAAATGTTAAAGAATTGAAATCTTAAGAGATTTTGTTAGCTGTGTAGTTTAAGTTTCTAATCACGGTAATAAAGACTGCATTTCAAATGGAACGACAATAATGTCTAAATACAGCAGAGCGTGCTTGACTCGTTTATAGGGCCCTATTCCATATAACTAAGAGATAAAGCCAGAATTAAAGATTAGAATGCAAGTACTTTGATTAGACAAAAAAAAGTTGACCAAAAGAATGTAACCAATGAAGTTAGTCTTAGGGCTAATTATCATCCCAATGAAGTTGTTTTACACAAATTCGGTCATATGAGATATCTGTAAATCTGTAATGTAATAGTTTGTATTGTTAAGCGATAACAGAAACTAAATCCTTATTGGAAAAATCTCAATATTACCTGATACATATAGACAGTCCAAAACGGTTCCAGTACAGATACTTTAATTCTCCAGACAAAGCAGATCAAAGTCATTTTTTGTCATTGAAATGGCTGCAATCATAGTAAACGTAATTTTGAAATTCTTTTACTAAGAAGATGCCAAAAAAGAACATGCTAATTCCTTGAAGAAATATAGTTTATCTTTGGGAATTTGGGAGTTCTTCCTGGAAGCAAATATTAAAACAACATGAGATTTTCTTTAACTTTCTTGTTGAAAGGTTTCTAATTGCGATGAAAGAAACTGAATTCCAAATAGAAACGATACTATTGATTAGATTAATGTAGTTTAATTTGGAAGTCGTTTTAATTGGTAGATGTAAGAATTAGATCTTAATTTATTTAAGGAAGTCGAATATCTTCACTAAACCCTATTAAATGACCTACAAATTGGCCTACGTAAGATCTCGCTGGACTCAATCGAGTTTTAATATTAACTAGGTAAACGCATAGACTTAAAATTGCGTGGATTTTCCTGGAAGCAATATAGTTTACTGCTTTGGGATTCAAACATAATAGTTGACCGTCCATTTAATTTAGGAACTATTTTTCTTATTATCTGGCTCGGGGTATATACTGGTTTAAATCAGATAAAAGGCAAAGTCAGTGCCCTCTTTTCCTATGCGAGAAATTGTCTGCTGAACCTTCATTTTCTGTGTATCAACCGAGTAAGACATATTTTTAGAGAAGAACAAATAAATACAATCTTTGGTTGAAGCTGGAATTCGAATGTTGTGTAGAACAGTGTTTGACATGCAGTCGAATTATAAACATTCTAATACGGTTGCATTACAGGTACTAATATTTTCCAAAGAAATGAAATGCGGCATTTCTCTCCATTTAAATTGCTACAATCAAATAAAGATAACTTATGTCAAGTTGACAAATATAGAGAACTTGATTTGTTTTAAACAAGTCAAATATTTTCCGAAAATTCACTTAAGCCTATTAAACGACGTTCACAATTGCAATAAAAGATCTCGTTGCATTCAACAGTATTAATATCGACTAGTTAAACACAAAAGATTAAAATGGCGTGTTTGTTCCTGAAAGCAATATCAAAGAATTGAAATATTATGGGATTTTGTTAAGCTGTGTTGTAAAGGTTTCTCGTTACGATAATAAAAGCAGAATTTCAAATGGAAACGATAATGTTGATTGGAGAAATATAGCCTGGAGAGTGTTTGATTTTTTCATGGAAGCCATACTGCAAAACTGTTATCATATGAGATTTTCAAGTTGCATTGTACTAGTTCTAATAGCGATAATATGATCTGATTTTCATTTCAAAAAAGCTCAATATGGCCTTACACACAACACCTTTTATTATACAGTATCATTGCTTTAACACTCCAAACAAATGAGAAGAGGATTTTCCAGCCATTAAATCGACTGCACTACACTTAATAACTAATTTGGAAGCCAGTTTTCTAGAATAGTGACGAACAAAAGAACATGATATATTTCGAATATCTTCCTATGTAGTTCACGAGCCCCGCTTAAACGGCATACAAATTGACAAATGGACTCATTAATGTGAATATTGACTAGTAAAACTCGCACGTTTGAAACTGCATAGTATTTCCTTGAACAATATAGTTTACGCTCTGGAGATTCAATCAGAATGCGTTTCCGCCATTTAATTCTAGCAACATGTTTGTCATTCTGTCTGGGACGGACTTTGAGCTAATTAAAAATAGAATTAAAGCAAACTTATTGTCCTCTATTTCTATGGGAGAAGTTGACCTTGAACTTGTATGTGAATCAATCGAGTAAGACATCAAGAGACAAGTAGAACAAATAAGTAAAACTGTATTCTGTTTATGAGCATACGGTAATAAACAGGTATTTAAATCATAAAAATAATTGAGTTAAGGCATTGCAAGGCAGTAAAAATGGCTGCAGAAAAGTAAAAGTTAATTTCGAAGTCGTCTTATAAAGAATAAGAACTTTATTAAAGAAGATTTATTTCAAGATGTCAAATATCTCGCGTTTGTTCATTTGACCCGAGTATACGACATTCAAATTTGTAATACGAGATCTCGTCTGACTCAATGGTTTTAATATTGTCAAGTTGAATGCACAGGCTTAAAACTGCGTGATTGTTGCTTGAATCAATATTAAAGAATTGAAACAATTTCAGGTTTTGTAAAACGTTGTGTATGTTTCTACTGAATTGCAAATAGAAACGATAATATTGACTAGAAAGGGGCAAATCCTTAATAGCGCTTACTCCTTTCCTGGTAGCCATATTAGACAATTGAAATATTATGAGATTTCGTTCAACTGTATTGTATAGGTTTCTTATTGCAACAATAGAAACTGAATTTCAAATAAAGATGACAATATTGACTAGAAAGGTAACATATAGTGTCGGCCAACACCACCATACGTCATATTCATTCGGAATACCTCGGCCATTTTCCATCTCAAAATCTTCGGATGTATGTTACATCGGTAGAAGTAGTTCTTTGAATTTTAAATAAAAGTATTAGTTTATTAAATGTTTTAGTGTATTTTGTAAAGATTGAGTGCCAGTGAAGTGTAATATTACATAAATAATTACGATTCCCAAGAGCATTGAGTTTAATTGCTAAATGATATTACTACGCGGTCTACTTGCAGCGTACTTAAATGTAAAGATTTCTGACATTGTAATAAGAAGTTTGTTCATGAGAAATCATTTTGTATGAAAGCATATCATTTACTTGATAATTTCCTGAATTAAGAACAATGTAAAATCAGTTATTCGTTGAAACATCAGTTTGAAGTCAAACGAAGATCAAACTTTATCATATCATATATTTTTACCCGTGTTGCAACAATGTTCGACAATCTTGGAGAGCCATTAACATTCATTTATCGGGTTAAGCTTGAAATATAAGACACAAGTCAGTTTTTTTGTAACATATGTATTTTGCATTATTTAAATTAATCCATAATATTTAAGTTAAGGCCTATAATGATATAACTCGGCCTTTCTGACGTCAAGTATCACGTCGAGTTCGTTGTGTTGGCTTGTATCGATGGAGACCTAAGCGGCCAGGACGTCACAAAAACGACCTTTTGTATTATTTGTTTTTAATATATTACTGCTGATTTGGGTATATAACATGTAAGTAAATCCACACAATAAGTAATTGCGATTGATTTATGGCGATAATTTCGGAATGGACATTCCTGGAAATGTCTTGTAAAGGCTAGGTGATGTTTGCTGGTTTAATTACGAGCAGCGCTTTGAAACATAGAATTAGTCATCGGAGGCATATGATCAAAGGAATATAACGATAAGATGTTTTTTCACCTGCCTGCATCCGTATCGACCAAGTAGGCTATTGCGGTCTCTACGGATACCTTTTTACAACCGAATCGACGTTACAGAAAATTTAAGAAATACGTCCTATCATAATATCATCTCTATGTTTACGCCTAAACATGGCAAAATAATAATTCCCATGGCTTTAAAATGTCGCTTATATTCCACCAATATTTTTACAATCGAATCATTTGATTTGAAAGCTGTTTTTTCTGGAGAAAAGACATAACATAAAGCACTGGTTCATAACAAATTAGAAATGTCCTCTTAGAATCATTATTCAGCATGCTAAAATGCAACAACAGATCTCGCTGGGTTAAATATATTTTATATAATGACTAGTTATAGGCAGAACCTTTATAGTATGTTCCTGGAAGCCATATGAGAGAATTGAAAACTAATGAGATTCCTGTGAGGCTCTTTTAAATGAGTTTCTAATCGTGATAATAGATTCTGAATTTCAATCAACCACGGCTTAATGTGGTCTTAAACATAGTTCCTAAAGATTAAGTAGTCATTATTGTGCTTTGAAGTTATAAAATATCAAAAAGGAAACAAGAGAAAACTGATTAGATCTTCACCATAGTCTGGCAGGAAATATGTTAAATATTATAATTCCAATTAATATGATAAAAGCAAAATCAGTGTCCTCTTTAATTATAAATACAGGTTTTCTCCCACCCAAGATAAGCAGATCCAAATATTTGGCTATGCTGGAAATCCTTATATTGCCCATGGGCAAAGGTAAAAACTGCCCGTATCTAAAAAAAAACCTCTACCAATACAACTCGTGTTAGAGTAATTTAGAGTTTCATTCCGACCCTCGCTCAGGGTGTTCTTTTGAAACTCTGTACACCTCGTATCTGCAAAACACGCTCGGGACAGGGTGAATCTATCGTCCACTATAAGCCATGAGTGTTACTTATAAACTGTTAAGCTCATGTTTTTCTGTATATCAATTGAGTTAGATATTTATCAAAGCCAATGATTACAGTGGCATGTCCAAGTCTAGGATTAGACTCAGAAAATCATTTTATAAAGAACCAAAATTTATCATCATTATTCCATTTATTTTACAAAATATATGTTAAATAATGGTAAAACATGCAAATAGTTACTTAATTCAGTAAGGCAATTAAGATGCTCTGTCTTGAGGTTTGAGTCTGAACTCAGACTTGAGACTGTTTTAACCATGCTCCTATAAAACGTTATATTGTTTCTTAAGGCTAGGACTGAAATTCAAACGTTATATTGTTTCTTAAGGCTAGGACTGAAATTCAAACGTTATATTGTTTCTTAAGGCTAGGACTGAAATTCAAACGTTATATTGTTTCTTAAGGCTAGGACTGAAATTCAAACGTTATATTGTTTCTTAAGGCTAGGACTGAAATTCAAACGTTATATTGTTTCTTAAGGCTAGGACTGAAATTCAAACGTTATATTGTTTCTTAAGGCTAGGACTGAAATTCAAACGTTATATTAGTTGGATATCAATCTTTGACATCATTGAAATGAATAAAATAAATAAAAATTTGATTTGGAAGTCGTTATAAAGGGAAAATGAAATAAATAAAACCCCAAGAAGGATTCGAATGTCTTTCGTTAGTTCACTTAAACTGATAACACAGAAAGCGAAATGGCAACAATGTGTCACCATTGATTTGATTTGATATTGGCTTGTTAGCTACAAAGGTTCAATATTAATCTGGAGCCATGATAGAGAAGCAAATCATGATGATATTTTTGCCAAGCTTTATTATGTGATTTTGTAATCGCGATAATAGAAAGTGAATTCAAAGAGAAACAGGCCAAATGTGACCTTATAAACGGTCCCTAAAGATTCAGTAATCATTAATATCCTTTGACGTTAATTTGGAAATGAATGGATGTTTTCTAGTGAAATCTAGGAGTATTATAACAGAATGGTTGACTATTTGATTTGTTTTTGATAATGACAATTATTACACATGAAATAATGCACCATATAATGAGAATGCTTTAGAAAAGAATTACTAGACAATCAATGTTTTAAACTTTTCAGTTAAATATTTGCATTGCACCCGAAAATTCTTCAAAATTGGTTAAACGCGAATAACAATACCACTACAGTGATTTAAAATCAGCATGAGTACATGCTCAAGTTTGGCCTACATACTTCAATTTATAGTTTGGTTTTAAAATAGACTGGCCTCAGACTCTATTTATCAGCTTTAAAGACACAAACTATATATAAGTTCAGGTATTTATGCGAGTAACAGGTTTTATATGATAAATGCAAGATCGCAATATATTAAACCGAGCGATCACCAAAAACTTTACAAGAAACGATTAAAATCCTTCATTGAAACGAACCCTGTCATATTAAAGATAACAAAACGTTTCTGTAATGATGACATTTATAAAGAAACTCTGAAAAGCTCTGACTAAAGACTGTCCGTATGGAATTTTTTGAAATAAGGTTTATTCTAAATATAATTGAATCATTCGTTGGGTAACATCTTCCTTAAAACTCTTAGAACTCTCGAACAGAATAATATGTTACTTGACACTAGGGCAACACAGTTTTAACGACGTATCGTTCTGTTACAAATCTGTTTTAAAGGATTGCTTAATAGCTTTGCTTGTCATGAAAGTGCGATGCCTTTTGACACGCAAAAGACGGATTCTATAAACGGGGGTTTTAAATTCGGTTTTCATCGAATTATTGTCTTTTAAATCGCTTAAAATTTAACTAGGAATGACACATCGCGCTTTTAACAATGAAGTGGAGCAGAACATTCAAATGAAACCATACTAATATTAAAAGAAAACGTTCACAAAACTGACGGGTCGGAAGGGTTATCACATATAAAATGAAGCTTTAACTGATGCATGATCTTATATATTAGATGAAATAAAAATATTATGTATAAATAAATATATAAAACCTCCACATGTCAAGTATAATACAGTGTTTTACAGACAGTTCAATTTTACTGTGATGTCATATTCAAAATAATCATATAAAGTCCCTTCTAGCTCCGTTACCCTTAATTTGTTTCAACTGCAATCGGACCATTAATGACAAATACTCTCGGGAAATATCTTACTCTTTTTTCCGCACACGCAATACGTTCAAATGAAACCAAAATAACATCAGGTCACAAGGCATCAGAACTTTGCATTTTTGGGGGTCGGATTTTTTAAAATCAACGTTTGGGTGGGGGCGGGATGGAGAAGAGAGAGAGTGTGCGTTGAGCGTGTTTCACCTAACTGAGCGCCTCATTTCGGTCCATCGAAAACAACACAGGATGTATATGGACGGCTTACAGTGTCAGAATCATGTTCATACGCTGTAAGCAGATCGTGTAATAAATTCAATTTCACAGTTACAGCAAAGGACTTTACTCTAAGAATTTATGCAATTATACACTTCACTGAAAATCAATTTGAACTAAGTAATAAACAGTACACCTTAAATACACTGCAATAATTAATATTTTTTGTATCAATTTTAAGACTTTCTAGTACAAATGCATCGGTATACATCCGATGTTGTTTTTCGATGGAAAATGACCGACGTGCTCCGATTGACTTCGGATGTATGTGTTGCTATCGATTCATCTTTCGTCCGGAATGTATTGACGTGTTAAACAGAAAAAACATTTTGACGTGTAGTTTCAATTTGATTTAGAAAAAGACAATATTTTATTGTTTCGATGCACATACAGGAATGAAATGGTCTCGGAACAACCACGCAAGTGGTATGGATCTATATGACTGCCGCGTACGGACGTGGCACCTGCAAGCAGCCACCTGTCCTAAGAACGTGGTCATCCTGTTGGACGACAGTGGTAGCATGAAAGATTAGCGCATGATCATCGCCAGCAGCACCGTGAAACACATGCTTTACACGCTGGACGACGATGACTACTTTAACATAATCCGGGTGAGCACAAGACCCATGTTAATAAAGGTCATGAGTGTGCACTTGAGACTCAAGACTCAAAAGTATAAACATACTATATTGTATAGACGCATATTGTATTGTATAATTGCAACTAAGAAGGCATTGGTGGTGAAACTCACTACAAATGTTATGATAACATGTTATACTATTATTTGCATATATTTTATCATAAAGAATCAATTTCAAAAATAATATCTAAAATGCACTAACTTATCTTTGAATCCTTATGATGGATGTTTTACCTTAAAATGAATTTAACTCTTCTGTAAGTATCCATTGATGATAAATATGGGACAAATCTAGATTATATCAGTTATTCAATGATATAATAGAATATAATGGAAACTGCAGGCAAAAGCTAAACGCATAAAGCGAAATTGCTCAACGTTCCTCTTAACTATGGATATTATTTGTGATATCTCACCTCATGCGTAAATAACCCTTTCCGAGTGGTCCTGAGGGATCACGTGGAAAGGGTGAATAATCCATTCACCCCTTGTTATTAAAGATATTCGGTGAGATATAATCGAGATTCGCTCTCGAGTGGTATGGAACCACTGAGGGTCTATATCCCATATTTTACTATCTATAAAAAGTTTTAAAAAACAAGAGAAAAGACATAAAATGTTTAATAAGTTATGAATACCGGTCCTCTTTTATAAATGATATGGCTGTGTCGCTTCTTGCATGTTTTTATCTGTTCTTCTTTGTGCTCAACATCAAGCACGCAATAAGATATTGTCTAAGCCATTAAATCATTCGTGTGTTCCAAAAGATTCTAATTGATGTTCTGCCATAAGAGTTCATTTGCAGCAGAATGCGCAATAGTTTCTTGAATATATCAAGCAATCATAACTTTTTATTATTGATGTTCTGCCATATGATCTCATATGAAGCAGAATGCGCAATAGTTTCTTGAATATATCAAGCAAGCATAACTTTTTATATGAAATAATTATGTGTCCTTATGCAAAATGTAAATTACTGCCAGCCGAGAAATTACATGACTTATGATTAAGTTACATTATAATGATTGTTTTCGAAGAATTAAGGGAAATGATTATATACTATGATGGACACCTTCAAATAGAATTTGGAAATTTAATTCTACAATGCCGAAACGACATTTAATAGTTTCTAGAATAACTTAATTTGAAGCTTCTTCAATATGTGGAGTGCTCGTGTATTCATTTTTGTTGGAATTGCTCACGGTGGTGTTGTAAAATATGTGGAGTGCTCGTGTTTTCATTTTGTTGGAATTGCTCACGGTGGTGTTGTAAAATATGTGGAGTGCTCGTGTATTCATTTTTGTTGGAATTGCTCACGGTGGTCTTGTAAAATATGTGGAGTGCTCGTGTATTCATTTTTGTTGGAATTGCTCACGGTGGTGTTGTAAAATATGTGGAGTGCTCGTGTATTCATTTTTGTTGGAATTGCTCACGGTGGTGTTGTAAAAGAACACATGGTGTTTCAAGAGTATACATCGGTGTTGCAAAAGTATACATTGGTGGTACAAAGTACACATTGGTGCTGCAAAAGTACACATTTGTGTTACCAATATCACATCAGTGCTTCGAGGGTACATATTGCAAGAGTACACATTGTTGAAGCAAGTGAACACATTATAAGAGTGCAGTAATCACAGTCAACACTGATGTTGCCAGATTATAGAAACAAACGTTTTGAATATTCGAGTGTTCGCTTTGCTCCCAAAAGGTCGGTCTTCCATCGATACCCAAAGGGCCAAGTACATATGCTTATATTATTATGTTGTTAACCATGTCATTGCGATATTATATCTCAAAGGTAATATCAGTTTACTACTAGGAAAGGATGATCAACTTATATTGAAAACAACCGTAAAACTTTATAATATTCACTGAGCTCCAGAAGATTGTTGTACAAAATATTTATTTGTTTCCAGCTTGGAGATGGTCACCGCATTGGAGTGATGGGAACGGACATTCCGATCGCCTCCTTGAAATACCTTGCGCCAACATACAAGGTAATTTGCGGATAGAAGCGACATCGTTCGTTCATTTGAATATTTATATGATAAACTACAGAAACCAATACAGTAGTCGAAAGTTTAAATCCCGTTTAATGCAACAGAGTCAACGCCAAAGACATAGAACACAACAAAAATCAACCACAAACCAATGACATGAAACAACAGCACAAACCTCCCCAAACAACACACTACACTTGAAGTTTAGTAATCACAAATGAAACATTGCATAGTTTAATATTTTAACAACATGTAAAACGAAACTATCAGCGAAATATCAGTTGTTTAACAGTGTATTTATGAATGTTTTTCTTTTTGAAAATATCACTTGAGGGATTTCTCACGAAAGACATAAACGAGAGAAATTTTATATACGTCAACTTTCTTAATTTAACGTATAAAGTGTTTGACGTCTTCTCATAGTTATTAGTCAAACATAAGTTAAAATTGCATTTCGAATTCAGCACCGCAAAATGGTACAAATTGCATAATTATGCCAATTTAGGTACTGTTTCTATTTTTGAAATATTCCATAAAAAAACTACCAGTCTTCAAAGAATATCATTGACGTCTGTCTTTCAGCTACATTAGCTAATATTTTCATCTTTTCATCGTTCACCGTATCAAAATTTCACCACCAAGTGCGTATTGTGAAAATATTGACAGTCATTTATCTTTTTTTGTATAACGTAGTTTATTTTAAAGCCGTCGATAACGTCAATCTTTTTTTGGGGTGTGTGTGGGGGTGGGTGGGGGAGATGTCGCTTTACACTTAAAACGGTGCAAAAAAAACTTATCGTCGCGTTCCAGCTTAAGGTATTATTAAACGAAAAAAAAAAAACTGAAGAAAACATAAATATTCTTTTACGAAATCTGCGAGATAAAAAGACAAATACATTGACATTTTTGTATTACGATTAGTGTTTTAAATCTAAAACGCTATGACGAAGTAACTGGTATGAATCGGGACGTATGTTAATGTTGTAGTGATTGAATAATAGTGTTGATAATTCATGTTCATTATGCTACCAAACTATTTCACTAAACGTATTTATGTATTATAGGTAACGCGTGAAAAAAATAAAACAAATTTTCTTAGAATCAAGCTTTTATAACTGATGTAAGTGATAGAATATGTTGACAACGAAACGTATACAAGAACCAAAGCTACTTGACTTTCACATTTATAGGTAAAACGTATAAATTATAAACAAATCTGAAACAAACTTTCGGAAGTAAGTGATTGAAAATGTCGAAATAGGTACATGTTAAAAAAATTAATCTTGACAAACGCTTAAGCTCGGGGAAATCAAACTTGTATTACTCAATTGAGTGATGGAAATTCTTTAACTCGACACTTGTTGAACATGTACCGAAATCTCGACTTTCACTTCAGCTCGGGGCAAAGGGATACGCCTTCGTTATCAGCAACAACGGCTACGTTTTGATACAACCTGATTTCAGGCCGTACATATAGAGTCCTAAATGGTAAGTTGTCGCCGTAACGTATGACCATCACGCAAAGTATAGCACGCCTCTTCACGCTCTGAAACCCTTGTTTAAAACTAATCTAATAACATAAAGATATGTTCGGAAGGTCATCAAAGAACACTTTTTCATACCTAGGGTTTAATTTATGTATTTTGTTCACTACGTTATCTACTCTGTTGTTTTAAAATTCGATAAGACGGTAAAATTGACATGCCACGTACCTCAATAACGTATGAAAGAAACATTCTGAAGGAGATCTCAAACATTTCACCACTTTTTACATATCTAGTCTCTTGAGAAACGACGACAAACACAATGCTAATTTTGTAGACAGATATTAAACGCTTTCTTGTTTTGCTACCTTATTAGAAAGCGATCTGGGAAAACAGAGTAAAGTAGGTGAAATTGATTTAAATTTTCTACATGTAAATTAGGGGCGACATACGGCATTAAATAAATGCACATATTCAAGCCTATCCTGGTCGTTTGTTGATTACTTACTAGCTGGGGATATGAGAGTCATAACCAAGCCTGGTATAATACATAAATGCAGAAGCAGTGCAATAGCCATATGAATGCTTCAGTAGCTTTACCATCTACTGAAGCTTTCGCTTTTTCAAATATGTTCAACAATGATTGATGGTTTGGGTGTATCCGACAAGGTCAACAATATATTGTCAACTTTAAACATTAAGCCGGTGTATAGGCATACCCTGCAGGCAATTAAAATGCAAGCGGGATTATGTTTAAAAATGTAGCAGCCAAATTAGGTAACCTTATATATCAGAACGCGGGGGACAAATGCCACGCATAACTCAACTGGCTGCTGTTGTACTGTCCTCTACACAAAAAATTAACAGCTACATCCGGTCGAAGATTCCCATCTTAGACAATGCTCAGCAGGTGACAGATACAACCATGGTCAGTGACAAGGACATGATGGTGGATGGTAAACTTGTGACCCCAATCTCATAGAGAACAGCCTCTTCAGAGTTCATAAACTGGCTCCAAAGGCATAAACATGCATTTATTGTTACCCGCAATTCGGAGGCATCATTATTTCAGCATATATTAGTGTTCATCAGAGCGATTCTTTGCTTGATATACAAGGGAATGATTGATTCATTGAACTTCAGGGACGTGTTCCCAAAGAGATCCTCCTATAATCAGGTAAATATTGTCCGCGATCTTCTCGGACTCCATTTGCTATCGATAATCCAATCGAATCGGACTAAGCATTTCGATTTACTATCGGACAATAATCGAAAGTTCATAATATCGGAAAGAAGAATACATTCTTTATAGCTATTATCATTATGATCATTTAAATGGTTAAACCTGGAATCAGTTCTTGTGATGCTATAATCATGCTTTTTGCAGCAGTAAGTAAATTTCCTGAACCTTTTTTGTTGTAAATAACTTAACGAAAAAACATAACAACACAACACATACTTTATAATTGCACATCAATTGCAAAATGATAAACACCGCATCAAGTAATTTATTTTAGCATTTTATATATTTAAAAGCATATAAGTATTTGTGAACCAGCTTAACATTGAATAACCTGTTATATCGAATAACTGATTAGAATATTTTAATTTCATAAACCTTTCACAAAAATGTAAATTAGTTAATTACAAACGATACCAAAACAGGTTTCAAAAACAGAATGCAGCTATTTGCAGGTAAGACCGGACCCACTACACCATAGAGACAGGTTATTGAAGAAGGTTTTTTATGAAACATATAAACAATTAAAAACAATTTGTAATTTTAGGAGAGTTTGTAAGTTTTTAAGCAAAAGTGTTTACATTCACCGTATTTGTGTAAGAGAGTGACCTCCCTGGTTAAAATGAACTCAACGAGAATTTACCGGAAAGACAAATTGACATTTACTCGACTTATACCACAAAACAAAAAAAATACGTAGTTACCGGAAGTAACATTAGCGACATCGATTTTAGACAACCACTATCGATTGTCGCCGACATAGTATTGTCAGCGACAATGTATCGATTGTACTCGATAATCGTTTCATCACTAGTTCTTGGTATTGAATACAATGTCCATAATGCGAAAGAAGATGTGAACAGTTAGCCTTGTTTCAAAAGTTGTCAATGATCATGGTGATCATTGTGCTAGAAATTTGTGTCCAAGCCAAAGCTGCACATTACAAATGTTTATCTATTAAGGAACGTGCTAAGAACATGCCAAGTTTATGAAGAATGGTTGCATTTGGTTGAGATGGAAACAGCTGCTGCGGAAAATATAGCTCGGTCTGGACTGAATATTCCACTTTTGAAGAAATATATGGTGAAGATGGACTTTTAAACACATTTACAATTAAAACTCTGAAAGACAACCACGTGTAACAAATACAAAAATAACTCTTGAAACTTGCACAATATTTTGATAACATGTAAAAGAAAAATGTGTGAAGTTTAATTTAAATGTATGCAAAGTAGAATTGTATCCCTCCGTCTGCATATAGAGTTGGGATCTCTAATCATAGAAAGTACTTGGGGTTTACCTATACGTTAATTATTACTTGTTTTATTGATAAGTTTCCTCAAGTTAATGCATACTTTGATCAGATTTTACTTTTGCGTTTTATCTTTATTAAGGATTGTTGGGATAAGAGTGAGGTTTGTGCACATAAACTGGTTTAAACCCCCTGTAAATTTACATTTTACTGACCGTTCCAAGGCGGTACCTAACAATTCTTGATAAACATACCTATTTTTTTATATATATAGTATATATGCACTGTGCTGTTTGTGGAGTTTTGTGCTGTTCGTCTACGTTTC